>NC_060269.1:2771790-3101760 GCF_021613505.1 Equus quagga | reverse complement strand
ACACACTATTCTCCCTGTGCACACACTATTCTCCCTGTGGGAACACTATTCTCCCTGTGGGAACACTATTCTCCCTGTGGAAACACTCTTCTGTTGTAACTCATCCTCCTCACGTCCATCTCCACCCCCAAGCCATTCTGTACCCGAGTAGTCATCCAAGTTGTTGACATTGTCGACACTTCTCCAATCTGATAAACACATCTTATGCTAACCTGTTCATGCCTGGGAACTAGAACTCCAGGGTTCTCTGTGCACGTCAAGAGAACAAGTGACTAGAGACAGTAGCTACTCATACACAATGGACTCTTCTCGCCTTCTTACTCTCTGGAATGACTTTATAGGTGGAGCTGTCAGGGACAGGCTATAAAACCACGGCAGTGGGATTATGGAGGGAGAGAGCTCTTTAAGCAAAAACTTGGACCTTTCTCAAACCACTCTTGTATTTAGAGAATTAAATCAATTTCAGACCAAGTGTGCGATGGGTTAAACACAGGAGGTTAAACTGAACCTGTAAATGCATGTTGAGGAAATAAAGCCTATGGAATGAAGAGAGCAAGACCCCTGTGACAAGCTCCCTCACCTGGCTCCAGCCCTCAGCTTCCTGGGAACCACAAACACACTCTGTTCCTCAAAGCTTCCACTCGCTGTTCCCTCAGTCCGGGTGCTCTCTCTAGATCCCTGCACAGTTTGCTCCCCCCTTTCCCTCCCTCCTCAGATCTGACCACCCTGTGGACAGAGTCTCACTCTTCAGTGCCTCTTTGTTTCTTTTCAGAGCACTTGTATATTACCCAACAGTATGTAAGTATTTGTCGACTTGTTACTGCCTCTCTCACAAGCGCCCTGAGGTCAGGGATTTGCCTCTGGCTGCATCCCCAAGGCTGAGTTCGGTGTTTGCTACATAGTAGGTAGTTCATCAATGTACTCTGAAAGAGTGAATGGTGGAGTTGAGCAGAGAACCCAGGTCTTTGGAGCCCCAGCCCAGCCTTCTTTCCCTGTCCACAGCATCTTCTTATGGTTCAGTGCTCATCCCTTGAGGTTGTCCTGTCCTCTTCCCTGGCCCTCCATGTAGATGCTTTATGCCTCTACCAGCATAAATGCACTTGCTAATCACGACTTAGGGACATTTCCTTGGCTGGTGGTTTCTATTCTTTAGGGCACAGTGGAAACAAACGGGAATCTTAATAGTGCAGATTCCCAGCCCTCACGCCTGTGCTCTTGATCAGTAGGCTGGAGGTGGGGTCTGAGGAGGTGCATTTTTATCAACACCATAGGAGATTCTGAAACTAGTGGTCATGTGATCACCTTTTAAGACACAACTTCGTAACAGCGGATTCACCCAGGCTCTGTTAAAGCTCCTTCTCTCAGGTTTCTACCGTGGGCCGATTAGACTGCAGACAATCTGCAAATTCTGTGCTGATTGTGCCATAGGACCCATTTAGCACTGCTACTGCTCTGGGTGTAGGCAGGGCAGAACAGGAGAGAAGCGATGGTGGAGAGAGAGGAGGGAGAGAATCTGAATGGCAGTATGTTGGCATACGGGCATCACTACGTCTGAAGGCAACATCAGAGGTCAAGGCAGAGTGGTGTCACTCCTAAACTGTTAGGAAAAAGTCCCCTCAAACCTAGAGCTGTTTCCATCCTCAGCTTTACCAAATGAAGATGGGGACTTTTTCATAGATCCATAATCACTTGGGGTCATATTTCTTTTTTAAAGATTTTATTTTTCCTTTTTCTCCCCAAGCCCCCTGGTGCATAGTTGTGTATTTTTAATTGTGGATCCTTCTAGTTGTGGCATGTGGGACGCTGCCTCAGCATGGCTTGATGAGTGGTGCCATGTCCACGCCCAGGATTCGAACTGGCGAAACCCTGGGCCGCCGAAGCTGAGCATGGGAACCTAACCACCTGGCGATGGGGCTGGCCCCAGTGGGGCGGTGGGGTTGGGTCATATTTCTAAGCTTATGATGGTCATTTCAGTGGTTAACTGCAAGAGAGGAGAAGGCCTTGAAGGCATAGAGAGGCAAGAAGAGAGGCAGTGGTCAGGGAAACTTCCAAATCTGTGGTTATTTATTTGGGGAGGTGCATGAGGTTTTCAGTAATACAGGTAAACAGATGACTTTCAAGAAAGTGAGACATTGGTACCTCCCTCTTAGGGTTGTTTTGGGGTCAAGTGAAATCCTGTATGTTAGACATTTAGCGAAGTGCCTGGAAAATACTCATGGCAATAAATGATAGTTGTTACTGTTGTTAAATACATGTAGTTGGTAAGCAGGAAATCTCCAGGCTTCATTCCACCCCATGGATTCTCCAGATTTGTCCATCTTATCGTGAAGAAACACGTTTACACAACATATGTGGTATGTGTTGAGCTCTTCAGAGGCAAAGAAACAGACAACTCTTTCTTAAATGAGGATATATCCATTTTTATCACCTGTGTCACTTAGGACACATTCATTTTGCACTTTCAGCAATTTTCCTAAAGACTTAAACTCAGTGAAGTCTGAAACATATTTGACCAAACGCTTTTTCACTTCATTTTTAAGGTTGCGTGCTTGGAAGAAAACTTATCCACATGTTATTAATTCTTTTACACATAATTAAGGACTTCCAACCAGTTAACAAACTTTTCCAAGATTTATTTTCCTTTAGAAATTGGAGTTGCCTTTGGTTTTGTTTTGGACAGAAATACTAACCACATCAGCTCTATTCAGGCAGAAACAATACTTATTATTTTGCTCACCCATGTTTCCCCAGCCATTAGCACAGGGCCTGGCAAATAATAGATGCTCAATACTTATCAGATGAGTGAACTCATCTGACTCAAATTTTGTGATCCTAGTATTTGCATTCAAAGGTCTTGTCTTATAAGCTCTATATAATTATAATAGGTTTATTAGTTTCCTAGGGCTGCTGTAAAAAATTACCACAAACTGGGTGTCTTAAAACAACAGAAGTTTATTCTCTCCCAGTCTGGAGGCCAGAGATCCCAAATCAAGGCATTGGAGGGCTGTGCTCCTTCTGAAGTCTCTAAGAGAGAATCCTTCCTTGTCTCATCCAGGTTTTCATGGCTCCAGGTGTTCCTTGGCTTGTGGCTGCATGACTCCAGTCTCTGCTTCCCTCTTCACATGGCTTCTTCTCTGTGTGTCTTCTCTTCTATCTCTTATAAGGACACTTGCCATTGGATTTAGGGCCCACCTGGATAATTTTGAATGATTTTATCTTGAAAGCCTTAGCCTGGTTACATCTGTAAAGTTGCATTTCCAAATGAGATCAAACTCACAAATTCTAAAACATGGACGTATCTTTTAGAGGGCCACCATTCAACCCACTACAATGGGTTAATAGAAATTTTCAACATTTATAGAGGGCTTATCTTTCTCTTGACCAGTTTTTCTCACTACACCACTGCACACAGAGTTTTTGATGTTTTTGTAGCTGGGAAGGTTGAGAACCTGGTTTGTATTTTGGTCAAATGTAGGTTGTGAGATGGGGAAAAACAAATCAACATCTCACCTACAGATGGGAAAAATACAGTACATGTTGAAAGCTGGTGGGTGGAGAGAGGAAGTTAAGTAAGTGCTTGAGAAGCAATGTTACGCCTAGTCTGATGATGTCTGCATGATATATTGGCGATGGGTATTTGAAACATAGAGATTCCAGTGATGACAAATGCGAAAGAATAGTGGTTATGATGGCATAACAGGCCCATTTTGTAATAATCTCAGTGTTTTACCCTTTGAGAGGGAGAGGTGGTTTGTGTAGAGTATTGATATCATAAAGACAAGGCCAGAGACTCCTGGGATCAACAGTTTGAAACGAAAGCCCTGTGAAGAATACTGATTAGGAAAGAGACTGGGGTAGATTGTGGCTTCTATGCTGAAACCATCTGTATTTGATTTGGCGGTAGTAAAATGCAGTCCTAGAATGTATGAATATCAAAGGAAATAGTACATCAGCGGGAAGTTATTCCAGCATTAAATAAGGAGCCAGTGAGAACACCTTCAGAATTACTGTAATTCTGGTCAGCATTTTATTGAGAGGAAATTGTGGAAATTGAAAATGCTCAACAGGTGGCAACTGTAGCAATTTTTTTTGGTTGAGTGAGGATAAAAGTTTTGCTGAAAAATGAGCCAGTATTGCTAAGTGAAAGGATTCTTAAGAGAAAAGAGAAGCCATGGAGTAAAAACTACTCTGAAAGGGGAGGAACACAGTGAATAGGTTAGAGATGGGCCTTGAGCACCACAGGAGGCCCTTGATCAACGAGACCCTCGGGGTGCTGGTGAGGAACCCAGTAGGAATTGGGATAGAATTCCTTTTGTTCTAAGGCTTAATCGTTGAAATGGGATTTTAATGCACAGCCTTTTATGAAAAATGAAATAACTAAAATTTACTTATAATGTCCAGTGGTAGACAAGTCATACAAAAAGGTATTTTTAAAAATGGAAAGCACCTGCAACTTTGAGGGTTAAGAAAAACTGAATTTATATTTGGGATCCCAAGGGAAAATTGTAAATCTATCTTTTCCTGTCACTGGAAATTTCTTTTGGTGAATTCATTATCAAACTCAAGCAGTTGAAGTCAAATAGTAAGGATACTACTGAAGATACTGGGAGTTTATGCAGAAATGAAGGATTATACTTGCCATGTGAATGTCCTTATACGAATGGGTTCCTCCCACTTCATTTACGTCCTTTCAAAATGGCTTGGATAACATCCCCCAGCTGCAGTTTCTGCTTGTGCCATTCAGATCCCCTTATTTTTCTTTTTATCTTGTATAACCATCATTCCCTTTCCCAATTTTCTTACCTCTGGCTAGACACAGGGGTATCCAGCCTTTTTTTCCATTCTGACTGCATCTACCTTATTAACCAAATGGTCCCAACAAGTATTTTTTTTTAGGTTTGTTGGAATTTAATATTGAAAGGAAATAAAGTTTAATATAAATTATATGCAATTCAATAAATCCATCCTTGATGGCTAAAAAATATATAATCATCCCATTAATTACACGACTTTTTTCAGTTTTAATTAAGAGTGTGAGAATGAGTTTCTGATTATGTCCCCATGGGGACAAATCAGCTCGTCTCTCTAATGATCTTTTTCCATTCAAATATCCTGCCACTTATTCTCTGATACAGTTTAGGACCTTGAGGATTTATTTACAGATTTTCAAATTCCCAGAGTGATGGTCCTCTATGAGGACAGCAGAGAGCTTTAGGAGAGCACATGACAGTTAATTGAGGAATAGGAAGAAAGCAATGGAATTTATATTGATATATAATTTTTACTTAAAAAATCAATAAAGAAATTAAGCTTTACTAATATACTGTTTAACATATGGAATGTAACACACATATCATTTATAAATGAATATACATATAATGTGTGTGCATTTTGGAAAATCCTTTTGGTGTTTTGAAATACATTTCTTCTTTGTTTACATATTTTAACAATAAACTGTAGACTTCAAATCAACTTTAAAAAATAAGCAACTTATTCAATAATAGCTCAGAACTTTGAGCTTAGATTTATTCTACGTGCATTTGTCTTCCTGAAAGTTTTCCCTTTCTGACATTTAAGCAAGCATACTACGTTTCTGGATCTCTCAAGGTCTTTGTCAGAGTTTCTTCTTGGCTGCAGTGTGTGGGGGGAGTGAACAGCCGTGTCTGGGAGTCTTGCAAAGAGACCCCTGCAATGCGGCCAGTACTAACAGGCTGAGCAATGCCTCGTTTCACTTCTGCATCTGTCTTGAAGATTTGGTCTATTATATTCCTTTCTCCTCCTTTACGTTTTATTTCTTCTTGCCTAATTACTGCATTAAAACACAAAATTGGGGCCAGCCCTGTGATGTAGTGGTTAAGTTCGGCATGCTCTGCTTTGCCGGCCCGGGTTCATGGATTCGGATTCCGAGCGCGGACCTACCCCACTCATCAGCCATGCTGTGGCAGTGACCCATGTATGAAGTGGAGGAAGATTGGTACTGATGTTAGCTCAGGGCTAATCTTTCTCCAGCACAAAAAGGAAGATTGGTAACAGATGGTAGCTCAGGGCTAACCTTCCTCAGCAAAAAACAAAACAAAACAAAACACACAATCATTTGAAATTCCTTTTTTGAGTACTGTGGTTCAGCCTAGCTCAAATCCGGTAATTTGCCAAATCTTAGTTTTAGCAGGAGCTTCCAATTTTGTGAAGTTCTTTTGGGTTTCTAGTGTCAAAGGTAGCAATCTATGATTAGATTAGCTTTAAGGTGGCACATTCTCTTCCCTGGGAGTCTCACTGGCTTTTCTGCCAGCGTGGCTCTTCTTTCTGCAGCAGTTTGTCAGTCCCTGCTTATAACATCAGTTTTAGATTTTAGCCTAAAATAAGACATTTATTAGTAGCTTAAAATAGCTTAAAATAAGACATTTATTAGTAAATAAATAATTTATTAGTAATAATTTATTAGTAAATAATTTATTAGTAATAATTACTAATAATTTATTAGTAAATAAATAAATAAATGTGGTGATGTGGTCACAGTGTTAGAAAGTTTTTCTTACTGTCTTTTCTGTCCTTATAACTTTCCTAGTCTTTCTTAGTCAGAAAAAGAAAATCCCTTCTTTAAAATGTTTGAAAACTCTCGGTGTCCTCACCTCCGTTAAAAATAATTCTTGAGCATATTCTGTCTTCTGGGCACAAGGCTAAGGCGTGGGGCGTGGAACAGTCATCAAAAGACACTCAATCTTTGCCTCTCAAAAGATTTACAGTCTATGGAGGAATTCAGACAATAAAGAAGTTGTAAAAGAAGAACTTCAAGGTGCTACAGGAGTGCTCTTTTCATTTTTATTTATTTATTGAGGTATAATTGACATACAACATTATATCAGTTTCAGGTGTAAAATATAATGATTTGATATTTGCACATATTGTGAAATGATCACCACAGTAAGTCTAGTTAACTCGCGATTCCACACATAGTTATAATTTTCTTTTCTTGTGATGAACACTTTTAAGATTATTCTCTTAGCAACTTTCAAATATGGAAGACAATATTATTAACTAGAGTCACCATGCTGTATGTTACGTCCCCATGACTGACTTATCTTGTAACTGGATGTTTGTACTTGACTCCCTTCACCCACTTCGCCCACGCTCTACCTGCTATCTCTGGCAACCACCAATCTGTTCCCTGTATCTATGAGCTTGGTTTGTTTGTTTATTTTTTTCTTTTAGATTCCACATATGAATGAGATCATACAGTATTTGTCTTTCTCTATCTGATTTATTTTACTTAGCATAATGCCCTTAAGCTCCATTCATGTTGTCACAAATGAAAGAGGTCCTTTTTTACGGCTGAATAATATTCCATTGTATATATTTACCACAATTTCTTTATCTGTTCACCCATCAATGAACACTTAGGTTGTATCCATGTCTTGTCTCTTGCAAATAATGTGGCAATGAACATGGGGATGCAAATATCTTTTTGAGTTAGTGTTTTCATTTTCTTTGGATAAATACCCAGAAGTGGAATTGCTACCATCATATGGTAGTTCTATTTTTTATTTTTTGAGGACTCCATACTGTTTTCCATAGTGGCCACACCAATTTACAGTCCCACCAACAGTGCACAAGGGTTTCCTTTTCTCCACCTCCTCGCCAACACTTGTTATCTGTTGTCTTTTTAATGATAGCCATTCTAACAGGCGTGAGGTAGTATCTCATTGTGGTTTTGATTTTCATTCCCAGATAATTAGTGATATTGGGCATCTTTTTATGTACCTGTTGGCCATGTGTATGTCTTCTTTGGAAAAATGTCTATTTAGATCCTCTGCCCATTTTCACATTGGATTGTTTGTTTTTTTTGCTATTGAGTTGTATGAGCTCTTTATATATTTTGGATGTTAACCCCTTGTCAGATCTATGATTTGGAAATATTTTCTACCATTCCGTAGGTCACCTTTTCGTTTTGTTGAAAATTTCCTTTGCTGTGCAGAAGCTTTTTAGTTTGATGTAGTCACACTTGTTTGTTTTTGCTTTTGTTGCCTTTGCTTTTGGTGTCAAATCCAAAAAATCATCACCAAGACCGATGTCCAAGAGCTTACCGCCTATGTTTTCTTTTAGTAGTTTTATGGTTTCAGGTCTTACGTTCAAATATTTAATGCATTTTGAGTTAATTTTTGTGTATGGTATAAGATAGAGGTCCAGTTTTATTCTTTTGTATGTGGCTGTCCTGTTTTCCCAACACCGCTTATTGAATAGACTATCTTTTCCCCATATTCTTGGTTCCTTATAAATTAATTGACCACATATGTGTAGATTTATTTCTGGGATCTCTATTATGTTTCACTGAGGTATGTGTCTGTTTTTATGCCAATACCATACCATTTTGATTACTATAGCTTTGTAATATAGTTTGAAATTAGTGAGTGTGATGCCTCTGGCTTTGTTTTTCTTTCTCAAGATTGTTTTTCTATTTGGGCCTTTTGTAATTCCACATAAATTTTAGAATTGTTTGTTCTATTTCTGTGAAAAATGCCATTGGAATTTTGATAGAGATTGCACTGAATCTGTAGATTGCTTTGGGTAGTGTGGACATTTTAACAATATTAATTCTTCCAATCCATGAGCACAGAATATCTTTCCAATTATTTGTGTCTCTTCAATTCTTTTTGTCAATGTCTTATAGTTTTCAGTGTACAGGTCTTTCATCTCCTTGGTTAAATTTTTCCCTAGATATTTTATTCTTTTTGATGCAATTGTAAATGGGATTTTCTTAATTTCCTTTTTTGGTAATTCGTTATCAGTGCATAGAAATGCAACAGATCTCTGTATACTGGTGAGAGTGCCCTTTTTAAAAGAGCCTCCTGTAATTATATTTCCAGGGGAATGAAGCCAAGCAGGTCTCTGGGTCCTGTGTCTCTTATCCTGCTTCAGCCCACACACTCTTGCTGTCCACATTCACGCAAGCAAGGCCACCTAACAAGGCAGACAAAAGCACTGCTGACTTTCCTGTGGTTCTTCAACTGATTTGCATCCAGATCTAAAAGTGGGAACAGTTTTAGATGATTTTAGAGCAGTGTTTGTGGGTGGAGCTAACTGTCTTCATTGGGAGTGTGAAAACTGTTGACTACTTTTCACAGATTTTATTCAAATGTTTCATTGACCCAGTCTCTTCTCATTCATTGTCTCAAGCCAAGTACAGCGATGAATGGAAGGTGATTTGGATGTGAAAGTCCTAGATATGATCTTATGTTTTAGCAAAACTATAAAAAGTTACAATTTGATAGTTTCTGGAACTACATAGTGTTTGCAATTGTATCTAATGTGAAGTAAATATTTTGCAGATATTACAAAGATGTGTAATGATCTTCCTGTAATCTTGTGTGCACAGATCAATTAGCTTATGTAATCAATTTGGATCATTTGACAGCTCTCAAAACAGAATTTTTTCATTTAATTTGCTTCGTTACACACACACACACTCACTTGTATATGTGATGTGTGTGAATGGGTGTCTGTGTATGATCAAGTGTATCCTGGCAGACACTTGGAACTCTATTACATCTGAGAGACAGGAATAGTACTAACCTCAGAAATGCTTGCTTTCTGAATGTGTAAATTATCTTACTAAGAATAAATAGTTCTTATATATATATATATATCTCCTTGTAAACGAAAAAGGATGAATTAGGTAATCCTGATCATAAACTTGCCCATTTTGGTTTATCCTTCCTATGGGTTTTCCATATTTTCAATATGTTTAACAACCATAGTACAAAATAATCCTACTGGTTATAGATAGCTGCAAAAAGATGAAAGAACAGAGTCAGAGAAAAGTGAACAAGTAGGGAGTAGAACCAGGAATAGAATTCAGAGCTTCGTATTCTTCAGTTTGTGCTTAATTTCTAGGGTTGTGTTGCTTTTCTTCACCCCAGAAGAGCTAGCACAAAGTCCTAGAAATTTGGTTACAAAACACTAGGGAAAAAATACTTTAAGAAATTTCTAGTGAGAAAACTTTACAAATTCTCTTAATTAGATTGATTTATGCCATCATTTTCCTAACTATATTTTGTGGGTTCTTTGTTCAAAAAAATTTGGGAAATGTTGAATTACATGAAATAAAGTAGACTCTTTATGGTAGGACTTTTCAGAACCTTTTAAGTTTTGATGTGCCCTCTGACTAACTGAAGGAGAAAAATAGTAAGTTTCATTTTTCTAATTTATTTGACCTGAGAACTATTCTTCTGAGGAAACTCTATTCATGTTTCATGGGTTACAGTTTAGAAAAGATTCATCTAGGACGGCGGCTCTCATTGTTTGCCTTTCCATTTGATATGACAATTTGAACACCTGAGAGCATCTTCAGAATATGACGGTAGGAAGGTGTCACACCTGTGAGTGAAGACTCCAGCCAACATATCGAGAAAAGTCATTCCCAGCTAAAGAGGTTTTCTTTGAGTCTTTTGTGTGGACTAAATGTATGAGTCACCCCTAAATTTGGATGTTGAAACCATAACCCCAAGTGTGGCTATATTTGGAGTAAAGAAGGAATTAAGGTTAAATGGGGTCATAACGGTGGGGCCCTCATCCTATGGGATTCGTGTCCTTGTAAGAAGAGACACAAGAGAGTCCCCTCGCACACATCCCCAGGCCAGTGCTCAAAGGAAGGACCATCTGAGGACCAGGGCAAGAAGGCAGCTGTCTGCACGCCAGACAGGGCACTCTCACCAGAGACCAGATCTGCCAGACTTTCTGCCTCCAGAACTGTGAGAAAATAAATTTCTGTTGTTTAAGCCCCCTGGTTTATGGTATTTCATTATGGCAATCTGAGCAGACTAAGACAGCGTTTTAGGCTGAAAAATCACCAGATTTTGTTTGAAGCAAATGGGGAAAGTTACTCTTTTGCTGCAATTACTGCCAGATGAGGTATTTCGTAAGGTAAGCTGAGTGGAGACAAAGGAAGTTGCCCTCAGCTATGGAAGAAATAGAAGAAGTGAGGAGAAACATGGAAAACCTCATAAACAAGGCTTTGCGTTGTGGTCTTGAAACATGTTCTACTTACCTTTATTATCAAGTCCTTAAGTGCCAAGGATTAAGGGGCAGTCTGGTGTTGGAGGAACAGTGAGGAGCATGAAGGCAGCCGGTCCTGGACCTGGAGCTGGCCTCTCACACCAGAGTGGCCTTTGCTGAGCCACCAACTGAAAATCAGGGTCCAGACCTCAGACCCGACCTCCTTAATTCCAGCAGCCATGTAATGGTGAGCTCTCTGCGCGTTCACAGCCTGGCCCCGCTCACGTCTGCTTCTCTCCAAGGTGGTCAGGAATTCCAAATCAGACATCAGAAAGCGGTGGCGAAGCTCGTTCCTTTTCTTTTCTTTCTTTGGGAATTTAACAACATATGTGGGAGAGACCTCACAGCCACCCAGCTGGTAGAAGACTTACTCAGAAAACTTAAACAGAAAAGAACCGCAATCATTACATTATTCTCCAAAGGCAAATGGGCGTGTGCATGTGTGTTGTGTGTGACCCACTTACGCTGATTCTAAACATGCGATTCAGTTGTAGAGATTTTAAATTTCACGCTTTTAGATTATATTTTATTTATGAATCACATCAAAGTATTTAACAAGAAACTGTGGTTTAAAAAATATTCAGGATCAGAGGCAAACATCCAGGCATAAAACATCATTTGGCTTCTCGTGCGACATAGCACACGACTTCCCCAGGTGAACAAGAGTGGACATTTGAGTGAGACTCAGAAGAGGCCAGAGCATGGAAGGAGCGCACTGACTCCCTCAGACCTGTCTTCACATTGCAGATCTAAGACGGCGCACGAAAGCAACACGCAGGTGTCGACCAGGCTCGTGAACCCAGCCCACTCTGTTTGTGTTACGCGCAGTGACGTCCTTTCCTGGGAGGTCAGATTACAAATGAGACTGAGAGAAGCACGTTGGAAGCTGACAAACGGTCATCTCTAGGGGAGGCCCTTTTCCTGTTGGACGTGAACCTGCTGCGTTTCAGGAGGACATCTCAGCAGAGGGTCAAAGATGTTCGAAGTCTCCTTTCTTCCGTCTGTGTCCTGACTTGGGTGTTAAATACAAACCAGCAAACAAAAGCAATCTAAGTAAAGCAAGGAAACATGCACCTCATTTTAGGAAATTCTTGTGACAGTCCCATTTTGGCGATTCCATCCGATGTTACTTTTGTCTTATAAGTCACCACTTTACTCATCTTGGAGAAACAGTCCTATAGTCAGGAATCTCATTCAGAACTGCCTTGCCGTCAGAAGCTTCCACATAAGATGAACATGAATGAGGGCACCCTGTGCAGAGCTGATGGCTTCACTTCCTCCTGCTTTACTGTGACATCTGTTGCAAAAGTGGAAAGTAGACACTTGACATAAATGTATTCATATGAGGACACTAGATTTCTCTCCCTGGAAGAATTACCCTGAGAAAGAGAACCTTTGGTCGTCAATCAAGCTGCTGCGCTGAAGGAACAGAGCTGAGACGAGCAAAAGCTCAGAGCTGGTGACAAGATTCTTGCCACTTAGTAAATATGCTGATCCACCATGGTGATTTCAGAAACCAAGAATGTCCTTAACACCTGCTTTGGAGATCTTTTTCTTTCAAATCCTCTTAGCAACCGACATTTATTACTGTCTTACAGTGCAATGTGACTACAAGAAAAATGCTCACGTATCCAGGTGGGCGAGACTGGTAATATGGTTCAGTCCAGGAGACTAAAGTCACCTGAGGCTAAGGGGCTGGGAGACCCACCTAGGTTTTCTGTGGAAGGCTCCGGGTGCCCCTATCTGCCTCTCCTCATTCTTTTCATTGAAAGTTGTTCCGTGAGAAGTAGAGATGACTGGACTTAATGTTGGTGGGAGCTTGTCCCTGGCAGGAAAAAGAGCCAAGTACAATCGGCTTTCATTCTTGCTATCAAATGCGGCAACACTGTCCGCACGTGGTTTAGTGAGTTGAAGAGGCTGTGATGGTCATCTCCTTGAGTACTTTTCCAAACATCCCAAGCTCCTTCAGGTAAATTCCACGCCCTTTCTTTTGCTTTTGTTTTGGAAACCAGTCTCAGGAGATTTTTCTAGAGGCCAAATTAGGATTTTGACAGTGTTGAGATAAGCGTCTCACCTACCGGGGTGAGAATATCTTCTTTACATGTTCGGGTTCTTCAGCAGAGAACTGAGCATCAGGAGAATGGAGCAGGGGACCCACCAGCCGGGGTTTACCTACCTGTGGAAGCTGCTAAAGCAATGCCATCCCTCATTCAGAGATCCAGTGTGCACCGAAAATGTCAACACATTAATCCTCACACCACCCTTAAATAGTTAAGCAGAATCATCATTTTCCATACGTGAATAGCGAGGAGCCAAAATGTAGAGCTTATGTGCTTTACGTGGTACTACAAAAGATGTTTAAGCTTGAAATTTAGGCCCCAAGCAAAATTTTAAGAATAAGCATTCTTTCAATTCCCCAACCTCACCCGCCTGTTTCCTCCTTCTCTCCCCAAAAAAGTCTCCCTACCAGTCTCTTTACAACTGTGACTTCAGATACCATTTGGGTGATGGTTAGACTTTTGAATGCAGACATCTCTACCGGAGGCGCAATAAAGGATCAGGGGCAGAACTCTGGCTACCCTTCAATCTTCGAGAAGGATGAAGATGCAAGCATAAATTGCTGGAGAGAATATAAATGTCGCCTGAGTTGGGGAGCAGTGATCTGGACAATGGTGCCTGGGAACAAAGAAAGAAAGTCTGAAAAGAGAAAAGTCTTGGGTGGGAGGTCCATTTTGCTGTTCTCTAGGATGTTTCTAGGCAGCAGGAGATGGAGTCAGGGGCACAGGGAGGGGCTCTTGCAGTGGAATGGAGTGGTGAAGGCATTAGGATCAAGAAGAATTTTAGGAACAGCAGTGGTGGTGGCTGGTGGGCTGGGGGTGGCAGAGATGGAGGAGAATGACAGTGAGGGCAAGTCAGTGCGTGTTAACTGCTCTCCCACTTGTGGGCATGTAGTCTGCTGGATTGTCTGTACCGTGAGGGCAAAAGTAAACCCGAGGCTTATGTTGTACGAATAAGTTACGAGGTCAAAATTCTCTACTTTCATCATTGTGTAAATGGAAGAAAATAGATCCCTAGCTTTTGAGAAAATCTCAGAATCTCAAATCTCAATTGATAAAGAGTTACTCTGAACCAAGTAAGGAATAAGATTTTGCAAAACGCCCCATCCTTCGTGTTTTTTTCTATTGGATTCAATGTTATTTGAATTTTGTTGCATTATTGACCATGCATTTCCACACACTCTTTTATAGTTCTCGTAAAAATCCTGTGACATAGGTTTACCATTGTTTCCGTTTTACAGATGAAGAAATGAGGTTCAGAGAAGTGGAAGTGACTTACCTAAGGTCAGTAAGGGATAGGATTATCCTCAGAGTCGGTCCCTCTGGCCACCTCACTGGGTGCTGGAGTCGCGGTGACAACCCTATAGCCCTTCATCAGCTGCCGTGTTCTCCTTTGCTGTTGCCCCGAGGTTGGGCTGTTCTCAGAGCTGCCTTGGATTTGGTGCCACAAGCCTGACTCTAAGGTTAGATGACAAAATGACTGAAATTTGTTAAATTAGCACTGAAGAATTTTGCACAAAGTCATATCGAAAACTCAGCAAACAATGTTCTTGCTCAGTAAAACTATGTGATGATTTTTTTTTTCAGAAGTATGTGTTATGATGATTCAATGCCATTAGGAGAAATAGGCTTGTTGAAATGTAAGGGGGGGTGGTCCATAGTGGAGTTAATTTCTTATTAGAATAAGGTTTCATAAGGATATAGTTTTAGAAAAAGCAAGAGGCAAGTAAAATGGAAAAAAGAAATGAGCAAGTTCAATTAAACACATTTTTCTTTGTGAAACAGACTCCCTTAAATCAGTACAGCTTTTAAATTCGACTATATTTGTCAACAGCTATAACATCCAAGTCTCTTATAGAAAGCAACTCTAAATGGAGGGCCCCTTAAATCTACCGAGAGGCAGCAGGATGTGAACAGACACTTGGCAAAGCACGTTCTCTCCCGCTGACGTGCTTTCTTTTTCCCAGAGCAAAGCAGTTTATCACATGGGCCTGAGTCTACTACAATTTCAGCCTGCCATTCTGGGCACTGGTGAGGTCCTGACCGTATGGTCAAAGATAAAAACGATCAAAGAGCAAATAAGTAGTGGTCAGCATGCCTCTAGTCGGTACAAACGAAAAAACAAGACAGGGCAGCAGCCTTCATTCAGCAGCCGTGCTAGAACAGCCTCAAATCATTACCACACCGGGAACGGCAAGTGACGCTGGGAACAGGGTCTATGAAACAGCCCACAGGTCTGCTCCAAAATGCAAAAAGCAAAAGCAAACAAAAAATCCACCCTAAATAAAACCATTGTTCTTGGGCACACCAGATAGCAACATCTTATTTATTTTGCAATTTTTATACAAAGCATAAAGAGCGTTCACAGACCGTTTATTTTGGACTCATGCAATGGGGCAACTCACTGGAGCTCTAACACAGAGCGGCACAGGACTTTAGTCCACTCGGTCTCAGAGGAACAGAAACACTGTTGAAAATTAAACACAGTATTTTATTTTCTGGGTCCCACTGTCATCACCTACAAAGGGGTGTACAGCTTCTCTGTGCTGCTCTGTCTTTCTCCCACAACAGGTCTGTAGGGAGTGATGACTGACGACAAGAACAGATTCTCCAAATCCACGATTTGCTTGGTTTCTCTGGTTGCATTTTTCGAGAGTGCAACTGGGAGTGGATTACAAAGGAGCACCGCACCGAGGTAACAACAGATGTGGCAGAGAACCAGTCACGGAAAGGTTAAATGGAACGAGAGCGGGATTTGGGCAGAATGCAAGGCTGCGTTAAATCACCCTGACTCAAAGACCCCTCAGCTGCCAGATCTTGGAGGACCAATGTCAAAAACCAGCAGCCAAAAGAGTGATTTGGGGGTTCCTGGAGAAAAGGAGAGAGGGCAAAATTGCACCTGGAGTTTAGTGCGTACGTGGGTGCTGGAGTCAATTTCGCAGAAGAGGTGGTGAGTGCCAGAGGGCACTGCCCACCCACCTTGATCTGGGAAGCAGGTCAGGGAGCTCTGTGGCTTGGTGAAATTCCTCAAGTGTCCTTGGAGGTAATAGGGACTTATCGCAGAAGAGTGCCTCTATTCCACGACTGTCCACAGGGATTTAGGATCCCAGAGGAAAGGACCCCAGCAAACTCACCAAATTGCAGCTTGTATTCCTCTAGGGCAGAGCTGCATCCATCCATCCATCCAGGCATTCAGTCCTTCCGCTTTCACTGACCGCTTCACAAGTGAGGGCACTAAGATTGCTGTTGGGAGGATTAAAGACAGAGAAGGCACATTCCCATCTCTGCCCGCTAGACAGTGTCCCTGCTCACTAGACAGTGTCCCTGCTCCACTAGACGGTGTCTCTGCCCAGTGGATGGTGTTGCCTTAGGTCATTTGGTCACTTGAATGTTGTGACACACTCTCAGTTCTTCCCCCCAGATCCCGTCAGCTACTCTCCCTGGATACTGCCATTTTCTGGGGCTCCTCCATGCCATCACATAGACTCATTACTTCCCGAAAAACTAAGATGATAAAATAAGGCCCAACAGGTGCTTGCTCAGTAAAACCACCAGTTTCCAAAAAGCAAGTTCAGATCCTCAGAAAGCTTCTGAGGAGTTCCGTGAGCAGTCAGGTGTGGGGAGGGGCATTACTTAGAAAGGCCTCTGATTTCCAGGCCTTGGCACAGCTGCTTTTTTCAGAAAGGTGGGGACGTTGGGAATAAGTCTATTACCTTTTCCTGGGGGTTCTTAGGCTCATGAAAGAGCCATCACTAGCCTTTGTATTAGCAAGGTCAAAAAAGTCCTCCAAGCCAGCCCGGTTATGTGGTGGTTAAGCTCGCACTGGCCTTTCCGAGGCCAGTGGCTGGCAGGGTAGGATCCTGGGTGCCAACCTACACATTGCTCATCAAGCCATACTGTGGTGGTGACCCACATGCAACACAGAGGAAGACTGGCACAGATGTTAGCTCAGGGCCTATCTTCCTCAAAAAAAAAAAAAAAAAAAAAACCCAGAAAAAAAAAAACGTCCCTCCAAAACAGCAAAATGACAGATTTTGAGGGCCTCCAAATTCGCTGATAGTGATAAATGGAATGTTTACTCCCTCTTTCGAATGGAAAGCCCTTTCAGCAAAACATGCAAACCCACATTCAAGATTGGCCCCCGATGTGTTCTGGGATAACGGCTGAAGGTTTGCATGGTGTTGGTGGAACACCGCACTCTTCCACTTGTCTATCCCAACTCCAGTCACCATCACCTCACTTTCCCGCCTCCCTCACCTGGGATAATGGAGCGGGTTCTCTTTCTGCCCCTCCCCACACTGCTTCCACAATGGGGCCAGAGCCCACTTGCTTCCCAAGGCCCTGTTGCTGTCTGCACATTGGTCTCTCCCGTCTCTGAGCTTCTGGACCTGTGCTGCCCAATACAGCAGCCATTGCCACACATGGTTGCTGAGTATTTGACACATGGCGCGTCCACACTGAGATACACTGTAGGTACAAATACACGCTGGAATCTGAGGACTTAGTACAAAAAAAGAACGTAAGACGTCTAATTTCTATTGATTGCATGTTGAAATGATCATAGTTTGAAGTTATTGGCTTAAATAACGTATATTCTTAAATTAATTTCACCTGTTTCTTCTTACTTTTCAAAATGTGGGTACTAGAACATTCAAAATTACGTATGTGGATTACATTATAATTCTGTTGGGTGGTACTGTCTCAGAGCGCTTGGAGTCTGAAATAATTTACCATGGAATTATTTTTTGGTGGGGATTCTTGGGTTATAAGGAACAGAAACCATGCACATTTTGTCAAGCCAAAATAGGGGACTGTTGCGAAAACCTGGAGATAAAGGTGAGTCACAGCCAGGCCTTGTGAGAACAGGCGCAAAACGGGCACGCGTCAGCCTTCCAGGCAGCCGCTCTCTTCACGGGTTTTCGGCTCTGCTTTTTTGTGCACCTCTTCTCCATCCTCTGCCGTGGGGACAAGCTTGCTCATGGATTCTGTTTCTCCGTTATTCCAGTCTGCATGGGCCTTTGCCTGCGATGGTGCTAACTTTGGCTCTGACTTTCTGTGAGCTTTGAGCTGGGCTCCCTGCGGCCGGCTGCCTCGGTCTTATCAGCATCTCAATGCCAAAACTGCAGGGGGAGAATTGGATTGAGTCGTTTTTGTTCACATTGCTCAGTGACTCTCAGGAGACACATTCACCTGGATAGAGATATTGCATTCTGGGGCCGTGGATAAGGTTAAATTAGAAGTAGTTGGGTGAGGCTGGTAAATTGAAATATGGGACGATTGTGTCTTTCCTGGCATGTTTGTTTACTCCTGTGGTTATGCTCCATTTTGCCCATATCGTCAGTCTTCCCGTGTCTACTGGATCCTTCCCATCAGCAAACACGCCTGCTCTAGCCTCTTCTGTTCTCTTTAATCTGCGTGTTTTCTCCTTCCCTTTTCGGGCCACTGTAACTCAGACTTGGACCTAATCTTCAAGTTACCGCTGTTTGGTCAGGTCAACAAACATTTCTTACGTATCTATTGCTTGGAGGGCATGGGGGAGGCTGCTGGGGGTGTCTGAGCAGACCACACCCGAGCTCGTGAGGGCCCTCGTGGGACCCTTTCGGGACAGCTCTGACTACAAGCGCAAACGCACACTGGCTTCTCACTTGCCGCAGGGTGTCCTGTAGACGTGCAAAGAAGCCCGTGTCATTTTAGGATGCCTCGAAGAGGTTTGCGCACCGCGTAATATTAAGAAGAAAAATTTAAAACGAAAAAAAGCTAATGTTTCTCAAGTGGTTATTATCTTCTAGGATCTGCACTGGAAGTTTTACATAGATTATCTTTGAAACATCTGAGGTATATGTTCTTGCTTTTCTTTTCTCTTTTGCTTACTTTTTTATTTGGTCTGGCGCCCCTATAAAATTTGTGTTCCATATGCACAGGGACCTTGTGATCTTATTGCCATCGTGTCTCCTGCAACTAGCAATAATACCCAAGGTGTAGTAAGTATTTAGTAAATAATGAAAGTGGTTTTGATGAGGATCAAGGCTGCCCCAGGGACAGAAGCCCAAGGTGGCCTGGCCTACATACCGATCCGTATCATCCTCCCAGAAGGGCAGGACGTCTTGACCTGATTCGACCTAATTCGTATGCAAAGTTATAGGACCACCTGATACCCAGACCCCACCTATACTCATACCATTTTAACGATTTTTTAACGTGGTCTTTTCTTTGTCTAGAAAAGAAATAACTCACATACCCATGCCTTATAAATTTAGCCCTCCCCATTGCAGCCCTTCACTGCCCATGGGCCCTGTCCCCATGCTGTTCTCTGAATAAAGGAGCACTACTACCAGACCTTGAGAGTCAAGAAACGTTTCTTTCGACTCCTCGGCTCGCCGAGCCAGCATCAGTGTGACTGATTCATCAATGAGATTGCCAGGTCTGTGGAAGGAAAGACAAAAGAGAAAAAAGAAAGGCCAGAGTTCACCTAGTTTCCCTGTCACACAGTCCTGGGCTCATAGGACACACTCAAGAAATGTTGGTTGTGGGAAGAGTCACTGATTGTTCCTTTTTCTGCTCCAGCTTCTCCACTTAACTATTTCCTCTGTTAGAATCGGTTCTTAGAAATAGCCAGCACAAACCTAGTAAGATTATTTATAAGATTGCCTAAAAACATTTTGTCTTTGGGAAAGAGTCTAATTATGTTTAAAATTTTATAGGCAGAAAGGCAAGACAAAGCTGGCTGAGAGCTACAAGGGCCCAAAGCACATGGACGTTTCATGTTTGGTCTTTTCAATAAATAGCCTTTAAAAAATTTATAGTACTTTAGTAACCAAAATTACAATTCCCAAGAAACTAGAAATGTTAAAATGCTTGGATTTTTTTCCCTTTCTAATGATTTAAATGATTTCATTATGATTTAGGATTGTAAAATAAAGTAATGTTTGCCTATAACAATAAAAACCTCTAGGTCTTTTGATTAGATCTTTTGATCAGAATTTTCCTGAAACACTTCTAATATTTTTATATTTGGAAAACTGATTTTATATGGAAATCAGATACAGAACAATGTAACAATGTGTTATTTTCCAGAAACATATTGTATGAGAATTGGTATAGTCTGTGTCGTCTTAAACCATTGCAGTGGCACTCTGAAAGAGCCACAGAGGGTGCCTGGGACCGTGCCTGCCCTTTTGCTAGAAAGCGTTAAATCTATTGATGTGCCAAGAATCTTCTCTCATCTTTGAGCATCTTTCCTTAAACTTTGGTTACTGTATTTGTTAGGTTATTAATCACATAACATTTTTTCATTTAAAACTAAATCAGGCAGTTTTTTTTTTTTATTTTTATTGAAAGGATTGTAGATCTTGACAAATATTAATTCTTCTGGTTTGCAATAGGTAAAAAGCTATCCCTACAGGATTACTACGGGTGTTGATTCTTCACTGCTCATTTTAACGTTCATATTTTTCATGTTTACAATTTAAATATGTACCCAACAAAATATCAAACTTTATTGCTTTTAATTTTTCCAAAGAACAGATCTCTTACATTTTTGGGCTTCTTGATAGTATTTCGAAAATTTTAAAATAATTTTCTCGGTTATAATATAACTGACAGCTGTCTAAAAGATACATCAGCAGAATTTTTAATTGCTTTAATGACACATCTTTCATTTTCGAAATTTTAATTTGCCCATTTTAAAATTGGCTGGTATGTTTTTTTTTTATTGATTTGGGGAACTTTAAACACTTATGGATTGCTCAGTCTTTGGATCCGTCTTGCAATTATTTTTTCTCAGTCAGTTCCTTGCCTTTCACAGTTTTGCTTGTGGTGCCTTTCTCATTGGAAAACTTTAAGATAGTCAAATCTATCTTTTCTTATATGCATTCTTTTTTTTTCGGAATAGTCTTCTGTGTTCTAAGAGTATAAAAAGAGAGTCTTCTATATTTTGTTCTAATTATAGATTTTTCTTCAGATTTAGCTCTTTATTTCATCTGGAGTCTGTTTTATGAATGGTGTGATATTATGTTTTTTCGTATAGGTATCCAAAAGTTTCAGCATCATTTTTAAAAAGGTTTAAGCTTTTGAGTTTGAACGTCAACTTTGTTATCCACCTAATTCCTGCATATATATGTCGATTCTTTTTATGGCTTACATTCTGTTACACTGAATTTTTAGTTTATTCCTGCACTGTCTTCGGAGTATGTTTGACATCTGAAGCAAACTCTCATTTGTTTTATAATTATTTTTTCTCAGTTATTCTTGTTTAATTCCTTTTCCATATAATTTTAGAATCAGCTTTCAAGTTTCATAAAATATCTCATTACTATTTTGATTAGGATTTCTTTAATATTATTACTTTAGGGAGAATTGTCATCTTTAAAATTAGTGATTTTCTCCAGGACCATGATGCAGCATATATTCAGCTCTTCTCCACAGACTTCTGTCAAATGTTGCCTTTTTTTCCACAAGTATTACACACTTCTTGTTAGTTTTCCTTAGATATTCTGGAGTTTTTGGTTGCTGCTGTGAATAAACGTTCTTCATGATGTTTTCAAGTTGGTAACTGCTGGTTTATAGGACGTGGTTGACATTTGTATTTTGATTTTATATCTAGCCGTCTTACTGATGTGCTGGTTAGTTCTAATTTTTCAATTGATTCTTGTCTGTGATAGGCAAATGTATTATCTATAAATGATTACAATTTTGTCTTTTTATTTCAAATATTTATAACCTGATTCTTCGTTTTTTTGGTTTTATTCCATTGGTAATATAGTTGATCTGGACTCAAATGTTAGTGGTATCATGAACATCCTTGCCTTTTCTCTGTCTTTGTTTTGATGTTGTTACAAATTGTTGGCGAACGTCCTTTACAAAGTTGGAAGTGCTTCCCTTTTGTTGTATTTGTGAATTACATTAATAAATTTTCCAATGAATATTCCCTCTTTTCTTGGATTAAAACTAACTTTTTCAGGATGTATTATTCTTTTAAATTGGTTAATATTATAGTTAATATCTTGCGTTGGGTTTATAAATGAGACGACTTAATTTTTACTTTTGGTGCTAGTTTGTTGTGTATGTTACAGACAAAAGGCTTGAACTCGGGTCTGTGGGAGGTAAGTGGAGTGTGTATTGGGGAACAAGTTGTGTGTGTACATCTTTCTCTCTTTCTATGGGGTGTGGATTTATAAAAGGGAGTATATAGTTTTCTTGGAAAATGGGGGTGGAGAGAAAGTTTGGCACTTGTATTCTGGAGGGTCTTGAACCTACTCTTGAGAATTTTGCTCATTGTTCTGCAGGGAAGCCATGAGAGTTGAAGTCTAAGAGAGGCATAATTTGATTTGTGCTTTGAAAGTAGGAGATGAAAAAAGTATTGCCTCAAGCAGAGGGATTGAACATGAAAAACACAAAAAAAGAGCAAATGGGTTTAGAGCCAGCCACTGGATACCAGGACCTTTAGAGAGTAGCAGAAGGAGAATGTCACGGGCAGGAGAATGCATAAAACAGCTTTTAGGTCATTATGGACCTTTGAAAAGAAGTTTTGCAAAACACGTCTCGGAGCATTGCAGAAACAATAACCAGGCCATTCAAGAAGGAGTGCCTGCCTGGGCAGATACTGGTGCAAATTTAGTGATGGAAAGAATTGAAGTGCTTATTCGACAGGGTTGTACTTTATGAAACAATGATGATGTGCAGTGAAAGGCGACTTACATACAATTTGTCCATCGGACTTTATCACACAGAAAGAAAGTCGATTTTTCACTCCATACAAATGACTGGTGCGCTTGTGACTCCTCGCGAGAGAACGAGCCCAGGAATATAAACTCATGGCCATCGACTAAGGAGAAGTAGGCCCTTAGTCCTCTCAGGAGTGGGTTGTTGGGTTGTTCTGCACAGTTGCATTCCTTAAAAAACTTCTCTTCATGAAATATAACACAGACACAGAAAAGTCTACAAAACGTATATGTATAGCTCAATTAATCTGCACAGAAATAGAAATATAATGATGTACACCTGAAATTTATATAATGTTGTAAACCAATGTTACCACATTGAAAAAAAATTATCACAAAGTGTAAAGTTGTGTATCCAGTATTTTGGACAAGAAATAGAAGGTTGTTAACACCTCAGAAGCTCTCCCTCCACCCAGTTACTACCCTGCCCCAGAGGGAACCACTGTCTGTGCGTCTAAGGAAATTGTCTCTTCGATTTTCCTTATATAGTGTCATCCGATCTCGCATCTCTAAAAAAATATAGGTTAATTTTCCTTTCTTCGAACTTTATGTAAATGGAATTATACATTATGCATTACTTTGTATCTGGCTTCTTTCACTAAACTTTATATTTTTAAGATTATTCTACAGTGTTAAGTAGCTGTACATTGTTCATTTCATTACCATAGTACTCCATTTATGAATGTACCATCATTTTTTCTTCATTCTATAGTCGATAGACATAGTGCTGCTATGATTCTTGTGTATGTCTCTTGGATCACAAAGGCATGCGTTGCTGTTGGGTAGGAGTGAAATTGGTGAATGCATATTTTCAGTTGTGGTAGATAATAAATGATCTTCCAAGGAGGCTGAACCATGCTCCCAAGAGCACCACAGAAAAGTTCCTGTTGCTCCACGTGCTTGGCAAAACTTGGAATTGTCGATCATCTAAATTTCAGCTATATGGAGGCTGCACGATGATAGTCTATGCCATTTTAGTTTTCATTTTCTTGATTATAATGAAGTTGTGCACCTATTTACATGTTTATTGTCCATTAGGATTCCTCTTTTCAAAAATACCTCTTCAATTCTCTTGCTTATTTTTCTACTGGGTTGTTTGTCTTTTTCTCATTGATTTCAAGGTTCCTGATATATTATCATATGAGCCCTTTGACTGTTGTATATGTTAAAAACATTTTTCTCATTCTGTGGTTTACCTTTTAACTCCTTAGGGTTATATCTAATAAACAGATATTCTCAATTTTAATGTTAATATGGGTTAGTTTATTAATTTTTACCTTCATGATTAGTGCTTTTTTCTTTTCTTTGTCTTTTTTATTTTCCGGCTTTATTGAGCTGTAGTCGACATATAACATTGTGTAAGGTAAAGTGTACAAGCACCACAGCATTAGCAAACACCTCCATCCTATCACATTGTTATCATTTCTTGTTTGTGGTGAGAACATTTCAGATCTACTCTCTTAGCAACTTTCAACTATATAACGCAGTATTATAATGCAGCATGCTGTATGTTAAATCTCCAGGACTCATTAAACTAGTGCTTTTTTCCTTCTCAGTCTTCCCTTGCCTGAGACCATGAAGTTATTCTGTTCTATTCTGTGACCCCTCTTCCTCTGAATCCCTCCCCTTCTTCACTCCCCTGCACTGGAACTGCACGTAAGTTTTCGCTTCAGCGTTATCTTCTGAGGAAATCAGGCAAAGACAATGTGTTTTATACTGAGCATATGGGTGATGTTTTCTTTCTAGTCTAATTGTCTCTGTCTTCTAATTGGTGCTTTAGGCCTTTTACACTTAATATAATTACTGATATATTTAGTTGTTGGTTTTTTGTTTATTTTTGCCTGTCCTATGTTCCTTTTATTTTCTTATTGCCCTTATTAGATTATATTTAATAATATTTTAGTTTAGAAGTTATACATTCTTTTGTTACATTTTTAGTAATCATTTTAGAAATTATAACACACATCCTTGACTTAACAAAGTCTAATGTTAGTTGGTGATTTTATCCTTTTCTTGGACAAGGTAAAAATCACGGAACCTTTCATTTGTCAATCCACTAAGTTTGTGCTATGGTTGCTATGTGTTTTATTTCTCTCTATTTTTTAACCTACACAGGGCATTATTCTTATAGTTTTAAACAGTCCATGTCGTCTTAGCTTGTATTCTTTCAAAAGTAGACCTAAGACAAGAATTTAGGGGCAGATTGTCTATAAGAGATGTGGTCCCAGGAAGGATGATAGAAAATAAGAAGAGGAAGGGAGAAGAGATAATAAAGGATGCATCAACGAGTGGGTTACTATGGTAGGCAACTGTGACCCAATACTGTTCTGCAATGAAACCATGTGGAACACATTCCATGCATGTTGGGGATCCTGGGCCATTTAGCCACCACCAATCATCCTTTACTAACTGAGAGTTGCCCCCGGGGTGTTGATTCTCCCATAGTCCAGGTTGCACCTGCTTATAGCTCAGTGAGCTCCCAAGGTGCTCAAGAAAGCCCTTAGGCAGAGAAGAATAGAGAAAGAGACACTTGGGAAGGGGAGTTACAATGCTTCCAGTGATGTTGCGATGGGCAAATGGATCTGAGCGTCCACGGTGTCTCCTACAGAGCATCCACGATGTTACCCACTTACATTTACACCCCATACGCTGTTTTCAACTTTGTTATTCATGCTTCAGGGTGATGGCTGGCCATAATTTCTTAAAAATAAAATAAAATAAACAAAAACCGAAACAAAATCCTCCACAAAAACTCTTTCAATGGAAGTGTTAGCAGGATAAGCCACAGTCCCCACTGCTGAAGCTGGTACCAAGGTGCTGGACCCATGTGTTGCCTCTATCCCTGACACCATGGCTGCTCTGTTTATGGACCCAGTTTGCTATCACTGCAGTGGCTAAGGACAAGAGATGGTTTTCTTTCATTGGATGAGTTAGCTTGCACTTCAGGATCTTCAGTGACTCCTCTGCTATAGATGATCTCTGATTGGCAAGAATGTGAGGCAAAGATCTGCACAATTTGTCCCCACATCCATAGGTCTGTCCACATGCTTCTTCCTCAGACATCCCTGTCTTTCATCCCCTAAAGGTCAACAACCTTTTGGGTTTTTTTTGTTTTTGTTTTTCTTTCTTTCTCTTTTGGAAGAAGTATGCTGGTTATCTAAATGGGGACATGACAGGGAGCAATATCCCTGCATCTTTTGAGTTTGAGGATAACAGTCATATCTGAAACTCAAGACAAGAAGTGGTATAGCTTTTGATGTACTGTCTTGGCTACTGGGATAGCGGGGCTTCACTTGACCCTTTGCCTCCTGATGGCTGTTACTCCACGGGTCAGGGAACTGATGTGAGCGTTCTGACAGTTGTTAAATATATCCATTCTGATTAAACACTCGGGGACTGGGGATATTACCAAGAGTGGAGACACAGACTCTTTGAACCAATTACACTCAGTGTAACAGAGGGGTCATTCTGGCATTTTGTGTCCCCTAGTGTCAGTGTCAGCTCTGATTCTCTACCAAATAATCTTCAAAAGATATGGGTATTCCCTTTTCTTCCACTGAGGTACTCTGGAAAATGGCTGTAGGTCCCTTTGGGGCATAATCTAACATGCATTATATATTCTTGTTTTGGCACTGTGGAGTCCTTTCTCAAGGGGACCGAGCCTCCTGCTAGTTGACTGGCTCTGGTTCTGAAAATTGATTCAGAACCAGAGCCAGGTAAAGAATCATGATTTCCCACTAAGATGGTTGACATTGGCCTTTGCTCGCCAGATCTTGATCTCTTATGTTTATATAGGTTGAAGAACACTCTCATTGACTGCCCATCTATCTTGCCTAGAGGAACAGGAGGTCTATTAGCCATTAGCCGTTGGTCAAGGGTACCTGATTGTCACTCTGGCTTTGCTGCCTATTGCACTAATTATATCCATGTTCCCTCTAATTATTGCTGAAACATGGCCTTTGCTCTCCTAAATCACATCATCCATATTGACATTAGAGAGTCCCATGGAAGCATCACCTGCTGTCAGTCCTGGCCCACAGAAAATAACCTCTCTCTGCTTCTCAATGATGAAGGGAGAGTCCTTTAGTCTCTCCTGGGAACACAGTCAACTGCTCTCATGTAATTCATCTACTCTAATCTCCCTGGTTTGAAACTCCTGGTTCTTTCTTCAATATTTTTCCAAGGCAGCCTGGAGCGGTGGGTCTAAAACTCCATTTGATTATGAACTGGATCACTTTCTTTTTATTCTGGTTAATAAATGTAAGCACTTCCAAATTAATTGAAAAGTTGTTGATAGTCATGTTCAGTTTCCTCACATACATGATATATTTCCGTGTTGCTGTAAAACAAAAGGCAGTCTCACGTTTACTGAAATACGCTCAGTAATTATCCAAAGACGTAAAAGACATGTTGGTATCTCTCCCTGTCTCCATTTTTGTGTCATCATTCCTCCATCAAGCCAAGTTTTTCTCTCTATCCTTTCATTCCCACTCTTTCTTGTCCTCAAAGAACCATTTTCTTGAAAAAAGGAGCTTTTGAATGAGAATGCAATCAGACTATGTCCCCTACTCAGTAAAGCAAGAGATTTCCAAACAAAAATGGTAGAGGCTGTTGACCCAACAGATGGGATGTCAGTGACGCTGATGCAGGGAAGTGGGGGTAGCCCTGACGCTCCTGTGGCCTCAAGTTCTCCTACTCCTGACTGGTGCTTCCCTGCCCACCCTGGGCAACATGACCGAGAAGGTGGGGTGGGCTACAAGAGCATCTTAAGTGATATGATTAAAAAAGCAGCTGTATCTTCTCTTTTCTCTGTCTTTCTCTTTTCTTTCTAATATTGTGGCATTAGTTTGTTTCTCCTCTGTAGCGTGGAAATTCACTGCTCAGATCTGCTGTGGGGCTGCAGCTGCTGCCTTTCTGGATTCACCACCATGTTTGTGTCAGGACTGTGGTTCTTCCACACTGTTCCCAGCCAATGCCTGAGCATGGCAAGGGCACTAAGGCAGAGTCATTCTGGCAAGATGTGGGACTCTTCCAATGGGGAACTTTGCCTAGGACTATACTGCAGTCCAAGACTCTTCCTGTCCCATTCTCCTTCCTTCTTTCTATTCGCTGTTAGACGTCAGGCCACGTCATAGTTAGAAGGCTATCCTTGCCTTCTGCTTCCTTCCCCAAAATGTTGCTCGCACATTGTATTAGTTATCTATTGCTGCATAGCAAATAATCCCCAAACTTAGTGTCTTACGACAACACACATTCATTATCTCAGTTACTGTGGGTCAGGAGTATGGGCATGGCCTACCCCTGTCCTCTACTTCAGGGTCTCTCACATGCCTGAAATCAAGGTGCCAGCCAGTGCTTGGGTCTCATCTGAAGCTCAGCTACAGAAGGTCTATAGGATTTAGTTTCTGCAGGCTGTTCTACTGAGGGCTCAGTGCCTTGCTGACTGTTGGCTGGAGGCCTCCCTTAGTCCTTTGCCACGTGAGTCTTCCCACCATGATGGATCACTCCAAAGCCAGAGAGTGAGTGTGTCAATCTTCCAGCAAGATGGAAGTCACAACACTTTGTAGCTTAATCACAGAAATGACATTCTATCACCTTTCCATATTCCACTGGTTAAAAGCAAGTCACTTGGCCAGCCCTCACTCAAGGGTTGCACAAGGCATGAACACCAGGAGGTGGGGCTTACTGGGGGCCATCTTAGAGGCTGCCTAGAGGACACATCTAATGCTATCTTCACACATCTTCTCAGATCTGTGCTCCTCAGAGGACAAAACTAACACATCTCTAAAAACAAAATTCTTAAGAACAACTTTACTTCCTGGGACATTTGATTCTAACAAGGGGATAATCACTCACCAAAAATGGAATTTTTTTTTTGTTGTTGCTTTTTAATGTGTCTGGATAAAGGAGATTTAAAATAGGTTTTGTGTGAGATATGGCGTTGTGTCACATTTACCGGCATATTGTTTTCCTCCTCAGTAACTGCAACTTATAGTGACATTTCATTTCTAGCACTGGTAAGGAAGGATTACTTGTACATTATAAATTAATAGATTCTCGTTCCCTAACTGACTACAAATGGAGTGGAATTCAAACTGAGACCAATATAGGCAGGAGTGCTATTTCCTAGGTTAGGGTAAGTCTATAAGCATTATACTTTTTTCTTTCTGCAAGTAAGATATTTTTCTCATCAATTGCTCAAATGACTGTCTCAGACCAATTCCTGCTATTGATAGCAAACTCTTCAAATTGGTGCATGTGAATGCGCTTGGCAGTGTTAAAAGACTGTATAAAGGTATAAAGATACCAGATGCTTCATTTGTCATGACAAAGCACAATGCTATGCAACTGGCAAGAAATTAGTTGGAATCCCCACAATACCAGATTGATAGGGAATTGTTGTTATTTGGGAGAAAATCCATTATTACAGGTGGCAGGTAGAAACCACAAAGGTATTATTTTAGATTTTATGAACACAAAAACCCAGACATATTGCACCACAGTCAGTTCTTTTCTCTTAATAACTATGTGAATAGGAGAATGGAGACCAGGTTTGTGCTCCAGCACCCTGACCAATCGGCTGTTCTTTCTATTATAATGCATCTATGGTGGAGCTCAGAATTTGAGACATTGGCCGGGTTTCAGAGGAAAGCGACCAAAGCGTCAAAGGAGCAAAGGCTTTGCAGAAAGGCAACAGCTGAATAAGAAAATCTGGGTGTAATTCCACAGGGAGAGGGAGGTATTTTTTTTTAACCTTTGTCTGAAATAAGGAAGGAATGAAAAACTGAAGTTGGGAAAAGATAAATTCAGATTGACTATCCGCCCCAAGGCAGGGGATTGAGGATTATTAAAGGAAATAGTGAAAGTCCATTATATGAGACAATGAAGACCT
This sequence comes from Equus quagga, assembly GCF_021613505.1. Classification (NCBI taxonomy): domain Eukaryota; kingdom Metazoa; phylum Chordata; class Mammalia; order Perissodactyla; family Equidae; genus Equus; species Equus quagga. The sequence goes on along the minus strand of NC_060269.1, from coordinate 3,072,043 downwards.
GGCCCAGCGGCAGTGTTCCAGAATGCACCCACAGTAATCCTCTCTGGGCTCCAGGGAGGAGCTTGACCTGGGGAGCAATTTCCAGCTTTAACTCAGAGTCTCTATTATTGCATTAGTTTTGCGGGTTGGCTCCAGGCATAAAACAGTTTTCAATGGTGACTGTCTATTATTTCCTGTAGTTGAATCCACATTTCTGTGGGCTGCCTTGTGTTCAGGGCTGCTAAAAGCTTCTACCCGTTTCATGGCTCTGGGGAATCTAATAGAAATTTTCACACTGCAGTATGGACAGCTTGCAAAATAAAAAGCTCGCAATGGGATATGTGACGGCCGTGCCAAGGATATTCATCACTCATTGTTACCTGTGGGTTCAGACTGATCCAGGAATGTCCTTGTGCAAAAACTCTTCCATGTGACCCAAAAAGCCTCCTAGAGGATACAACCTCTTCTATAAAGTGAAAGATTTAGTGCTTAAGTGATAGGGAACCAGCTCGCGAGTTTGAATGGAGTTTTGGTCAGCAGAGCATAGAAATGACAGATGAGAGGTGGGATCACTGTCCTTTCACGAGGGTTTATGTAGCCAGTTTATTATTATACAGAAATTCCCCTTAGTTCTCTTAGAGTCTGAACTCAAGCCTCAATACCTTAAAGCTCTATTTTGCTCTACTCCATAGTAGACCCACCGGAAAGAACGGGTTCCAGGTGTGTGAGCTCCCATAGGCCTTGGCCCTCGAGTTGGCTCCTGGGACAGTCACCTTGGGCTGAGAGGACTTGTCCATTTGCTCAATGCTACCATACAAGCATTTCTTGTAAGCATCCTGTGCCACATGCAAGTCCTGGAAGCACTTCTCTTCCCTTGTATAACCTTTCAGATCCCTTGTCACCCTGGAACCTATGAAGAGAGGTCAAGGGTCCTAGATGATATCCTTCCTTTACTGACCATTTCCTACAATCTGCTTTCTTCCACCAGAGAGTTCCCCTTGGGTCTGCCCAGACATAAAAAACATACATCCACTTCCGAGTTCTGAACACTTCTAATGATAATGTCTCCAATTTAACTTTATTTCAAAAGCTCCTCTTTAGCCAAAATCCTTGGTTAGGATGTAGTAGGAAAATAAAATGCTAGGTGGGAAACTTCAAACTCTAGTTAGGCCTCTTGCTGTTGGGTAAATCACCCAACCTCTTTGGGCCTCATCTGTATAAAAAAAGTTGTTGCTCTCCAATTTCCTTTGAAGCATTATAAAGCTATGGAAAATTGCTCAATGTAGCCATGCTACCGTCTGGTTATTACTGTTATTGTAAGTGATTCAGGATCATATAACATGAAAACACTGGAAACGTTAAAGTAGGTATTTTTACTGCACACAGTGTGAGTGTCCATATAATCAGCCTTGAATAGATACTTCATTGCAGGCACTGCGTTTGTGCCGTGGATGCAAAGGTGACTAATTCATCGACCTTGTGCCTGAGAAGTTCGTCTTCTAGTGGTAACAGATAATAAGCGGAAAGATACGTTCCACATGGTGAATTTGAGGATAGAGGTGATGTCTACACTCCAGCTGCTTTGCCAAGGTGGGGGTGGATGCGACTTCTCAGAGGTGCCTTCGGTTCACAGAGGGACACACAAAGGTCTGGGGGCTGCTTATCCTCCACTTTGCTGGTTCCGCACGCACCCTCTGCCACCGTGGCTGAAGCTCTGCCTTCACCCCAGTGATTAGGATGGACCTAATCATACAATACATCAGTGCCATTCTCCATCATGTGGTTAGGAGAGATCTCCTTCCGTGTGTGATTGGTGGGTTTGGGTTTCAATTTTTGTTCATGAAAGTGCACACTGTATAAGGCACTGATGTGTGAAACACATGGATCGTGGCTGGCCTGTGCTTGCCAGCGTCATTTGGCTTCGCAGATGCTGATACAGTTATTTTTAATTATTTAAGGCAAGTGCATCAATTCAGGAGAGAATGATCACTTTATTGTTAGTGTCATCGGGTGGATTCCGGCTCCTAGCGCACCTGTGGGCAGCAGAGTGGAGCCCTGCCCGGTTTTTCTGCTCCATCCTCTCACCTTCTGGCACTCTATCAGACAATGCTCCACTGCTGTTCATAGGGTTTTCATGACCAGTTTGTTTGGAAGTGGGTGGCCAGGTCCTTCTTCCTAGTCTCTCTAGTCGGGAAGCTCCGCTGAAACCTGTCCACCATGTGTGACTCTGCTGGTATTTGAAATCCTGGTGGCACAGCTTTCAGTGTCCCAGCAACCCACAGCCACCACAGTATGACAGCCGGCAGCCGGGTCGTGTGGTTCCCTGACAGGGCTGCTGACCCGGGCCACGGGGATGAGAGTGCTGAGTCCTAACCGCTTGACCATCAGGATTGGCCGAACGGCTGCTACCAGGAGTTAATGCCGTAGAAACAGGAAAATCTTAATATTTTGAAAGAAAGGATTAAGGATATTTGAACAATAAAAACAACTTGACTTGGAGAATATCTTTTTAAAATGGCGCTTTATTATTTTCAGGTAAATGTCATCTCCACTGCTGCTGGGAGCAGCGCCAGCAGCTGTCGAGGGTCCGGGCTCCTAACCCACCCTTCCTGGGCAGGGGTTTACCACTTCCTGTGTGAGCCTGGCCAGTTGTTTAACCTTTCAACCTCCTTCTGCCTCAGTTTCTCCCCTGTGGAAACGCAGCTTTGTGAGAGGACACATCTAATGGGATTAAAGGAAACAAGAGATGGAGCCCTCGGTGGACGTCAGCCTCCGAGTTCGCCTCTGTGGAGCCCTTTCCTCAACCCGCTCTCCCAGCCAGTGCCTCAGTGGATCCAGTTTCACCACAACGTGGTGTTAGGTGGCTTTAGCTGAGAAAGGCCTGGAAAGGTTAAGCGGCTTGTCAAAGGAACAGCAGCCGATTAAGCGCAAATTCTGTGTTCTTCCTCTTACGCCCCGGCGATCTCACACACAAAAAGGATTGAGAACTACGGCACCTGATTCATCTAGGTCTGGCCAAGGCTTCGCTTTTCCTGTCAGGTCTTAGTCCAGAAAGCGGTTTTCCTTCATTTCTCATGGCTGTCGTTGACCGTCAGCTCTGGTGTAGCATCTGATCAGACTCTCCTTCTGGCTGGGGTGTGAGCTCCTGGAGGTCAGGGCTGCGGGCAGGGTTTGTACCCTTGTCCTTTGCCGTGCTCAGCTGAGGGTCAGTCCCGGGCAGTCTGACTCCAGTGCCCGTGATCTTAAGCAGCTGAACCTGTGATTGGTAAATAACAGAATAATGTCAGGTTAACATGAAAATTTTGTTGCAATTTTCCTATGCAAGAGGAGCAGAATGATGAAAATAGAATTATAGCTTTCAGTCGGGAAGGAAACCCTCACCCCAGCTTCTGCACAGACACGAGCCCTTTCGGCTCTATTCTATGAAAATTCAAGATGAGCGTGCTTGTACTGTGGGCTCCTTCCTCAGAGGACCCAGCTCCCAGCAGGTCACGCTGCCTCCTGTTCACAGAGCTCCCTGGCTGGCGTCTGCATCTCCACTCAACGTTGTTCATGTTCACTTCCAGCATCCCCGGGGGCAGCCTGCAGCCTTGTGGAGAGCATATTTATGTTTACTGTTAGTTAGTTATTATTTTTGCCATTTAGCTCACAAGGTAACAATGATTACTTTTTTTACTCCCCTGTTCACAAACTTGCATAGAACTTCAATGATGAGTTGCAATTCTATTTTCCCCATGAGCCTATTTTTTAAGTGAGCAGTTTTGCAGGATGCAAGGTTTCTTGGGAACGCATACAGGTGCTAGAGAAGAAAAATCTGTAAAATCGCTCTCCATTATCAATATGGTCCCATCCCCTTTATCCGAAACCAGTGGGGCCAGGTGTATTTTCAAATTTATATGTATCTCTAGATTTCAGAAAGGCAACGTATGCACGGACTGTATATCATTTGTATGTCATGTGTAGCTAGTACAGTGTAATCAGACTTATGGCAGTAAGTGGGAAAATTACATTTGTAAATAGCTACAAGTTAGTTTAGTCACATTTTACCATCAAATGAGTTATGAAAAGCACTTTTGGTTTTCAGAGCATCTTGGAGTTTGGGATTGATGGCCAGGCATGTCTCTGGGGCCACTTCCTTTCTGCAGCTCCCGCTCCGTGGTTGCATGCTGCCCGGTGCAGGGTGGTGTCTCCGGAGGCAGCAGGCTTCCTGCCTCTGGGAAGCCGGGAATGCGCTGCTGACCTTGGGCTTTCCATCCAGCGCATCTGGGTAACTCACCACACTTTCCGTCCGAGGTTCAACCTTGTCTGGGAGGGGAAACCAAGGACAGCGCATGTGACTCTCCCTTTCCGCCTCTTCCTCTCAGCTCCTCTTTCCCACTGTCGAAGGGCTTCCTCTGGCATGCCCAGTGCAGACCTCTCTGTCGTCACAGTGTTTTCCTCCGCTATCCTATGACTTACAGCAAAATCTCTAAGATCGCGTCCATATGAGCAATACCTGAGACAAGCTGTTTGAATAAAACAAACTAATTTAAGACTTAAATTGACTTCTGTCTTAGTCCATTTGGCTGTATAACAAAATCCCATAGACTAAGTAGCTTATAAACAACGTTTATTTCCCACAGTTCTGGAGGCTGGAAGTCTGAGACCAAGGTGCTGGCAAATGTGGAGTCTGGTGAGACGACCATCTTCTTGCTACTATCCAAGTGGAAGGGGCAAGGGATCTCGGGGCAGGGGGTCCCTTCTGTCAGGGCACTAATTCCACTCATGATGGCTCTGCTCTCAGGATCCGTCAGCTGCCAAACACTGTCACCTTGGGGGTTAGGATTTTGACATAAGGATTTTAGGGGGCACACAAACATTCAGTCTATAGCAACTTCCTTCTTTGAGGATGGTTTCCACTTTCCCCAAGAACTAGGTATTCTTAGGAATGAAAATATTTTAGTTTAATGTTTACAAATATTACGCCCATTTCATCAGCATGATAGTGTTTAAAAAGTAAATCACATGACTATATGTACATTTTATGTGCACATGTACATGTGTGTTTGTGTGTGTGTGTAGATGCACAAACATGTGTTCACATCTCGGCAGAGAACATTTCTAGGTTGTACAGAAGCTCAGGACCGAGGGAGCCTCAGGTCACCGCCTTTTAGCGTAAGAGCCACTTCACCTGTTTGCCGCGTAAAACTCGCCGGGCTCACCGGAGCGGGAGCGCAGATGGAGCGGTGGGGGGTGTCTGTCTCCTCAGCCGGCACCTCCTTTCTTCTATCATTTAATGAATTCTACAGGTGACGTATTTTCGAAGTGGAGGGATTAGCTGAGATTCCCGTGCTCACTCAATACCTCACAAATCAGCACCAGTGATCTCGCACACACACACTCACATGCATGTGTGTACACATGCGCATATGGGCGGACTAAAAGGGAACCACTCAGCCACTTTTGGGGACGGTGGGTGGTTGGGTACTTCATCTTAGAGATGAAACGTCAGCGTTGGAGATGGAAAGAGGAAGGTGCTGAGGGAGCTGCGACGCTGAAATAGCAACGTTCAAGGAACTTTCAAGAACGAGTCCCTTCACTAACTGCGGGGATGACCGTGTCAGGAGGAAGCGGTGTCGACTCATGAATAATATGGTTGCTTCAACACACATTATCTGCGAATGGCGGGCTGAGCTCCCTGCCAACATTTGCAAGATAAAATACGTGAACTGACAACCACGGAATGGAATCATTTCCCCAGGTTTTCTCCTCCAGCCATAATAAAATTACAGGGATCAGAGACCTTGAGCCCTGCTTCCTGTTAATATGAAGGGAGGATATGATGAGTCCTGACAAATAAACCCACGTGTTTTAAATATGATACGCTGGAGCCTTGGAATAGGGACATCCTAATACTATTTCATCATTTTAAGAATGAACAGCAGGAACCTGAAAAAGGAGGATGCTTAATTCTATTCATTTGCTACTGTGCTGGTGGGGTTTATATTCTCATTTCAAAGCACGGTGAAAACTCTTTGTTGGACTCTTTGCTTAAAGCAAAGCAGGATAAAGTAGGTCCACCTTCACCCTATTTGAAAAGGATTATTTCGCGAAGCCCGGCTAGGATCTCATCCTAAAGCACATGCACGAGAAATTGGTGCCGAAGTGTGGGCGCCAGGCTTGGCATCCTGTACTATTTCTCCTGTTTGCTGGAGTCACCCTTCCGTTTACACATCAGCCTTGCATTGGAACAGTTTACTAGGAACTCCTATAGCTCTCCCTACACCACGCCTCTGAATCCTCTCTTTCCTTTATGTTCACCTGTTCCTGCTTCTGTTCCCTTTATTCCCACTGACTCAAAAGAGAACACAAAAGAATGTGAAAGAATAAGGGAGGAAAAGGAAAAGAGGACTTGCTGTGTTCTGCGTGCACTGCAGGTGGTTTTGCCTGGCACAGGGCATGGTGGTGAAGAGGGCAGTACTGTGGGGCAAGGGGTCTGTGGCTAAGTTCTGGTGCTGCCACTCAGCTGCTTGTGTGAGCTTGAGCGAGTTACTTAACCTCTCTGTGCCACCATTCCTGTGTGTAAAGTCGAGATAATAGTGCTAACATAACACTTTTCTTGGGGTGGGGGTGGGATGCGGTGGTGTGAGCATTAAATGAGTTAATCCATTGAAAACACTTAAAACAGTGCCCTACACAAAGCAAGCACTAAAATTATCTGACTGCTACTTCCTCTAGGTTTTGAGTTGGTTATTTGAATCTGTGTTCTTTTAATTTTTTGCCATCTCACTTTGTGTTCCACCTCTTTTCCTGTGCTTTGACTTTATAGCTGGGCCCAGCAGGTGATGAAGACTGAGATGGACAGAGTTCTGGGTCCAGGGAATAGACTGGCTTGTCTCCTGTCCTCCTGGACATGCCTTCTGAGGGGAGACACAAGACAAACGAGGAAGGCAAATGCAGAAAGTGCCAAGTACATAGATGGAAATAAAACAGCGATGGGGTGGAGACTCATGAGGGTGGAATGGATGCTGTTACTGTAGATGAACTGGTTACAGCAGCTTTCTCTGAGGAGATGTCCTTTGAATAGAGATCTAAACGTTGAGAAGAAGTCAACTTGCAAAGTTTTGGAAGAACATTCCAGGGAGAGACACCAGGAGTTAGTAAGTCTTGAGGCACAGACTGGCTTGGTCTGTCCAAGGATTACAAAGTACAGCCAGCGTGGTGGGAGCGCAGTGAGCCATGGACAGTGCGATCAGAGGCAAGGCTAAAGGGAGAGGCTGGGGTAAGACTGTGAGCTTGCAGATCGGGGTGAAGAGTTTAGATTTAGAGCAGGGTTTCTCAGCACGGCACTAGCAACATTTGAACCAGATACATTTTTCTGTGGGAGACCGTCCTGTGAACCGCAGGACATTTAGCAGCATTCCTGGCCTCTGCCCAGCAGGTGCCAGTAGCACTTACCCAGTTGTGACAATTAAAAATGCCCCAGACATTGTCAAAAGTCCCTGGAGGGGCAAAATTGTCCGTGGTTGAGAACCACTGATTTAGAGTATTTTCAACAGACCGTAATATGATCTGATTTACATTTAACAAATCTAATTTTGGTTAATTTGTTGAAATAGGGAGACTAGTTCCAGGAAGGAGATAATACTGTTTGGAGCTGAGTGGTGTCAGCTGAGATATTTAATATTAGTAGGTAATATTTTTTGTTAATAAGATGATATTAGTAAAAACTTTGTAAAAATTTGCAAATTATAAAGCAACAGAACAATGTCTGGCACATAAGAGGCACTCAGTAAATGCACGTTGAATGAATAAATGAGTGAGTGCATTATGGTTGTCCCAATGTAATCATTGCTACCGTGATCAATTACAGGGTATAAAGTCAATATAATGGTGGCTTTGGCTTATTTTTGGTAATGAACTGGTCGGTAAGATTTTTTTGGTGGTTGAAGTTTGAATCTGTCAATAGTGCAGAGACTTTGCTACAGACTGATTATTAGAGGGAAGTCTTACAACTAGGAAAGGCACAATTTTGTGTTCCTTCAACTTTAGATGACTAGTCTCATCCTAGATTGATTACAGAAGAGCGTGAGGATAAGGCCCTTGAACTGTTGTCAGGGGAAGCAGCAAGTATTTCCAGCAACGGATAAAGCCATCTTCTTTTTCATTTTGCATTCTAAAACATGCTCTGTCTGAGTATCGAAACCTTCTAACCTGAGTTGATAAAACTGGCTTGGATCTGTATTTGATTTTTTAAACCTGGTTTTTGGTTGGAATGGTTCTTGATGCCACCTATTGTGTAACATCCACCTGCCTACTAAGGAAGCAAAAGTGTGTGACAGGGACAGAGGACAAGGATGGATGGCAAAAGGCTTAGAAGCTCCAGTTTGAAAGTTTCTCTGTTTTTTTCTGGAGGATGCAAAGCTGTGCTGGAAATCTCATAAGAATAGATTTTCCTATGATGTCTTTCTTTCTCCTGCCAAGTGGACTGGAAATATCACAAATAAAAGCGTTTCTTGTGGTATTTTCACATATCTTATTCTAGTTCCAGGAAAAACAATATATGTGAAATGTATAGCTATAAAAGACTCCCTCTGAAGAATGATCAATCTTTAGGGATGTTTGATTTATTTCAAGATTTAGATAAAAGCCCATGCTTTCCAATTCTGCTGTTAAATCTAAATTACAATTGGCTTCAGGTGGTTGCCACTGGTTTGCCAAAAGATTACCATACCAAGGGGCTCCTCTTAGTTCCTGACATCTGGGTACTTTGGTGAATTCTGCAAACCTTGCCTAAAGTGCTTTTTTGAAAATTTTTTAAGGAGTAGATTCCTGTTAGGGATTTGAAGGGCAGAAAACTGTGAGAAAGGAAGCAAAAACATTAAACGTGATCAAACTTCTTAAATTGAAGTTTGAAAACTTGAGCAGGATTTCCAGGAAACATTGGGAAAGGATGGTGCCCTTTATCAGTGACTGGGGCGCAGCCTGGAGGGAAGTGACACAACTCCTTTTCCATTATTTGGTAACGCTCTGTGGACTGAATGGCTCTTCGTTGTTTTTATCATTTAAAAATTACAGAGAGAGAGTGTTCTACATATCTACTTTATCGCAGTTTTAAATAAGACAATGAAATACAGTATCATTGAATCAAGCACTGTGAATCCCCAGAGTACTAGAAAGAAAAGAAATTTTGCTATCGATGCTCCTAGTTTGGGAAGTCGGTAGAGGTGTTAGCAATAGGTCATCTGCATTTTCTAGCTCTTTCTCACATGAGTATTAAGAGGAATATACAAAGAAATAAATATTGAATGTGCCAGATTGAAGCAACCCCAAATAAGACATCATTATTTGAGTTCTTATTTTAAGCCAAAAGAATGTTTTGCAATGTTTATAGATTTTTTTTTTGCAATCATTTTTATTTCTTGCACTGACAGGAACATATAATCCTTTGTTCATGCTGGGGCCCAAGTATTATTATCAAAGTTCTGTTTCCAGTTTAATAAAACATATATTTACATTGGCAAATTTCAACCAAATTCATAGTGTTAGAACATAAAATGTGATAGGTGCGACCTACTTGCACGAGGCCGTTTGTCCTTTTTTGGGTTTTAAGCTCTGTATTGTGAGTAGGCAGGGAAAGCTCCGCAGGCGAGTGTTTGTCACCAGGGAAAAGGGGAGCCTTTGTAGGGTGTGGGATCCCCTCAAGGAGCAGGGACTAAATCTTCTCGAGGGCTGGAGGTTCCGTGTGAGGAAGGGGTGGCAAGAACAATGTAAATGGGGACATGAGTCCTGCCCACCATAGGGAGAAGAAGAAAGTCGAACAATTTAACTAAAGTCTTTCAAGATGAAACCACTGAGGCACGAATGATGAAGACTGAATGGATTATGTCTTTGTTCAAAATTGCTGATGAAATTAAGGGACCCGTTGTGTCTTTTCTGTGGTCCTGATTTTTGGATAATTATTTTCACTGCACATACAAAATACCCCCACCTGGGGATGCCATTTCAACTGCCCCTTTGTCAGCATGTCACAAGGTCACTGGAGACGCGCTCCCTCCCTCGCCACCCTTCCCTTGCAGACTTCCTCAGAGACGCCCCTCCCAGCCAGGCTGCTTCTCCTTAGCTGTTCGCACAGGTCCGCGCACTTCTCTGCTGTTCTCTCAGTTGTGTTTGAATATTTATTTTGGGATTGCTTATTAATGTCTATCTTTCCTAAGAGACTATATGATCTCTCAGAACTAGAAACAATTTTTGTCACATTTGCCACAAATGTCCCTATTTCTTGGCTCAATCCTTGATAGACATGGCCCTAAAGACTTTCTTGTATAAATAAATAACATACTCCTTCACCACCACATTTGAAACCATCCAAACAGGTATTTTACCAAAAACTGTATATCCTTTATTTTTGACTAAAAAAACTTCTTTTTAAAAAAAATCCTGAGCTACGTTGTGCTCTACCCCTTGTGATTTGGCTTCCTGTCCTGATTCATTTTTGAGTTTAAAAAGCAAAGCTTTGTGACCCAGCGTGCAGTACTGGTTTTTAGAAATTGAGAGCAGCTGTATGGTGCAAGAGCTCAGTGCAGCTTTGGTGAAATGTGTGCAGTATTGCATTTTTCTTCTGACCTCCTTGTAAGCCTCTGGAAGAATAATGCACACCTGTCTGTCAGTTAAACAAAAATGATCAAAAACCTTTATTTCACAACTAATCATGTACCAAGTTCAGGTTTAACATTTCACTATTTCATGTAACTTTATTTGAGGAAGAGGTTGACGGCGGGCCCCGCATGGGAAGTGACTCCTAGCAAGTTCCAATAAGAAGGTAATGTGACCGATGGGCAGAGAGTCTCCGTCCAAGCCAGTAAGTCTTCATAAAAAGTTCACCCGAATTTGGATCTACCATAAAATATGCAGCCTGAGGGGAGAGAGACGAGTCTCCACGTCGGGATTCGATTCAGGGATGGGGAGGAGGGCGTGTGCACATATAGTGGGGCTCTGGGCTCATTTTTCCCCTCCTAAAACAAAACCAAAGAATTCTTCTATGACCTAGAATTGACTTTCTGTAAATGTACATTTTACTGATAAGTTATAAATAGTTTATCATGACTTTAAATTAAAACCAGAAGTTCAATTTGGAACATGGAAGAGAGAAATAAGCTAACTCTCAGAAACATAGTGTCCTAAGCCACCATATCATATATCAGATCACAGCCGCTCCCAGGACTGTGGCTGTGGTGGGAGCTTTCTCAGCAGAGCCCTGGTCGGCTCTAGCGGTTGGACCCTGTGAGCTTTTGCGTTCGTAACTTTACAGTCACTGAGGCTGTTTATGTTAAAACGCCTGCTCTCTCTCTCACATTAATAATCATCCGATATGATCCTTAAAGGTGGGAGCTTAAGTCCAGGCATTTGGAGATATTTCAATGGAATCAAATAGTCGAAAGCATAGGTAATTGTATATCAGGGCTGTTTGTAATGAAGGCAGGGGACAAATAATTACCTGTAAAGGTTTGGGAATAAGTAAGTATGGGAATAATAAATATGCTAATGACTGATACATGAACATGGCTTTGATGAGGAGGGGAGTTAAAAACCAAGCCCCGTGAATTTAATGTATTGGTTCCTATGCACCTTTCGAAGTCGGGGTGACATGGAGGAAATAGCATAGCTGACCTTCCTTAATCTCAATTGCCACAGCGATAAAATTGGTTACAAAAGTCTGTGTTGTGCGGTGAGTATTAAAAGATACAATGAAAGTCACTGATACATAGTAGGGGCTCAGTAAACGATTTCTGTTATTTAAGAGGTAGTATAATAGAGTGGCCAACATCCTTGCTTTGTTATTTTCTAGCTTGGTGATAAGATCATTAGTTTCTGAAGGTTTTCCCATCATCTGTCAAATAGGAAAATTAACAAAATCGAAGACTTGTTTGAGGAATAAAATGAGTTAATGCATGTAACATTCATAGCATATTACTTGGCACTCGGTTAGCGCTAAATAAAGGCAGCTTTAATCATGATTGTTAGCATAATAGCCACAGCAATGAGGAGTTTTATTACTGTCTTGATATGCCTCTGGTTTTCAGCTCTAGAATTAAATTTCCCCAGAGCAGAAGTGCTCTTTGTGTCTGCTGGTGGCGCCGTACAGAAAACTCTAGCACTTAGCACTTCATAAAGCTAGACGTGCTGCCCAGGGGGAATCTGGCCCTCGTGTTTTATAGAGAGGATACTAAATGCGATAATAAGCGTTATTCTCTTAGAAGGAACATTCTATTGCATCTTGTTTTAAAGTGCTATGGGGCAGAGAGACCAGACTGTAAGTCCTGAAGACCTAGCAATATATATATTTTAAAAACATCTTACTTACTATTTCGGTCACTTCTGTCTTTCCATCACACATTCATTGTTTTCAGGAAGTGGCTTTAGTTTTCATTGGATTTACATACACCCTGGATCAGGTGTGTGCTGTGCCTACATGACCCCAGCAATGGTCGGTGTTAGCTAATTATATCCTGATTTTTAGCGATCAGTGTTCGAACATGTAAAACAAGACCTAGTAGAGAATGCAAGAAGCATTAACAAGTTAGCTAACTAGTCCAAGGCCTTCTGTGTATCCACGCAAATACTATCAAAATTACCTGCAGTTACTTGAGTTTTCAAGGAAACATGGCATTAAGAGAAACACTTTTTTTCAATTCCTGTCTTTACATTTTTGTACTCATTTTTATCTATTTCACAGGCTAATTCAGGCTAAAACACCTGTAAGGAGAATTCTTATTTGTGCATACTTTTATTTTCTTTGCTAGAGCTCTCCGAATGTAACCAAACGGAAAAGGAAGATAACCCACCAATGGGCAACATCCTTAGTTTAGAGTTGTTATACTGTATCATCTAATGTATGCATTTACAACCTGCCCGTGCTGAGCACCAAAGGAGAAAAAAATATGTTGGGAGTGGAGCTAGACAAGTAGTAAAAGTGATTGGAGGGAACAACTTAATTTTTTTAGACTTTCTGAGCGTCACTTATTATCCTGAACTTTAAGCGGGCAACACAATGAAATTTCTCTTCCAGCTGGGAGAATTAGGTTCCTTTGGAAACCAGGAACTCTTTCCGGCTTCTAGGTTGCTGTCAACTCCGTATGCCTTTGGAGTGGGACAAGCTGGTGTTTTTTAACTGAGATTGTGCGAGGCAGAGAGTTTCCACAGACTGTTCTGGTGTCCCAATCTCTGCTGATGTGGGGGAGGAAAGGCATGTGAACGGACCACAAGGAGAGGCGTCGCCTTCATTTCCCTATTTTAGGTTGTTACAGGTGAAAAATGGTCAGGTGTCAGCAGATTCACATGGGCTGCCTGATCGTTTGTGAGCCAACAGCGTGTTAGATTTTGTTTTATTCCCAGGGAGCTCTCAGAATGAAAATGTGACGCACTGAAAGTGAACTTATGAAGATCATTCTCTTAGTCAAAGGACAGAACATGTAGTCACTGTGTTCACTGGTCCATTACTCCAACTGTGAGGATCTTGAACACAGAAACTGGTCTCAGTTATCTTTCAGGTCTCAGCTCAGCTCACAGTGAATTTCCACAGAGAAGGGTTCTCAAACTCTCAGCTCCATCTATATTTTCTCTCAAAATAATGCTTATCACAATTTGTTAATTATATGGAATATAATTTATGAGTGCATGTACATGAGTATACTTGTCTTTATATACTACTGTTATCTATTGGAGAAATGACCAATGCTTTGAAAATATATTATTTCTAGAGAAAAAAATTAGGAAAATCTCAAATTTCAAAAAGTTGATTTAATATTATATCTCAATTTTCATACCATAAAATGTCTGTATAAACTAGATACCAATTAGATTGAAAATTTCAAAAATTTGCAAATTTTCCTCTGTATTACAGGGCGTTTTGTTTCTATGGTGTATCTGACCATAAGTAATAGCCCATAAGAGATCTTTGTAGTATTGCCAGGTCTTTGGCACGACACTTCTATTCTTTTCTGATAATAATTTGCTGGCAAAATGCAACCATTCTAGGGGCTGACCCCGTGGCCGAGTGGTTAAGTTCGCGCGCTGCGCTGCAGGCAGCCCAGTGTTTCGTTGGTTCGAATCCTGGGCGCAGACATGGCACTGCTCATCAGGCCACGCTGAGGCAGCGTCCCACATGCCACAACTAGAAGGACCCACAACAAAGAATATACAACTATGTACCGGGGGGGGGCTTTGGGGAAAAAGGGAAAAAAATAAAATCTTAAAAAAAAAAAAATGCAACCATTCTAGAGATAAATAGTAAAGAAATAAAAAAAATGTGTGCACAAAATTACTTATAGGATCCTAAATTTTCCACAAGGAAACAGAGTTAACAAGCACAGGTGAAAGCATTTTGAAGAGATAGGTATTTAATCGTATAGAGATAAAAAATAAATTTAGCCATACAATGGTTGTACTTGAAAGGTATAAAGTGTGAGTGGGTCAGGTCCCCTCATATCACACTCAGAGAATTTTCATTCATGTTGAAGTTGTATTGGGCCCAGCTGCTTGAGACATATCTTTATTTAAAAAGAAGGTATCCTAAAGTCAGATTGCCTTCCTAGCTCCACCTTCTAAATAATGAAAAGCATTAACATTTAATGTATCAGCATTAACTCAGACTCCAGGCAAAAACAGAAAGTAAAAGAAAATGAAGATCATGTTAAACACGACGCCACCACTGGAACAATCATCAGGGCGTCGTCTTCCGGGCTGTTCTATTAGGAAAGGTATGTCCTACAGCTGGCTGTTTGGGGACTGTGAAAGCAATGGGGAGGGCACAGTTGTGTTACAACAAGACACAGACTTTCTGGTGATAGTTTAATTAATATCGTATATTCTCAAATCTTTCATCAAATGAGAGATTTAGGAGAGTTCAAAGGAAGGGTCTTATTATAAGAGCTGTAGGAGGTAAGAGTGTTCATTGATCTGAGAGGGGAAATGAAGCTGTGCAAAAACAAGAATTTTTTTACCCTAGTCAAACGTGAAGGTGGGGCAAGGGTTGGTAGCTGCTCTTTTGAACGGTTCATTAGTCGAGACCCGAGTCTTAGTTTACTAAGTTCGTAAGGGGAATTAGTCGTAAGGGAAGTTTTCTATTTCAGACTTCAGGAGTTTCTTCTAAATACTTTCTCTGAAGTCTATATCAAAGCAGAAATTGGTTGACATGGCTCAGTATTAATTTATTATACTAAATGTAGAGGCTTTTGGCTGGCGAACCTAAGTTTGGTTGCGACTTGTGGTTTAAATGCCATTTGAAATGCGTTTGGAGGAGCAGGTTGGCCACGCTGCTCAAGGTAGAGGCCTCTCTCAGTATGAGAATTTGGGAAGGGAAGCGGCTTCCGTATTCATAATGCTAATGAAAGGAAAACCCTAGGACTTGGTTAAAATAGATTAATGGGCTGCTGTATTTTGAAACTGTTGACAGTTTGTTTTGGCACTTCAAGAAGTGCTACAGCATTCATGCACAGTAAATTATGAAAGATTAGTGATCATCTAATTTAGAATGAGCTAATGGTGTGTTTGTGTCAGAGAACTTAATTTACGCAATCATGTTCCGGGCACCAAGTGAACACGCCAGGCTTGGGAAACTATGGAATGGCCATACAAGAACCCAGGGGGTGAACATGGTGGTAATCAGGGCCATAAAGACATGGACTACCTTTTATGTTTTAATTTGCACCAGTGCATTTGAGGCCTAAGAGCAGAAGCTGTTCTCCAGCATCTGCCAGACAAACCCATGTGTTTTGTTTCCTGTGTCTGTTTTTTTTAGAACATAAAAAGTTACAAAGCGTGAGGACTTGCCCAACAGCTGAACTACAGTCTTTGCTAGGTTAAGCCTATTCCTAATTCCATATTTGTGAGTATAGATTTGCAGGAGTCAAATCCTCATGTTTTGTGACTTCAGATCTAGAAGAAATTAGGGGATAAAAATTGGGTCATTCTTTAAAAATAAAATCTACTAATGTCATTATTTAATTCCAAGCCACTATCACGCTACATTTGGCTTTTCCCTCCAAGAAAATGATATTCAAGAAACTTGCTGTGGCCCTAATTCTGCAAAAATAGTTCCTTTCTGTCTTGTGCGATTGATGTTGTGGGCGCCCTTCATCGTTGTTCTTTGCGTCTCCAGCACAAACTCCCTTGTGGATTCACCTTTGCTGCTCTCTTGAGAGTTTCATTCTGTGTAGCAATGGCTTCAGATAGAAGGCTTTGTTCAATCATTTATTTGCTCAGTAATATTTATTCAGTACCAATGTGCACTAGACATTGCTCTAAGCCTGTGCTTTTCAATGTGGAAGTCACTCCCCACATGTGCCTTCGGAGCCCTTGAAATAGGACTAGTCTGAATTGAGATGTGCTCTAAGTGCAAAATTAGAACGTAAAATATCGTATTAATATTTTTGATGTTGGTTGTAATTTAACATGTAATCAATATAAACTTTGGTGAGAAACAATAAAAGCAGGCAAGTATTGTTTTACCTTGTGCCGTCTCCAAAGTGTGGATATTGAGGCTCTCAGGGTCTGCTGGAGCTAGTCTGTCATCGGCACAAGGTGACAACCACCGAGTTCCCTCCTAGCCAGAAACCACTTTATCTAGAGGCAGGGATGCTAAGAGAAAAGATACCGACCTGGGTATACCCACTGTGGTGGCCCCCCAAAATATGTGTCTGCATCTAAATCCCTAGAACGTGAATGTGACCCTATTTGGAAGACGGATCTTTGCAGATGGTTAAGTTGAGGATCTTGAGATGAGCTCATCCTGCATTACCTGAGTGGGCTCTAAATCCAGTGACAAGTGTCCCTGTAAGAGACAGAAGGGAAGACAGAAGCATAGAGGACAAGATCATGCTCCATGGGAGGACCACATGGAGTCCCCAGAAGCTGGAAGAGGCAAGGAAGGACTTCCCCCTAGAGCCGTCAGAGGGAGTGTGGCTCTGCTCACCCCTTGATTTTGGACTTCCGCCCTCCAGCGCTGAGAGGGAATAAATGTGTATTGTTTATTGCCACCACGTTTGTGGTAATTTGTTATGGCCGCCACAGGAAACTAATACATCCGCTCTTCTTTTTTTTTTTCCCCTGGAAAAGGATAGTCTCTTTGCACTTTACCTTGGAGTTTCCAAGGACATGGGTTCAGTTATTTTTTACTTTTATTCACATTATTTCACCCGTGTTCTCATCCTTAGGCTGTGACAAACTCCATCCAATCTCTTCTTAAACCCTGCTCCAAGATCGAGATAACTCCTTCTCACATTGCTCCACATGTTATTACTGTTTATTTCATTCATTCAACAAATATTTTAAGACTAATATCTATATGGCAATAACTTACAATATTTTTCTTGGGATACACTGTGAACAAAACAGACAAAGATCTTTACCCTCTTAGATCTTAATTTCCAGTAGGGGCAAAGAGACAATAAATAATCGCAATAAGTAATGTAGCATATTATAGATTAATAAGTGTTGTGCAGCACAGAAAAAGTAGAGCAGGGTACGTCGACTCAGGGCCTCTAGGCGTGGGAGACTGGTCGCGGTATTAAATAAGGCAGTCGGGGTGGGCTTCACTGAGAAGATGACGTTGAGCAAAGATTTGAAGGAGGTGAGGAGTTAGCCAAGCAGATATCTGTGGGAAGAGCTTTGCAGGCAGAGAAAAGAATTAGAGCAAAGACCTCAAGGTGCAAGCATACCTGGTGTGGGAGACAGAGGCCAGTGTGATGGGGGCAGACAGAGCAAGTACCCAAGTGGGAGGAGAAGAGCTCATGCTGGGGTGGCAGGCAGGACCCATGAGGCCGTTGTAAGGAGTTTGCATTTCTTTGGGGTGAAACAGGGAGTCCTTAGGAGGTTTTTATCAGGGGAAAAATATTCTAACTTAAGCTAAAAAAATTATTTTGGCTATGGTATTGAGAATGGGCCATGGAGGTGGCAGGGACGGGGACAAGGGGAGAAGCAGACAGACCTGTTAGGACGATGTTGCAACTGAGAAACGATGTTGGGTCAGACCTCGGTGGCCATGGAGGCGGTGAGAAGCAGTGGGATTATGGAGAGAATTTGAAGGTATAGTCAGCAGGAATTTTGATAGATTAGATGCAGGGTGTCAAAGAGTGAAAAGAATCAAAATTGATTCCACAAATTTGGCCTGAACATCTGGAAGGATGGAGCTGCTTTCAGTAAGGTAGCAAAGGCTGTAGGGAGAGCACGTTTGGGGGAGAGGGGTTGTTCTTATTCATTTCCAAGTGGAATTTCTCATTATAATATAATTATCCTGAGCTAGTGGCTCCATCAGCAAGGAAAGTAGGAGTGATGCAGGCAAAGTTCAGTCTCCATTGGACTCGGGGGTGTTCTTGGGTCACCCCATTATGGTAATGGCCAAGATCCAAGCTTTCTGTAGTTTACTTTTTTTTTCCAAATTGATCATCCAGTACTGTGTGCTTTTTCTAGGGTAATTATTTTTTTTTTTTTTTTAAAGATTGGCACCTGGGCTAACAACTGTTGCCAATCTTTTTTTTTTTCTGCTTTATCTCCCCAAACCCCCCAGTACATAGTTGTATATCTTAGTTGCAGGTCCTTCTAGTTGTGGGATGTGGGACGCCGCCTCAACGTGGCCTGACGAGCGGTGCCATGTCCATGCCCAGGATCTGAACCCTGGGCCGCCGTAGTGGAGCACCCGAACTTAACCACTGGGCCATGGAGCCAGCCCCTGTAGTTTACTTCTTATTAGTCTGACTGTCTATGAGATCCTGAGGATTCATATGGTCTCCTGAAATTACTCGTTTCATACTTAGAATTTCTTCTGACTAAGCTTCATTCCTTTCCTCCTCCAACATGATAGATTTCCTTTTTAATTAATAATAGCTGCCTTTCACATTTTTCTGAATAGCATCCCAATTTTCTTTCAAGGATCCTTTCTCCTATTACTTCCCACATTATTGGTTATTGTCTTAGTAAAAGTTAGAACCTGCTTCTTCAGCCTCCTATTCATTCTCTGAGCCTATAAAATCCTCTTGGGAAATTCTCCTTCCTTAAGACAGTCAAAGTTGGTTTTCATAATTACAATGAAGAATCTGGACAGATAGATATATCTTTATTTAAATGAGAGAAAGGGTAAAATTTACTCTTTAACATTAGAATTCCTTATTATAAAGGTTGTTGTATGCTGACTTCAGAAAGGTAATTTATATGTTTTATGCAGTTTTGTGTGCAACAAACCTCATGAGCTTTAATCCTATGACATCATCAATAAATATTATCAAAGAGTTCAGTGCGAGGGCCTCTGGTGAGCTCCCTAAGCAGAGTTCTTTTGCTCAGAGTATTTATGCTCAGTTGGGTTCATGAGCTTAGTTGTCTCTACAAAGATAGGTCTGAAGGGGATTTTGCATGGAATCATAATTCAATCACCGTTGGCATATATTCATTCGTTTCATAACCTTCAGCCTTGTTTCTGAACTGACGATTTCTTCTTCTTTGTGTCTTAACTTAGATTTATTTTTAGTGCTTTCTTCAATCCTCTATCAAATTGCTCATTACAATGAATACCACGATACAATCAACCCTAAGGAGAAAATGTTTCTATTTCCTTTTTTTCTTTCAGATCCTGAGCTTGTTTAAAAAAATCTTTTTTAATTAAAAAATACTTTTAGGCCATTTAACAGAGATTATAGAAGTAATAATAAGTGAAAAACTGCTATATTAGATATTTTAAGAAGAATTTAAACACCATTTGCGTTGTCAAAATACAATACTTTTGAAAACTTTGATGACATAATTTTGTTGAAGAGAGAATTGCCATCTTCTTTCCTCCACAGTTATAAAACATTTTTACTTTTAGATTTATAAACGCAAATTACAATGATTATTTCAATGAATTCATTGACATTATTTATTTCCTTCTAGTTATCTTTGTATAAAAACCTACTCTAGCATTTTTTCATTTATGAATCATATCAAGTAAATTTTGGTGTACAAATATCATAAAAGATGGGAGAATACTCACCCCTTTAATAAATAGTACGGTCTAGGTTCTTGTTGTGAGTTATTGAAGGCGAAGTCTTTCCCCTTTAGTCACTGACTGGCTAAGAATACCACGTTTAATGATGGCCATGCACTGTTCAAGCGCTTCCGATATGTTAACTCATTTAGTCCTCATAGCAACCTTACGGAGCAGGCACTAACAGTATCCGATTTTATAAAAGAAGAAACTGAGGTGCGTAGAGAGTCAGTAACTTGTCCAAGTAACTTGTTGGACAGCTAGTGAGGGCAGAGCCCGATTCACATGGGGCCATCTTGTCTCAACCACTATGCTACACTCTCTGTAAGAATAAACAGTCTGAACATATGCCCACAAATCTTGTAACGCTCTAAAACAACAGTATTCAAAATGGAAGGCAGGCCTTAAAAGAGGGTTGTGTAGTCCAGAACTTCCCAACCCACACGTTACAAAATGGTTAACAGGTCTGTCTGCACATTGGATTCTGTCAGTCCCTAGGCAGGCTCCTCGGCCCAAGGGCAGGCACCTCTGTTTGCCCCAATGTGCTGTAAATATTATTTTCTGTAATGTGATGTGAAAATGGTTGAGAAGTGCTGCTTTGCTCCACCAATAACACCCTCAGTGTACCATCAGGGTCCGCTGGACCCAGTATTAGTTCTTGAGTTTCTTCTTGGTTACTCTATTCGTAAAGATTGATATTTCATGAACTTTATCCTTTCTTAGAGATTCCCCACAGGACAAAGAGGAGACCTAACAAAAAGAGGGAGGCTGGATGTGTAGGAGAGAGAAGGGTAAAGATCAGATTCACTCACAGAATAAGAAGGGAGGGACAAAGGGGATTCAGATGGAGGCATTACTGTGGATTAGTGCGTTATTTGACTTAATTCATTCAACAAATATTTATTGATCACCTGCTATTTACTAGGCACTTGTCAGGCTCAGAATAAAGTAGTGAATATTATGAACATGGGTCCCAATCCTCACGTAGCTTAGAGTGAGCAGGGAATGTGGACATGAAACCAACAATTACTAGTGTGATACATGCTGTGGGAGGAGAAACATGTTTCTGGGTCTCCTTCCCTCCTTTTCCTCTCCTTTTGTTTAAGCATCTGTGAACCCCAGGGCTTTCTCTGGTGTCCTCTCACCTTTTCTTTCAAAGCCTCTCTGAGGGATCTCATCGAAATGCAAAGTTTCCCTCAGCCAGTATACGTGATTGTTTTCCAAATATGCAGCCCTTGCTCTCTGTCTCCCCTGAGATTTAGACTGATATATTCAGCTGTTTGTTCTAAGTTTACTCACGGAGGTCTAGTTGGTATTTCAAATCCCACTCATGATCTTTTCCTCTAAAGCTGTTTCTCTTATTGTACTCCCGATGCTAATGAATGGTGATGTAATCCACCCATTTCCCAAGTGAAAACTTCCTAGAAGTTTCTAAAGACATCTCCATCTTCTTCAGCTCCCATCTCTGATCACCATGTAGTTCTGTCACTTGATTACTTCCTCTCTCTCATTGTCCCGTTTCAGGCCATCATAGCTTTTTGCCTATGTTACTGCCATTACCCACTGTGCTGAATTATACAAGCAAGTGTAGGGCTCCTGATTTACTTAGGTTTTTAGTTTAATGTTTCTGATCAAAGACTATCAACTTTACTATCCCTGCTTTTTGAAATTTATTAGTTTTCGTTGTGGAATAATATATAGTTAATTTTTGGTAATGTGCTACTATCATTGAAAAAAAGAGTATGCTTTGGTTTTAGGGCACGAAGTTGGATACCTGTCAAGTAATAATTGTGTTACCTTAATAATGATGTTATTTAGGTCATTCCTATCTTTACTTATTTTTTTTGTCCACTTGATCTTCTATGGATGGAGAGAGGTAAAATAAAATTTGGACTGTCAATAGTTGGCTTATTCTCCTGGTATTGATTGTATTTGCTTAGGAGTGTCAAGGCTTACTCAAAGTTCCCTGTGGTTCAAGTTGCTTCTGTGATTTCCTTCTGTCTTTTTCTTCTCTCCAGCCAAAAGGATCAGCCTCGGCAAGACTCTTCCTCACGCAGCATCCACTAAGGGACCCTGCTTTGCTAACAGATCATTCCTGGGAGATGATTCCTCCTTCTTCCTCGTTTCTTCTGGGTCCAGGGTAAGTCCTTCTGACAGTCCACACACACACTTGCCATTGTCGCAAATAAGGTCTCGTTAGTGTTTCCCCTGGGGCACATCCCCTGTTTTGTTGAATATGACTCTGTGGCCTCGTCTGCAGTGCAGCTGCAGACATCTCTTTCCATTGGTGTATCCCTCACTGTGACAGTCACTGCATCTGAGATCCTTTGTCATACACCATGGTTTTGTTGAAACTATATCCAGTTTTGTTGAAATGGTGTTTGTGTTCGTGTTGCTTATTCTGTTTGTGGCTCAGCAGTAATTTTTGGAAGGAGAAAGGAGTAGCATCTTTTCTATTTCACTATTTAAAACGCCGAAATACCATTGCTATCGAACTGGCTTCTCTATTTGCAGACTGTTCTTCTCCCGTTCAACCTCAGCATTGCTTTCAGAGTATGCTTTCTCCATGGAAGATCTCACCTGGCCACGCACTTGCTTACAGCCTTTCCATGACTCCCCACCACCTGCAAGTTACAGTTCAAACTCCCTGGCACAGCACAGGATGTCCTTTATGATCTGACTCTTGTCAGAATCTTTAGGCTAATATCCTCCTCCCCTCCTTCATAAAACACACATGCCGTACTGAAGTCTTTGCAGTTTTCCAATTGTCTTGTGCTCTTTGTCCTTTCATGCCCTTGTGTATTTTGTTTGCTTGGCCGGGAATGGATGCTTGTATTCAAACCCAGCTGAAGCACTGCATCCTCTCATCGAGTCCTCATTCTGAGGTCTCATTCGCAGGCCTTGACTGTGTGCTCTGACTGCATCCATGTCCAAATGCCATATTGCTCCTTAGTTTATTGAATTTTTATTATGTACCAGGTCCTGTTAAAGTCTTGGGTGAACAGTAGTGAACAAAACAGACAAAAGTCCTCCCTCAAGGAGTTATATGACTGTAGTATATTGTGAATGCTGGCTTGTCATTTTCTTCATGGGTATGTGACTCCTTGAGCACAGGAATTGCATTTTTAATCTTTTTCTCCAAAGTACATGGGACATAGTGGATCCTCAACAGATGTTTGCCCAATGAGCAAATAATTAGGAGGGAGTCCAAGCAGTTTACAATAATCCAGGTGAGAGGATATTGGTTCCTGATTGAAAGAAAGGAAAAAGTGGGCAAATTTTTGACATTTCTGAGGTGTAGGTTTTAAGTTTTGGTGATGGAAAGGTTTTAGCATCATGGAGATTTCTAGATTGGACCACTAATTGAGGGATCTTGGAAGGGTGAGCAAGTCGGGGGCTGAGTTTAATTTTGAACTCTGCAGGACCTTCTGAACTTGCAGCTGAAGCATCATGAGCACATGCTGCGTTCCCAAAGGGGCGCTAGACCATTGCTGAAAGTGTGAAGATGTGCACAGATCCAGAGAGTGAAAACAGAGTTTTGTGAGAAAGTTTTGGGAAAAGCTGTGATGTCTCCCCTCCTCCCTCCTCTCTCTACCCAAAGTGGCGGTTGGGGATGGGAGCTCCGTCTAAACCGAATGCACAGTGAGAGGGGCTCCTTGAGACCACAGGGAGAGCTTTCTGTGTGTGCCCTGAAGATGGGCACACAGGGACTTGTGGTTGGCATGAACCTGAGAAAGCGGGAGCAGCTCACAGCAGCCAGAGGGCCAAGTGCATCTGGGAAGCTGCAATCCTCCTGATGGAGGGTCAAGGGTGTTCCAGGGACCATTACATGTGGCACCTCTGGTAGGAGAGGCAGCCTTGGGTGTTTGAGGAAGAAATCCTGGCCAAGAGAGGAGCCCCTCAGTCCAATGGGACCCCAGCAGTAAGGGGCTGTGAGGACTGAAGCTGAGGGAGGGCAGGGGCAGCCATGTGAAGGATAGGCATTGCCCATTGTTATGGGAGTTGCAATGCAAGATTCAGTGGGGGGATCTTTGAGGAACCCACCAAAGTACATGTGAGAGGAAGAGCCAGCTGTAAGCATCTGCCAGGCCAAGAGCGTGAGAGGACGACTTCACAGTGACAGGTGCCATCATGTTCCCTAGCCCTCCTACCTTTCTTTCTGCCAGGGAAAGACAAGAAAACCAGACCCCATTCTCCAGAGCAAATGGCCAATGCACAGCAGTCCACAGGCAGGGGAAGAGGAAGAGTTTTAAAGTGAGAGCCAGTTTGCAGCTGTGAATTCAGTATTGGTCTGAGAATCTTAATTTCCGAATCTCTGTCGTGTGATCTGAAAAGTCTTGAGGACTTAAAGCTGCCATCAGAGGTAGGGTAAGGACTGTCACTACACACAGAGAAGGTTAAAGGGACCGGGGGATGCCAACACAGAGCTGTCATGTGATTACACCCCAGGAGTGCTGCTTGTTCAACACACCAACTACATAAACATTTAGGACCATTAACTTACAGTGGGCAGTTGAAATAACAGCATGAGATTGCCAGCCATGGATTGCTGTGACAAGAGGATTTGGTTCTGAACCTGGGCGTCACCAGTGTTAATAGGATGGACAGGGGAGAAGAATGTAGAGAGAGAGAAGCCACTGCCAAAGTGGTAGGGGAAGGAAAAAAGAGAGTGACATTGTGGAAACAGGGAACCTGGGAGATCCGGGTATGAGGGATTTCGAGCTTATTTCATTATTAATAATTCAAGTTTATTCAATTACTAATGCAAATTAGGTACAAAGTGGATATTTGTTTATGAAGAGAAAATAAATACCAAAAACATCACAAAACCTCCAAAAAAAGAATGACTTTTTTTATTAGTTAACCGCTTAATACCTCTACATAGTATTTCCTTGTGCTTTTTGACCGCATTATTATTTGATTGCCTCTTCTTTCTAGAAAGACAGGAATATAATTTAGTCTTTCCCCTAGGATGATTGGTAAAAGTTCAATTTTTATTATCAATAATGTATTATTAAGAATTTTATTGTTAGGAATTTTTATTATGAATTTCTTTTAGCTTTATCATTCAATATCGATAATGGCAAATAAATTTTTAGAATTATTGTCAAATTTGGAAAGAGTCCTATAAAATTTCTTTCATATATGAACACAAAGATTTCAAAGCATTTAAAGTATTCCCATGTAGTTACTCTGGCTACTTTAAGACATGGCCACAAGTTTTTTGACTCATCTCCCATTGAGAAGTGGGCTTATATGTCCCTCCTCTTGAACTGGGGCGGAGCGTGGGGCGAGCACAGTGTTTGTTTCAGTCAATAGATCACGGTGTAAATGAAGTTATGTCCCTTCTGGGGCTGGATCAGAAAGGTCATGCATTTCCCTGCTTGGTTACTGAAATAGTTGTAGCTGGAATCCTGGGCCTCAGGTTTAGGAGTCTGACCACACAGGGGCTGCCATGCTCTGGGGAAGCTCAAGGCACATGGTGGAGCCATATGTAGGCTCTTTGATTGACAACCCTTGATGATCCCTGTCCTCACAGCATCCCACCAGGTGCTACACATATGGGCAAAGGAGCCTCCAGACAATTCTAACCTCTAGTCATTTGCGTCTTTCCAGCTGAGGCCCCAGGCATGGTGTTGCAGAGATAAACCATCCTTGTGCAAGTCCGAATTCCTAACCCACATGAAAAAACTGTGCTTCACACTAGCAAGTTCTAAGATGGTTTGTTACATGGCAATAAATAACGTGAAGAAATACCAATCCTACACTGCCTGAATTAACATTTAAGCAGTTGATTGTCAGTATTTCGTCATTGTAGTGGTGCATTATTGAATGGTATGTTATTTTCATTGAAATTAATTTTCCTGTCAAATCAGCAGGAAGTTAATGAAAATGAGTACAGATGTGATTGGGCAAGGCCATGTCAGGCTGTGGGAAGAGCATGAACAAAGATGTGTCCAGCAAAGATGAGGGGTGAATTGGATGGAGTGTAGTGAACACACGGGGTGGCAGTGGATGATCAGACTAGAAAAGCGTGTTGAAACCTGGAAAAGAGGAGGGAAAAGGTGTCAAATGCTGGAATGTGCCTGAGAATGGCCTATCACACTCTGCTAAGAGGCTGAGGACAGACTAAGTCAAGGAAGGGGGAGCCTGACGATGGATCACTGAACAGCTGAAAGGCAATATAAAGTTTTGTTAAGGTCAGTGTTAGAGTGAGACGGTCCTTGTTTTGAATCCTATCTCTACCATTTACTAGTCTATGAAATCTTGCTAGCAGTTATTTAATTATATATTAAATTGATGGTCAACCAAACAGATACATTCTTCCAAACTTAAACTAAGTGTGTTTCCAAGCGAGTTCCTCCTTAGCTAGACACCAAAATGCCTTCAGTCGCTCAAATGCCACCCAATATGAGGGCCACGTGATGGAGGGGGAGTCGGGGTGGATAGAGACAGTAGTCTTAGTTAATTGAGGTTAAATGTCTCACTTTTTCAGGTAAAAAATATATGATCCCGTGAAGACACAGTTGGAGCACCTCCCAGCATGTTGATTGGCAGTAAGTGAAGGGCCTTGAAGCTTAAACTTCATTATCTCTGTGCTAAATCGACCTCTGCTAACGGAGATGTGTGTTTTTAGAATTAAATGGTGTCAAAGTTATAAGCGGGCTTAAGTAGAATGAGGATTGAAAACCAGTCATTGGTTTCAGCAGGTAAGAGTCCATTGCTAAAATATGAAAGTAGCTTCGATGAAGGTTTGATGGGGACTAAGAGCGGGAATCATATTGGTGGAGGTTCAAAAATGAAGGGTTTGTATGGATGAAGTCCTGGAAACATCCTTCTGGACCTGGGGTTACATTTTTTCCCCTGATTCAATGCCCATATATGAAACTTTCCTTAGGTGGTTCCCCAAATATCCATAAATTAGTGACCTAAAATTTTAACCAATTTTTCAATTGTTAGGAGTATGTAAGTGCTTGTTTAAATTTCGAATAAGGGAGAGTGAACCAGCTGGGCACATCTGGTGGCAACTAAAAGGAACCAGTTTCATCAGGACAGTGCTCTGTCCCTCTCAGCAGCTTGATGCCGCCTGAATGCTCTCTGCTGCTGTAACTGCTGGGTCCTCCAGTGGAAGGGCCTGCTTTTGTCTGAATAGCCAAAGTTGACCCAGGGTCCTAGGGGGCTTCCACAAGGCTGGGCTACTCTACACTTTCAGAAAACTTGATAATGAAGGAGAAGGAAAGATAAAGGGCCTCAGATAGATAAGGAAGTGGGGGCAAAGA
This sequence comes from Equus quagga, assembly GCF_021613505.1. Taxonomy (NCBI): domain Eukaryota; kingdom Metazoa; phylum Chordata; class Mammalia; order Perissodactyla; family Equidae; genus Equus; species Equus quagga. The sequence continues at coordinate 3,044,791 of NC_060269.1, read as the reverse complement.
AAGTTTATTTTAGTATGGAAAGGTCTTGAACTTGTTTGTTTGTTTGTTTGTTTTTGGTGAGGAAGATTGGTCCTGAGCTAACATCTGTGCCAATCTTACTCTGCTTTGTATGTGAGATGCTGCCACAGCATGGCTTGGCGAGTGGCGTGTAGGTCTGCACCCAGGATCCAAACCCGTGAAGCCCAGGGTGCCAAGGCGGAGCGTGTGAACTCAGCCACTATGCCACTGGGCTGGCCCTTGAACTTGTTTGTGACTAAAGAGAAAGGAAAGAGGTCAACTAGCAATGGAGGAAACAGGACAGGGAGGAGATAATTAGTGAAGCAAGGGAGGTGGCAGAAGAGGATGGAATAAATGACAGATCAGAAAGTTGAAACTGAAGCTAGCTCTCATTTGCATCTCTATTGATTTTCTATCTTCTTGTTTTGTCAATTGTTATGTCTTCTAGATGAATTGGCTCCTTTATCATAATGAAATGCTCCTCTTTATGCCTGGTAATATTCCTTGTTATGAAGTCTATTTTGTCTGATATTAAATGAGTAGTGTTTGTATTCTGCATCCTTTTCCATTCTTCTACTTTCAGACTGGATGCGTCTTCATATTTAAAGTGGAATTCTTGAGACAGCATACAGTCGAGTCTTGCTTTTTTTATGCAGTCTGACAATCATTGCCTTCTAATTGTAGGGTTTAGATTTTTTACATTTAATGTCATTATTGATATAATTTGGTTTAAATCACCCATCCTGTTATTTGTTTTCTACTTGTCCCATATCCATATGTTCTTTATTACTTTCTCCCTCTTTATTTTAGTGTTCCATTTATTTATTTAGTTATTTCCCTTATTTTCATGTTAGCTATATCTCTATATATTAACTATATCTCTCTATATTAACTATATCTCTCGAGCAATTGCTCTAGGGTTTATAATATGCATCTATAACTTAATCACAGTTTACCTCCAAAAATACTAAATCAATTTACATATGATGTAGGAAGCTTATAATTGTATACAGATCTTCCTTGACTTATGATGGTGTTATGTCCCAACAAACTCATCATAAGTTGAGAATATTGTAAGTTGAAAATGCGTTTAATACACTCCACCTACTGGTGTATTACATTACATGTTACATTAGCCTACAGGTGGGGTAAACTCATCTAACACAAAGCCTATTTCATAATAAAGTGTTGAACATCTCTTGCAATTTATTGAATACTATACTGAAAGTGAAAAAGAGAATGGTTGTATAGGTACAGAATGGTTGTAAGTGTATTGGTTGTTTACCCTCATGATTGTGTAGCTCACTGCCGTTGCCCAGCATCATGGGAGAGAGTATCACACTGTACATCACTAGCCAGGGAAAAGATCAAAATTAAAAGTTCAAAGTACAGTTTCTGCTGAATGCATATTGCTTTTGCACCATTGTAACATTGAAAAAATTGTTAAGTCAAACCATCCTACATCAGGGACCATCTGTATTTTATTATTCCTTCTATCCTTTGTGCTACTGTTCTAATCATTTTGTTTTTACATATATTATAAACAACACAATACATTGTTATTATTTTTTTCATTAAACAATCAGTTAACTTTTAAAGAAATTTTAAAAAATAAGAAAAATGTCTTTTTATACTTATCCACATATTTATTATTTCTGGCATCCTTCATTTATTTGCATAGATCCAGTTTCCATCTGGTATCATTTCCTTCTGCCTGAAGAACTTCCACTAACAATTACTTGCAGTATAAGTTTACTAACAACAAATTCTCTCAGATTCTGTTTGCTGAGTATAGAATTCCAGGCTGATTTCTTTCCTCCAGCACTTTAAAGATGCCATTCTGTTGTCTTTTAGCTTGCACAGTTTACAATAAGAAGTCTGTAATAATTTTAATTTTTGTTTGTCTGTCTGTATGTAATGTGCCTTTTTTCTCTGTCATTTTATCTGGTTTTCAACAATTTGATTATGTGCTTTGGAGTAGTTTTCTTTGTGTTTATCCTGTTCAGCAGTCGTTGAGTTCTAGAAATTGTGCATTTGTAGTTTTCATTAAATTATAGAAAAGTTTAAGCTATTACTTCTTCAATTATTTTTCTATCCCTCTCTTGTTTGTCTGCATAATTGTGTCCCCAATTACACAGAGGTTAGAACACCTGATATTGACCCTCAGGTAACCATGGCTCTTTTAATTTTTTTTTCAGTCTTTTTTCTCTCTAGATTTCATTTGCATAATTTCTATTGTTGTATCTTCAAGTTCACTCACCTTTTGCTCAGCTGTATCTAATTTGATTTTAATTACCTCCAATGGAATTTTTATTTTAAATATTGTATTTTTTATATCTAGAAGTTCTCTTCAGGTGTTTTTATATGTTCCATTTGTCTGCTTATTGTGTTCATAATTTCCTTTAAGTCTTTGAGGATATTGAGCCTATTGAAAATAGCTGCTTTAACTGTGTTGTTTGCTAATTCTGTCCTTTCTGTTTCTGTTAATGTTGATTTTTGTTATGGGTCATATTCTAGAATTTTTTTATTTTTGCATGTCTGGAAATATTCTTTTTTTCTTTTTTGGATGCCAGACATTGTGAAGGTCTCATTATTGACTGTTCGATTTTTTTTTGTGGTCTCTGAAGATTGTTGGTCTTTGTTCTGGCAGGTGGTTAGGGTACCTGTGGATCAGGTTGATCCTTTCAAGGCTGTTTTTAAACTCTTTAGGGTGAGTATAGAGTAAGTTTTGTTCAAGAGCTAATTAAGCCCCTCTACTGAGGTATAACCTTCTGGGGCATCTCTACTCAGTTCCCTGCGTGTGCAGTCAGGTCTCTTCACTCTGAATTGTGGACATCTTCATGATGATGATCAGTTCTGTGTGCTCCGAGGATTGCTTAGCTTACAGATCCCTGGTAATTATTCTCTTCTCACAAACATTCGCACGGTATTTTATGCTAGGAATGAAAATTTATTATTCAACCAAAGTCTCAGGGAACACTTATGCAAATTTCTAGAACTTTTTATCCATCTTCTGTACTCTGCCCTATGAATCATAGATATAGTTTCTCTGAACTCTGATTTATGTCTCTTAATTCAGAAGTCTTCCAGGCTATATTTACATTCTGCCTTCCTAGTCTATGGTCTGAAAGTTGTCCCCAGTCAAAATCTGGGGCAATTGTGGGATCATCTCATTGGTTTCCTTTTCTGAGGGATCATGGTCCTGCATTGTTTTCAATGTTTGAAAACAGTTGTTTCGCAGTTTTGTCTAGCTTTTTAGTTATTTACAATGAGGGTGTAATTCTGGACCCTGTTACTCTATAATGGCTAGAGGTGGAGAAAGAAGCAGTGATTTTATCAAATGATTAAAAGTGGTGGCAATTTGTGGAAGTAAAGTTGACTATGGGATTAATTATAAATAAAAATATATATATATATGTATATAGTTTTATTCATTGAATGACCTGATCTTATAAATGTATACCTGCTGCTTAAAATAAAATTATTCATAAAGCAATAGTGATATTTATAATATAGTACTGTTTTTAATTTCTCATAATAGGGTCAGAATCTTTATAAGATAATATTTTGTATAGCATTTGTATGCAAACTTGTTTATTCCTAAGAGTGCTGAATTTCCAGTAAGTAACTGAACAAAACAGGGACATTAAGAATATTTATTTTTTAAGAATTTGATTTTTCAAGAGAACTATCAAAATTATAATAATAATAAAACTCGATTTTGTGGCATTTCCTTACATTTAGCACTGTGCGTGGGTGCTTATTTATATGAGTTTGTAGGCTTTTCAGGATACTTTCTGTAATAGGGGTTCTAAAGTTCTTAATCTCTTTGCCACAATATTTTAAAACAGTAGAAGATAAGTTCAACTATTAATTTACTATCAAATATTTTACTCTTGACAGTCTCATGCAAAATTTGAATAGTAAAGGTGAGGATTACTCATGTTTTTGATGTTGTTATAGTTCACTATTTTGTCATTCTTCACTGATCTCTTCAGATATTTATAACAACACTTAGTGTTATATAGCAGTCAAATTTCACTGGGACCCTGTATCTCCTGCAGCAAATTCAGCTTCTAAGTCAGAGGTTGCCTACTTTTGTTTGCAGGCCCGAACCAGCCTGTAGACATAATTTTTCAGCCTGTACGTGGTTGGCCCATACACTATTTTTTCCATCCCCAGAGCAATCCTGACTTGTAACAATTTTTCGAGCTGCCCCCTTCAGATGGGGCATAATTTTTCCAGGTTGTCATTCTCATGATAACGCCCCATTGTAGCTGTTAATGTTCACTTAATTCATTCAACATGTATTTATTGTGGCCTAAGACCTGGCCTTTTCATTCCTGTATGTTACGTGCTTGATCTCTTGTCTATAGTGAAAGGGAGCTAGAAGTAAGGAAAGGCAGACAATTTCAAAAGACTGAAAAATAGTCCTCATATAGATTTACATATGGGTTTTTGTAGTTTTCATTTCAGGTTATGGATTTAAGAACCTTAAGTTCTTAAAGAAGAAGGAACAAGCAGTTGTATTCATCATAACTCAGTGTTTATTTCCCCAAGTGGCTGGAAATGAATAAGGGCGCAGATAACCCCACAGTCCCCAACTACAGAAAACAGAAGAAAGATTGGATCAATACGGAAGTTGGCAAAAGCCAACTTTCTATGGAAAGATGAGATGGAGAGTGGAGAATATCTATTTCCTTTTCCTCCTCCATCAGCCAGAGGCAAAACTTGCTGCTCTCTTAATTTAAACCTTCGTCATAACAAGACGTTTGTTTAGAGAAAAACCTGCTGTCCCATAGCTGGTGATTCAATACAGATAGAAATTACTAGGCAGAACATAGATTCCCTTTTGATGGATATAAATGGGAAATATATAAAAGGAAAATATAAGAAAAGACAGAAGGCTGTTTTGTTTTACATTTACCTTGGAAGAAGAAGAAATTAGGAAGGCTTAGAAAACATTTTGTTCTCTGATTGTTCCTTTCTTTCTCTATTAATTTGCTTTTCCTTTGAGCAGCGTGGATGACTCTGCATTGTGAAACGTATTGGAGGAGCAATACTATAGGTTGGCCCATCTGGTGGAAGAATTTGTTCCCTTTTTTACAAAACCTTGCCTGTGTGTTATGACATCATTCCTTATAAAGGTAGAGATAGATTATTGTGCACATATAACATAATGAATTTATATGAGATATAGTGACTATCCCATGAGTGAGGGAAAAAGACATAATTTGGAGTTGGAGCCTAGAGTGATTTATGAAGGTCATTGTCTTATAAGTTCAGATGCTTTCCATATGGCGTCGGAGAAACCCCCTTATGTACTATATGTATAAAACATATGTAGCAAATTAGTTTCACTTACAATTTTTTTCCCCAAATATGTTTTGGTTTAAAAATGACAGTGTCTTTTGTTTATCTGGTCTGTAAAATACGACACTTATTAATTTTTCTGAGAGAGGGGCTATTTGTTAATAAGAACTGAGAGTTTTTAAATGAGACAGACAGAATCGAACTGTGAGCCCCTTCTACACTGGACCTCGCCACGGCTTGGGTGCCAGAGTCTTCCATCTCATTGGATTTATGGCTTAACTTCTGTATCACGCTTAACTTGAGTGTGCTCAGCAATGTGACCTTGTCTAGGAAGAGGAAAAATGGATTGTTCACTTTCCAGCTGTAGTGTATTATATTTCCATCTAATTGCATTTTCAAATAGATGTGAATATGCAACTACTTCCACTTAAAAGGAAATTGCTCTACTTAAAGAAAAATGGAGAATGGATTAGAAGTTATATTCAAAATTGAAAGTATTTTATACTTAAAATAATAAGCTTTTGTTTGGCCTAAGCAGAAATCCCAGTGATGGCTCTTTTTTTGGCATCAGTGTTTCAGTTGTGAAGACATAAAGTGGACATGCTCTCAACCTCTTGTCCAGTATTTCTAACGCTTTATAAGAATTGTCTCGCTTTACAAAACTTTGCCCCACTAGAATCTGTAGTGTGTGTGTTCTATTTTAACAATAAAAGCACGAGTGGTTTTCCAAATTTAATTTCAGATTTTGTTTGAAAAATTTGTAACACACTTTAAAAATCTGGAAACTCACTGGGACAAAACCAAGGCTGGAAATCAATGGAGCTTTAACCCCAAGGCAAGAAACTACCGACACATCTTTGTTGAGAAGAGTTTCTTGTGTTATTAAACACGTGTCTGGCTGGATCTATCAGCTGATCTGTATCTCATTTATGGTATCTATACAAAATGAAATATTCAGCTAGAATTATAGAATTTTTACAGTCATATAATCTCTAAGTCATACGTTACAATAGTGTAACAATTGTTCTTTGGTTTGAAAACCCTGATGATTGAAAACTATTTTTAGAAGACAAAAGTAAAGTATAGGAAGCATATGACTTTCTTTTTAGTTGAGCCAGAGCAAAGTACCTAGAAAATAATTAACTGGGGGGGGGGGGAGAGAATTGGGATCTGAACACGGAATTTTTTAGTTTTTGATTTCCAGATTTAATTTAAAATGAATATATGTATATGCATATATATTTGTATATGCACACACATTCAAATTCAGCAATAATATTCAGTTATCACTAGGTGATGGGTTTATGTCAGCCCATCTTGGCGAGGTGTTCACAGGCTCCAATCCCATGCCACCAAAGCTTGATATTGTACTTTAATTCCTATGAAGCATTCAGGGTCTGTGCACCAGGATGTGCGAGTTATCTACTTATTTCTGGAGAAAGAATTGTTCCAGAGAAATCTTAACAATTGTGTTGACAGCTAGCTTCCCAGCTAATGCTTTTCCTGTGGATATAGAAGGAGTGCTGGTCTTTGAAACTGTCAATTTATCTCTTTCAGGATCACTATGATTCGTTTGCTATAATGAAAACTTCCCTTCATGTAAGCAGCCACATTTTGATCTCAGTATAAATCTTGCTTTCTTCATTCTTCTTCCAGCAGACAGCTCACACAGATGTGCCCTGTATCTCCACAGCACAGTCGTTTGCAGCCACGGTAGTGTGATTTTTGAGTGTGAATAAGCAGTGCAGTAGCAGACCCTCTGGCTGTCTTTCTCCTTGTTCTGTGTGTTCTAGCTATGTGTGCCACATTGCTTAGCAGATTTCCGTGGGATCCTGGTTGGCTTTGGAGACTGAACAAGAAGGATACAATTTTGTGAAGTCTGAACATCTGCCAGAGTCAGAGATGGCTTTGGGGATGAGCTCATCCTCAGGTAGCTCAGCTAACTACTCAGCCCAGCCATCGTCGGCCAGATTCACTCCCATCGCCCCATCGAGAGTTACTAATGTGTCTCAGTGGACATGGTGGGATAGTCAGCCAAAGAGCTAACCTCGTCCTGTCTTGGAGTGGGGGTGGGGACAAAAATGGGGAAGAAGGGGAAACGTGAAAAGTCATTCTGAAGGTCTGTTCTCACACCATGACATGTAAAACAAAACAAACAGACAACAAAAGGCAGAGACTGACATGCCCTAACTCTGATTTCCCCCACGACGGGTCTCACTAGACCCTGAGGAAGGATGTCAGTCCAGATTCTCTTTCATCTTTGACCAATCTTTCTCAAACTATGCTCACAAAGAATGCTGGTGGCCTACTCAATGTGGTTTATCACTAAAAGTTAATAAAGGTGCTTTCTCCTGATTCACAAATTAATTAAAAAAGTAAATAAAAAGAAAATATGTGAAACAAAGTGACATCATGGCTAGAAGCTTCTTGGTATTACTATTTTATTCTGTAAATTTATCTTAAATGTTTCAAATTATGTCTACATTTATTTAACACTACTGTTTGGCAGGCAGTGTGCTAGGTTGGAAATATGTAAATGAATCATATACAGCTTCTATCTTTGTTGGTCTCCAGTCCAATGGAGCAGACAGACACACAGATAATTTCATTTTGTTGGAGAGCAGTAGCATGTGAGCCATAAGCAAATGACTATGAATTGAAAAAGTTTGAAATCAGATTTTCTTAAATGTTTTGGAAGATGCAGTGATTTACATACACGTAGCATAATGTATTTTCCATAAATTATTAATTAACGTATTTTAATTTATTTAATATATTTAATTAATTAATGTCTCTTCCATTAATCAATATTTTCCTAGCTCTTGTGATGTCATTAAATGGTGGTATGGGAAAATGTACCATCTCTGAAGCTGGGCTCAAATCTCAGCTCGAGAGTAGAGTGAATTTCTCAGCTTCAGCTTCTTCATCTGCATTCCAGAAGGGATGACACTTTGTGTGCAGGATTGTTGAGACCAGAGTGGGGAAGTGCCAGTACCTACTGCTGCTGTGGGATCTCCTTTCCTACGTATCAGCTAGGTGGTGGTACAACATGTTTTTGGATACTTTAGTGATGGGGAACAGATTTCCTGGAGACAAAATAGAATGGCTAGAAGGAAATAGGGACTCAAATACTAATAATTCCCCAGGAATTATTATGAGTTGAGGCATAACGTGGGGCTATGGTATGGCTGAGGAATTTGCCGACTTTCAACTAAAAAGTTCGTCCAATTATTACCTGTGGTAATTGGCGTATTGCTATTTCATCCTTCAATTGCTTCTTCTATGTGTATTTTCTTATGATATTAGAGAACAAGCTATAAAGGAGCATCAGAGTCACCCAGTGCTGCCTCCTCCGTTTTGGAGTTGACAAATGGAGGCCCCTGTCTTTCTGTTAATTAGCAGTAGACCTGGGAAGACGCAGTTGTGTTGAGCTCAGAGATCTGTTCTCTGTCTCACCAGGTTTCTTAACTCTGCTTGCTGCTGGTCACCTCCTGGCTGTTTGTGTGCACAGGCTGGTTTGCACATCAGTCTTCTGGGTGGCAATGATAATTGTTGCTGCAGTCGTTGGTTACTCTCGTTATGGTCCCTTTTACAGGAACTTCTTTTCTTTTCTATTTATTTATTTATTGAGATAACATTACATAAATTTCAGGTGTACATCATTATATTTCTGTGTAGACCATGTCATGTTCACCACCCGAAGACTAATTACCATCCATCACCGTTACACATGTGCCCTGTCACCTCATTCTCCATCCTCCCTCCCTTCTTCCCCTCTGGTGACCACCAATCTGTTCTCTGTATCTATGTGTTTGTTTGTTATTGTTTTAATCTTCTACTTATGAGTGAGATCATATAGTATTTGACTTTCTCCATCTGACTTGTGTCACTTAGCATAATAACCCCAAAGTCCATCTGCGTTGTCACAAATGGCAAGATTTCATCTTTTTTTTTTTTTAAATAGCTGAGAGTATTCCATTGTCTATATACCACATCTTCTTTATCCAATCATCCCTTGGTGGACACCTAGGTTGCTTCCAAGTCTTGGGTATTGTGAATAACACTGAAATGAGCGTAGGGGTGCATATATCTTTAGGCATTTGTGTTTTCATATTCTTTGGATAAATACCCAGCAGTGGAGCAGCTGGATTGTATAGTAGTTCTATTCTTAATTTTTTGAGGAATCTGCATGCTGTTTTCCATAGTGGCTGCAACAGTTTACATTCCTACCAGCAGTGCGTGAGAGTTCCCTTCTTTCCACATCCTCTCCAATACTCGTTATTTCTTCTCTTGTTAATTATAGTCATTCTGACGGGTGTGAGGTGATATCTCATTGTAGTTTTGATTTGCATTTCCCTAATAATTAGATGTTGAACATCTTTTCATGTGCCTGTTGGCCATCTGTATATCTTCTTTGGAAAAACTTCTGTTCAGATCTTTTGCCCATATTTTAATTGGGTTGTTTGTTTCTTTGTTGTTGAGATGTATGAATTCTTTATAGATTTTGTATATTAACCCCTTATTAGACATATGATTTGCAAATATCTTCTCTCAATTGTTAGGTTGTCTTTTCATTTTGTTGATGGTTTCCTTTGCTGTGCAGAAAGTTTTTAGTTTGATATAGTCTCATTTGTTTATTTTTTATTTTGTTTCTCTTGCCTGGTGAGAAATGGTATTTGAAAATATGCTGCTAAGACCAATGTTGAAGAGCATACTGCCTATGTTTTCTTCTAGAAGTTTCATGCTTTTAGGTCCTACATTCAAGTCTTTAATCCATTTTGAGTTCATTTTTGTTTATGGTGTAAGATAATGGTCTACTTTCATTCTTTTGCATGTCGCTGTCCAGTTTTCCCAGCATCATTTGTTGAAGAGACTTTCCTTTCTCCATTGTATGTTCTTGGCTCCTTTGTCAAAAATTAGCTGTCCATAGATGTGTGGGTTTATTTCTGGGCTCTTGATTCTGTTCCATTGATCTGTGTGTCTGTTTTTGTGCCAGTATCATGCTGTTTTGACTACTATAGCTTTGTAGTATATTTTGAAATCAGGGAGTGTGATACCTCTGTTCTTTTTTCTCAGGATTCATTTGGCTATTCAGAGTCTTTTGTTGAGGAACTTATTTTCTTAATTATTCAAATAAGCGCTGTTAGTAGACAGATATTTTCCAAAGTGGCCTTTATTGCTCACTTAGATTGAAAACATTAACGGTCTTTGGGGATATGCTTGAAAATAAACTGTGCTCGTTTTTTCAGTAGACTCATTTTCTTCCTCCCCTAACAGCTGGCTTTGTTTCTTCTAAGTTCTAAACTTTTAAAAGCACATTTCTTTTCAGTTGTATGTTAATATTTTTCAGAAATGTTCATTAAATGGATCAACTTTTCCACCCCTTTCAACACTAGAGAACAAAACAAGTTGAATCATGTCAAAAGCTAGTAGTCCACAGGGATAATACAAGCATAATGCTCTTTCTGGATATAATTTAAAAATTTGAGGGCCATATCATTTTGTGAATTCTATAGGGGCTGGTTAAATACCATGAGGGAAGCAAAGTTTGTTATATAGAAACCCAAATACATTTTTATAGCTTTGAGTCCTACAGCTTTGAAGAATATATTATAAAAATGACCCCATGATCCGCATACTGGAATTTTACACTAGGTTGTCAGGTTATGAATCAAATCTTCTGTTGTATAATACAATAAATGCTTAAAGATTTATTGCTTTTAAAATACGGAGTAAACTTATACCAATATATAATATGAATTCCCTCACAACACGTATTATTGCTAAATAGCTAATTAAGCATATTTTGGTGTGTGGAGTGTTCGCACTCTTGGCATTTCAAAGCACCCCATTGCCAAGGTGTAGCTACTAATTAAGCATTCCTTGAGGGACAGACACTGGTCTAGGAATTGCCTCAGAAGTCATTCAAGAGCACTCTAGGAGAGAAGTCACCATAATCCACGATAAAGGCTCTGCTGATTCAGTGGTTCACATGGCTCTTTACTGTGTGTTTCTGGTTATTTCCTTTTATACATAAGAGTCAGTTAATAATAAAATTAATGGACTTACTTCTGCAGATCCATTAGTCTGATAATTTCAGGCTCATTCCTCGTATAGTTCTATTCTGTTTGAGAAAAATGTAAAAGAAAATGGAGAACACACAAGAACAAGAGAGAGGGTTATTGTCAGCAGCGTTTCCCAGCAGTTATTTCTCAAGTTTCCCAAGAATTGCAAGAAAATACTTAAAGGACTGCTGGATGAGTTAAGAGACGGCTGTTGAAATTTAAGTTGCAGTTGTAAGTTTCAAATTTATGCTACTAAATGACATGGAATTCCCTTTTTCGTGTTTGTCAAGGTCATAGACCTCATGAAGTCAGGTGGGCGAGGTTTACCACATCCCACTCAGAAAGGCATGTCCATTCTTGAGTCACCACCAACACCCAATGCTGTGCCCTGTGTGGATGAATGGAAGGCTGCTTTTCAGTGTGTTGTCTCTGATTGTTCTTGAACAATTCCCATGTGTTCTGTAATTTCCCAGATGTTTTGCGAGTACATTACTTAGGATCTGGTTAGGCAATGTGATTTAATGAAAGGTACAAAGGACTAGGATGGAGGACCTGCATCTTATCCTGGATTGTGTGCCTTTGGTGGGGTAATCTAAGCTCCTTGAATCTTGATTCCTGTCTCTGTGATAACTTCTTAGCCTTCCTTGCCTGGTGATTGTGAGGATCTCGTGAGACAATGTGGTTCCTTGCAGGCTCTGACATACTAAAATGTAAGTTGCTGTTCTCATTGGTAACCTAGAGTCGGCAGACTTGGCTCCTTCCTTCAGTCTTCGGTGGTCGTTTTCGCTTACCTTTGCATGCTGTCTGCTCTGCTGTTGCTACAATGGTGGCAGTGGTTGGAGGAGCTGAGTTTTGTATGTGTTCTCGGCCTCCTTCACGGGGTGCTCCTTCTCTTAGTTGGCATCAGTGTAACCTTTCCTTTACGTGAATAAGGTCCTGAAATAAGTCCTTAGCCTCTGAGTTGAAAAGTTTTTCCAAGGACCCACTCTTTGAGCCAGTTGAAAACAGCTATGGTTATGCCCTCCACTGTCTTCCGTTTCACACAGATGAAGTCCACACAAGGCCCTGTGTGATTCTCTGCCTCTGCCTCCCTGTTGTTCTGGTCATCTTCTACCCCTCTCCTTCTTACTCACTCTGCTCTAGCCACAATGGCTTTTCTCCTTGTCCAATGAGCCTACTGCATTCCTGGTGGTGTGGTGGCGCTGCAGTTTCCTCTGCTTGGACAGCTCTCCTCTCTTCCTCTTCCCTGCAGATCTGCTCACAGTTGGTTACTTCTGGTTATTCTGAAAGTCCCTCTCCTGGCCCCTTCTCTTACCCGTGACCCTGCTTTATTTCCATTTCCGCCAAGTCTTCTCTTTGTTTACGTGTTCACTTGTTCATTATCTGCTTTTCTTGCCCTTCACCACAATGTAAGCTGCATCCTGAGGGCAGGGACCTTTCTGGGTACCTAGGCATCTAGAAGAGTATCTAACGCGTTGTAGCACCTCATAATTTCTTGTAGAATGGGTGAATTAATGAATACCAGTACTTCCATTAAAAAAAGAAAATAATATTAAAGTTGCATGAACCAAGATGTAAGTAAATGACTTACAATGCAATTATGCTTATTCCTCTTTTGTGAAGGCGTTGTATTTATTTATGTATTTGGGGGAAGACTAGCCCCAAACTAACATCTGCCACCAATCCTCCTCTTTTTGCTGAGGAAGACTGGCTCTGAGCTAACATCTGTGCCCATCTTCCTCTCCTTTATGTGGAACACCCACCACAGCATGGCCTGACAAGCTGTGCATAGGTCCACATCCAGGATTCAAACTGGCAAACCCCGGGCCACCGAAGCAGAACGTGCAAACTTTTCAGGCCGGCCCCTGAAAGCATTGTATTTTTAACCCAGCTTTTACATCAAATGTTGTCTTAGTTATCTATTATTTTGTTACAGACCACCCCACAATTTAGTGACTTAAAACAAAAATTTATTATTCCTCACTATTCTGTGGGTTGGCTGAGGCTCACTTGGGTGGTTCTTCTGCTGGGATCTCGGAGTGGGTGGGGCTGGAGCATCTATGCTAACTTCAGCCATCTCCTAATGTGGCCCTCTTTCTCGATCTGAGAAGTTTGACTTCTTACATAATGGCTAGCTTCCAAGAGAGAGCCATCCAAGCAGACAAAAGCATAAGCCACAATCTCTTAAAGAACAGCCTCACTTCTGCCACATCCTATTGGTCAGAGTGGTCATAGAGTCGACCTAGATTCAAGAGGAGGAGAAATAGATAGACGAGAGGAATGGCAAGGAAGGTGGGGCCATCTGCACTTCACCACAAGAGTGGTCTTTTCCTGAGAGAAGAAAAACCAATTTTTTATTGTATATCCACTGCAGTATGCTAGATGCTGGGAATAGAAGAGATTCACAGTCTCTGGGGAGGTGTGCTGTGTAACTCAGGGTCTGGAGTAAAGAGACTTGGTCTTTCATTGATGTCCAGTGTGATTTTTGAGGCTGGGCAGATACTGAGAAGTTCATCTCCAGCTTTGCATTTCTTGGCTGAAAGGAATTAGTATCTGCGTTACCTCAATCTGCAGTGATTATGTAGTATGTTACGAAAATGGAGAATAATCCATTCTTCCATTCTGGGAAATTAGGAATTTGGATATCTTCATAGGATTTTAGTGAATCTTTTAATTTTTTTTTCATATAAGCAAGTCTTGATTACCCATGCAAGTATAATTGAATCCTACAGTTAACTACCATGCATGATTTTAATCAATAGCTTCAGTTTTCTCTCTCACCAAATCCTTGATCAGAACTGCTAAGTGTTCAGGGGACTGATTCAGTTTTTCTCTCTTTCCTGTTCCGTTATGTGGTCAGGTGCAGAGGTACCGTGTGAGGACAGGCAGGCAGGTAGCAGAAGGACAATGCAGAGGGGCGAGAAACCCAGGTAAGCAATCGCTTGCAACTCAAAGCATCAAAATGCCAGCTCCTATCTAATGTCCCAGAAAAACTTCATCTAATTCGCTGACACCTGCTTTTATCTAGTCTCCTAGAAGGGTCTCTTCTTCTTCCTTGGATTCTTCCACATGGCTGGATCCCAAATCTTTTGATCTTATTACCTCTATTTCTTGAGCTCTGGGTGCTGCTTTCCAAATATGTAAGAGACACCTGTACTGGCCTGCCACACAATCACCCTAACTTGTTCCAAAAGAATCTGTCACTTGCGGCACCCTTCAAGCCTGTTTTCTTTCAATTTTCCACACCTTGGTTAATGCCACTGCCATCCACTAATCATCAGTCAGAAGCACTGGGTCTCCCTTGACTCTTTTACTCATATTTGGTTTTTATTTAAGCTGGATTTTTCCAATCTCTTGAATATGTTTTGAGTCTCTTTCCTCTTCTCTGTCCCCACCTCTGCTGATTTTGTTAATGCATTCATCTTATCTTGCCCACAAAATAGCAATAAAATGGTCTTTCTGCCTCCAGTCTCACCTTCTCTTAGATGTCTTCTACAGTTTTGTCAGAATTACTTTTAGAAAAGCTATTCATCTGCTTAAAATCCCTTGTGAATCTCTGTTGCCCACCGGTTAGAGAACAAACACTTCTTAGTAGTCTACAAGTCACCCAAGGTAGTTTGTAACCTTACCAATCTTTTACTTTTCAGGTTCCAACTTTTGCTACTGCTAACCACCATCCCAGAAACCCTTATCCTTATCGTTACAGAAAACTTCAGGCTCTTTCATGGGCCCATGCCTCAGCATATGCTATTGTTTCAACTTCGTGAGATCCACTTCTCTATTATGTCTGGCTGACGGACCCAATTCATCCTGTAAAGCTTATCTCAGTAGCTTTACAATGGCCTCTTGAAATCATTTGAGAACTCCCACCACTATCCCCCAAAGAAAAAGGTATTTCCTTATTCGTATTCCAATAATACCTTCATAATTTCTTGGCTTAATGTTTGAATCCTGTATTGTTCCTCTTCTGCTAGTGCTCTGCAACATTTGAGTTGGGCGGTATCACTAGTCTAAGTTTAAATGAAGTACCATAACCCTACTAATTAAAACAGGAGTATCTAGAATACTGTCTGGCACTCACTATGCCTTCTCCTCACTGGGGTTGGCATTTTCTCCTCCACCAAGCAATCATAGATTCGGATCCACAGGAATCACAGTCTAGTTGCTCTTGAACGTTTGATACAGTCCCACATAATTTCTCTCCATAAATGCTAAATTCACAAATCTTGTTTTAATTTGGTTTGAAACTGGTTAACCATATAGTTATCAACAAAACTATCTGCCATTTTGAGACCCTCCTTTCCTTCCTTCCCTCCTTCCCTTACATATCAAGAATTACTTAAGTCACCCACGTTTGTCTTACCCATGACTCATTGAACCAAATCAGTATTGTTTATAAAAGTCATTATAAGTGACTATTTTTGGTATATAAAAATTTTTCAGTCCATTTCAAGAACTCATAGAGGATAAAAAAGAAAGTAGTTTGTCCAAGTTGTTTTCTAAGTTACAAATTATTTCCCTTATTCCATATCGCAACATAAGGCAATTTGTTTAATATTCCACATTTTTCCAACAGTTGTAACATTTGGTTAAATACTAAATACTAAGGACTTTTTCCTCTGATTTTGATATTTTAATGAACAGATCTGTTTTACTTTATTTAAACTTAGACCTTTAACAGTACTGCCTGACTCAAACTGTGTAGAACACAGGCAGAGTGGTAAATACTGAATGCTGATGTTGAATGATTTTCTGATGAAAGGGACGTATTGATGCCAAACCTTCTCCTCATTCCTTGCATGAGTATGGACGTTCTGCTTATATCTGTGGCAGCCAACTTTCAACCACGACAGGACAGAACAAAAGACTCACAAGGATGCTACCCTTGATGTACTTGAACAGCTCAAACCATGGAATAGCAGCTGTGTATTTAATAACTTTTGCCTTGTGAGGAAAAAACCTAACTTGTATGTTTGGTACGGGTGTTGAAGAGATGGGTGTTCCCACAAAACAAGTCTGAGTAAAGGAAAGGAGGCTATTTTAGGTAAAAGAGTATTTGTTAAAGCAGCTTGAGTTAATTAGATCTCATCTTGGCCTTATTTGTTTCTTTCTTGTCTTCATGCTGTTCTCCTCTCACTTAGCATTGGCTACCTTCAAGTTGACTGGCTGAATGGGAGGACCACACCCTTAATTTGATCTTTCTCCTGAGTCACTTCATTTGACGAAATTTTACTGGAATTTTTGTTCAAAGTCTTTTTAAATGCCACATCTTACTGTGTCTAGGAAATAATTTGGGGTATGGTTGATGGTATACAGAACATGGAACTGACTGGAAGCAAAGCGATTAGAAGTCCATTGTATTCAAGGGAATCGATTCCCTCCAAAAATACGACACTAGTTTAGAAAGCCTTTGACTGCTCATGACCATGCAAACATTGGAGCCCCGAATTTTCATGAGTGGAATGTAGTTTCAAAGACTTAAGAGCCTTCAGAGACAACTTGCTCCTCAATACCTGCTTTAGATGGGCATCCTCCGGGAGGGCAGAGCCAAGGGCCAAGAGAACTAAGGAGGAGGGAGCTCCTCACAGAGAACAGAACCAGGATTAAATAAAGACACTCTCCCCACCCCAGAAGAAGGGCCCACACAATGTCTGCCCAGTGGCGTGCATATAGCTCCCATTCTCCCCCTTTCTGATGGGGTGTTTATTGAAGTTACCTTGTCCCTGTTCCACCATTGAATATATTGAATATTGAGTTTACATGGAGAAAAGCAAAAGGCCCAGATCAGGTCTGTACTAGGGAAAAAATAAAGTTGGAATTGGATGAGTGACTGGAGTTTTTACTGGACTTTTAAAAATCAGAAAGTGAGGGTCTTTTTCATCTTAAAGTAGCTGGAAAAATTATAGGATCTACTTGAAATAATAGCAGAAATAATTGCTAACATTTATATAGAACTTTTTATTCTATATTCCAAATACAGTTCTAATATTTATATTACCCCAAATAATATGTATTAGTTTAACATATTTTAAGTAACATATATTAATTATAGTTAGTTGTGGGAGCTAGGAGCTGGGATTGAGACCCTGTGGTCTGGGTCTCTTGAGTCTGAGCTTTCCACTACTACTCTGTATCGCCTCCTTCAGCAGAACTGCCTCTACAGAGAGCAACCAAAGGCAGCAGTGGAGAGAAATAAAACTGCTTTCTGTCTGCACCCCGTTTAGTCCAGCCTGTCTAATGAAACTGGTAGACATGCATAAGAATGCAGTGCCTGTCTTCAAGGATCAGTGATAACCATGAAACTGGAGAGAAAATCGTGGTCCTAGAAATGTAGATCTGGTCTAATAACCCCCAACTACCAAACTAAGAGGAGAAATGAATTTCTTAAGGAGTGGATACAAGGTGTCCAAGTTTGAGTCTGTTGAGATATTTTCTATTAATTAGCATGCACCTCAGTGGAATGGGGAGGGGCAATGGCAATGGGGATGTTGTGAGAATGAAGAGCTTGAGAAGGAAAATAAAAGAACTTGAAGAACATTGTGTCTCTGGAGCCAAGACTTACAAGGAGAAGAGTCATCAATGTCATAAAAAACAAAAAGGATGCTAGAGCAAGTAATCATGAATAGAGCCTTTGTGAGTTCTCTTTTTCATTTTTTCAAGGGAACAAATTTTGCCTTGTTAAAATCAATTTCCTGCCCACAGAATTTGAGTTATTTTAACTTCAAGTGCAAAATGAGAGTTAAGTTCAAATGAAGTGTCCTTTTCTTTCAGGTTCTACCTAAACTGTGCTGAACGTTTGGCTGGACCACATGCAGCAATGTTAAGTAATCCCAATAAATGTGGCACTCTCTCGTTATCACAAATAATTTGCCTAACTTTCATGATTCATGATTGTGGGCTCCTCCAAAGAAGCAACAGGGTATCTGAGGCTTTTCCTGATAGGGGTGAACATAATTGAGAACAAATCAAGACCTTCTTTTTCCCAGTGAAATAAATTCAGTGTTGTGAATCTGATTCACAGACTGAGTTTATGTCGGGGTGTCCCAGATGTCTCTGCAGCTTCCTCTTTGTATCAGATGACAACATCCATTGACTCAGTCTAGGTGGTTGCCGATTTGCGCAGCTGCTCCTCCTACTGCTTCTCCCCCTGGACAGCCACTGATTGGGTTGTACTGTGGCTTTACCACGTCTCTGAGGACGCCTATAAACCACCACCTGCATCCTCACAGGCCGGGGAGAGGACAGAGCCGGAAGCACTACCCTACAGAGGTGAAGCTGCCACCAGCTGAGAGCAAACCAGTGGGATACTTTTATGGTTTGTTGGGAGTATGACATGA
Source organism: Equus quagga (assembly GCF_021613505.1). Lineage (NCBI taxonomy): Eukaryota > Metazoa > Chordata > Mammalia > Perissodactyla > Equidae > Equus > Equus quagga. Next base: position 3,026,079 of record NC_060269.1, on the reverse strand, counting down.
CAAACTAGAGCCAAAGAGCACTGATCAAGCACAGTGTCCCTACTTTGTTTTTTCTTTCTGTGCTTACTCCTCAAATTGTCAGGCTGACTTTGTTTACTCTCAGTTTGAGGGAGCTAGCCTTCTTTCCAGGTAACTTTAAGGCAATAGCTTTTAAGTTCTTTATTTTCGTTTCTTAAATTACAGATGTAGTAATGCAAAACAAGGAGTGCCAAATTTTTCTTGTAAGTCCTTCATAAGCATTTCTTTTAAAGACGTAGACTCGCTGTGAACCTTTCCTCTTCCTTCTTTCTGTAGTCCAACCCCACAATGGAGAGTGAGCCTGCAGGAAAAGAAGGATGGAATGGCAGAAAGTGGACTCGATCCGTTTCTCATTAACTCAGACTGTCCTGGTTTAGAGACAGCAGGTCTGCGCTCTGAAGCCCCGTTGATTTTGCTTCCGCAGTCGGCTTCCCTGGTTCTTCACACCTTAGAACTTTACTGCACCTTATTGCTATGATGGGTCAACTGGCACATGAGGTACGTGCTTATCTTTGACCATATTAAAGGACATTACCTGAGGAAATGATGAACCTAATTCTTCTGGTTCCTGTGTCACTCATCCATCTCTTACATTTTCTACGTATCCTCAGAAAAGCATTATCTCACATGCACCATTTCAGATATTTTATCTGAGCAGGCTGAAGAATCCAAGTTAACCAGGCCTAGTTATAAAGACCTAGGCTATTCTAAAGAAAAGGTCTGTGTAGGAAACTTACTGTAAGAATTCTACTCATGCTGTCATTCTTAGTGATGGAACAAATTCGTGCTTTTCTGCATACGGGGGCAAAGCCTACGCAGAGATTTTAAGTCCTGAGTTCTGATTAATTATCCAGGGCTTTGTCTCCATTGGCTCTTCAAACTGCCACATTCTTAAGAAGAATTCTGAAGGAAGATCATGAGGAAGACACAAAAGATGTCTTGGACATCCTCTTAAAAAAATTTAACATTTTATAATGATTTAAGTGCAAGCAAATCAGAGACACATGGATTACATTTCCCTTGGAATACACATGGGCTTGAACAATTAAGGGAAAACAGGCTTGGCACATTGTGGTTGGGTATTATTGAACGTAAAACATTTGGGGAAAATATTTAGTTTTTTTGACAAGTGCCAACAATGACCAAGCTCGCTCATCTGCTTTCCCTCTCCTTTGCTCTAGCATTAGCCTGGAGTTGAGGGCTTTTGAGGTGAGAGGCTGCAGTGGGGTTTGTACTCTTTGTCAGGACAACCTTGCCTCCTCTCTCTAGCCCTCCACCCTCTTTACCATGTCTCCCACCACACTGGGGAGGAATATTTCACCTTGAAGGGTAATATTGTTTGGGGACAATATGTTTCAGAGCTGAATAAATTCACTCAGTATTGAACTCTGTGGAGCCCAGAGAGGGGGTTAATAAATCCTTATTGCGCAGAGTTGACTGAATTGCTTAAAAGAATCATCTGCCTTGTAGATGTATTGTGCGATCGTTGGCCGCATTGTGCCTCGCTGCGAACTCACTGCTTCCTTCCTCCTTCTCTCTTCCGCAAATATTTGTGGAGTGCCTATTATGTACAAGATAATGTGCTAAATCCTGCCAGGGGCTGGAGACTTGATCTAAGGTATTTCTGAGTGGTGACAACCCTAGTATAAATGTGTAGACAAGTACTAGGTTGGATATTTTGAGGTTCCACTTCCCTTTTTGGCATTTGCAGATGATTATGAATAGCCCATTATTTGCTCTCCTGCTATTCGCCAAATCTTCATTTATGTGGTGTTTCTGGCAGATACGCCCTTTGATACTGATTCTGTAGTAGAAACAAATTTAATTCACTCATAGATAGGTGGTCTGATTCTTCCTACTTGAAGGGCATTCTAAATGTGAGTCTGCAGGCAGGAAGCCATCCAGGGTGATGTCACATCAAGATATGGCCTTGCCCTAACATCTCTGTGGAGTTTGCTTTTGAAACTTTCTACTTGCACAACCCCCTATTCCCTATTACCAAGGTTTATTGGAATTATAGCTTTAAAAAAGTAATGAGCAACAGCAAGTTAAAGAAATAAGAAACTATAAGAGGCGTATAATAGACAAGACAATTGTAGGCAGTCTATTCTTCCAAATCAGGACAAGGGAGATTATTGTCACAGAAATAGTTGAGTCTACTTTTCTGCCCTCCACCTCTGTATATGTGCAATCTAGAAACAAAGGCCGAATCTGGAAGCGCAAAGATTCATTTTTTGAGGTTTTTTGGGAGAGCATCTTTTAACTCTTGAAACTTCCAGGACAGGGGAACATCGAGACCCTGTGAGAATGTCAAAGAGAACTTCTCAAAGGACCCAGTGTTCCTACCATCTATAGCTGTGTCTCTGTCCTTGCTTTTTTTGTGTGAAGAAGATTGGCCCTGAGCTAACATCTGTGGCAATCCTCCTCTATTTTGTATGTGGGATACTGCCACAGCATGAACGATGTGTAGGTCCACACCTGGAATCTGAACCCACGAACCCTGGCTGCTGAAGTGGAGCACACGAACTTAACCACTACGCCACCAGCCTGGCCCCTGTCCTTGCTTTTTTCTCCTTTTTCCAACAGATAAAATTGGAAACAGTTGCTGTTGAATGAATATCTCTTTGCTTAACGGTCTAGTCAAATTTTGCAATATGTGAAAGGTGCTGCCAAGCATTTTAATGGAGAGTTAAACACATGAAAAATCATTTGCTTCCCCTCTTCCTGTCTCAGAAGAACGTCCTTGCTGTGACTCTCTAGGATTCTTGGGCATGGCTGAGATAATTTTTTTGCTTTTATAATTTATTTTAATTCATTGTAAGTCACCAACTAGATTTGGAATCTGTACCTATTATATGCTTCTCAAACTTTTTGTTAAACCAAGATGAGTTGATTTTTCTCTCGACTTTAAGGTTTTAAACTTTAAATCTAAATCTCACTGGAAAATTTTATTGAAAGTTTCTAGATAACATAGCAACCATTACTTTGCCAATATCTCATATAATCACCTGTATGCCTCTGTTTTCACATTTGCATCTCATTCATCTACACAGCATTAGTAGGAAAGTCCCTTTATGGCAAAAAGAAAATGAAAGAAAAAATAAGAGTCTATGAATATTTTCTATTCTTTGGCAAGATGGTAGACTTGAAAAAATGATACAGAATTGATGACTTTTTCCAATTGCTAAATTGGAGTTTAATAAAAAACAAAAACAAAAATCACTGTTCATTGTGGTCTGCAAGGAGGTTTATACCCATCACTTACCCACTATAAAATGGTGACAGGCTGTTTTTAAGGCCGATGATCTTCTCTCAGGTACTGATATTAGTAAAAAGTGTCCAGAATGTATCGCCTGGTTTTAAATCTCTCTACTGCTGAGTTCTTATTCTAGTGAAACGTGTGGGTCCGAAAACAGATAACGCATGCAAGACACCAAACAAATGTGAAGAATGACTAGCATTCCTGAGGAAGGTGGATGTGTGCAATAGATGTTCAACAAAGATCTGAATGAGGTCTAGATGTGTGTGTGTGGACTAGTTATCTATTGCTGTGCAGCAAATAACTCTAAAACCCAACGGCTTAAAACGACAATCGCTGGTCATCTCACAGTTTCTGTGGAGCAGGAATTGGGCGTGGCTGAGCTGGGTGGTTCTGGCTCAGGTCTCTCATGTGGTCATGCTGCCAAGCTGCCCCTGCTCGGCTCTGAAGATGCAGCGGGGGGAGGCTCTGTGTCCAAGCCCAGGTTGTCAGTGGTCAGAAACTATCATTCTTTTTTTTTCAATTTCATTTTATTTTATTCTTTTCCAGCTTTATTGAGATATAATTGACATGTAAGTTTGTGCAAGTGTGTAAGTTTAAGGTGTTCACTGTGATGCTTTGATCCTTATATATCACAAAATGATTCCCACAGTAGGGTTAGTCAATACTTCCAACCACATCACGTAATTACTATTTCTTTGTTGTGGTGAGAACATTTAAAGTGTAATTTCTCAGCAGCTTCCAAGTATACAATACAATATTGTTAATCACCGTGCTGTAGATTAGATCCCCAGAATTTATTCATTTTATAACTGGAAGTTTGTGCCCTTTGACCAATATCTCCCAATTTCCCACATGCCCCAGCCTCTGGCAACTACCATTCTACTCTCTGTTTCTGTGAGTTCCCCTTTTTCAGATTCCACGTGTGAGTGAGATCATACAGTATTTGTCTTTCTCTGTTTCACTTAGCACAACGCCCTCAAGATCTACCCATGTTGTTGCAAATGGCAGGGTTTCTTTCTTTCTCCTGGTTGAATAATATTTCATGGTATGTATATACCACATCTTCTTTATCCGTTCATCTATAGGCAGACACTTAGGTTGTTTCCGTATCTTGGCTATTGTGAATAATGCTGCAATGAACATGGGGATGCAGACATTTCTTCAAAATCCTGATTTCATTTCCTTGGACATTTGCACAGAATTGGGATTCCTGGATCATGTATTAGTTCTATTTTTAATTTTTAGGAACCACCATACTGTTTTCCACAGTGGCTGTACCAATTTGGATTCCCAACAACAGTGCACAAGGGTTCCCTTTTTCCCACATCCTCACCAACACTTGTTATCTCCTGTCTTGTTGATAATAACCATTCTAACAGGTGAGAGGTGATATCTCGTTGTGGTTTTGACTTGTATTTCCCTGATGATTGGTGATATTGAACATTTTTTCATGTACCTGTTGGCCATTTGTATAACTTCTTTGGAAAAATGTCTATTCAGATCCTCTGCCTAATTTTTAATCAGATATTTTTCGTATGGAGTTGCATCAGTTCCTTACATATTTTGGATACTAACCCCTTATCAGATTTGTGATTTGTGAATATTTTCTCCCATTCTGTAGGTTGCCTTTTTATTTTGTTGATGGTTTCCTTTGCTGTGCAGAAGCTTTTTAGTTTAATGTAGTCCCACTTGTTTATTTTTGTTATTGTTGCTTGTGCTTTTGGTGTCATATCCAAAAAATTGTTGCCAAGACCAACGTCAAGGGAACTTTTCCTTATATTTTCTTCTGGGAGTTTTATGGTTTCAGGTCTTACGTTTAAGTCTTTAATCCACTTCAAGTTAATTTTTGTGGGTGGTGTAAAATAGGGGTCCAATTTCATTCTTCTGCATGTGATTATCCAGTTTTCCCAGCACCATCTTTTGAAGAGACTATTCTTTCCCCATTGTATATTTTTGGCACCTTTGTTGTAAATTAATTGCTTACATATGCATGGGTTTGTTTCTGGGCTGTCAATTTTGTTCCATTGGTCTACATGTCTACTTTTATGCCAGAATCATGCAGTTTTGATTACAGCGGCTTTGTAGTATAGTTTGAAATAAGGAAGTGTGATGCCTCTAGCTTTGTTCTTCTTTCTCAGGATTACTTTGGCTATTCAGACTCTTTTGTGGTTCCATACAAATTATAGGATTGCTTGGAATTTTGATAGTGATGGTGTTGGGTAATATGGACATTTCAACAATATTAATTATTCCAATCCATGAACATGGGATGTTTCTCCATTCATTTGTGTCTTCTTCAATTTCTTTCATCAATGTCTTGTATTTTTCAGTGTATAGATCTTTCACCTTCTGGGTTAAATTCATTCTTAAGTATTTTATTGTTTTTGATGCTATTGTGAATGGGATTGCTTTCTTTTTCAGATATTTTGTTGTTAGTGTATGGAAACACAACTGATTTCTGTATGTTGATTTTGTATCCTGCAACTTTACTGAATTTATTGATTACTTTTAACAGTTTTTTGTTGGAGTCTTTAGGATTTTCTCTATATGAGATCATGTCATCTACAAACAAAGACGGTTTTTCTTCTTCCTTTCCTATTTGGATGCTTTACCCTTTTGGCCTCTTTGTTGGCTGCCCGAGCGTCCTCATGGCATGGCAGCTGGCTTTCCCCGTGGAAGTGATCCAAAAAAGAGAGAGAGAAAGAAAAAGGAAGACAAAGAGCCTAAGATGAAAGCTTCCGTTTTTTTATAACCTAATCTGGGAAGTGACATGCCATCACTTCTGCTGGATGCTGTTGTTCATGCAGACCAACCCTGGTGCAATGTGACAGGGACTACATGAGGGTGTGAGCATCAGCAGGTGGGGCTCGTTGGGGGCTGGGTTCCACAGTAGGGATGTGAGACACAAGTAGCAGGGTAGTCTTTGGCTTTTTTCACTACAGCCGTGCAATTGTCAATGTTTATTTTTCTCAGCTGTTTGTTTTCTAGGTCATTAATCTTTACAAACATTACAAATCATTAATCTTTTACAAACAGTACAAATATTTTTCTTTTATTCTTTCTTCTTCGGTCACAAACTGGAAATTTTAATTCCTTCACTCTTCCATTTTAAAGAGGCCTCAAGGTTTTTCTACAATTTAACCAGCAGATGGAGCATGAAAACCTGACATTTTAAGAGTTACTTTCATGAAGTTCCACATAATACTGTCTTTAGCTTTGGAAGGGGCCTTCGCACTGGTTTAAAAACATGGTCAGTGTCATTACTAGAATCCAGGTCTTTGGACTACCTGTGTTTCCCCCCACACCACCTGCTTCAATTGGAATCACTCGATGTTGCCTCCCAAGAGCATTAAGTTCAGTTCATTTCAAGCATTCATTCATTCATTCATTCCTATTGTGTTGAATTCATGCAAAGATGAATAAACAATTCCTGTCCTATAAGAGATTACAGTCTGGTTGATGAGATAGAGAAGTAACTAATAATCTCAATGCAATATACTAAGGACCAGGATACCTCAGCGTTTAGGGGTATGATTCCTAGGGACCATGTCATGGATGTTGGATAGGAGAACTTGGGCACAATACCTTAAATAATTAACAGGAATTATATAGGTAGGGTAGAGTTTGGGTGACAGAAGGGCATTCCTAGAAGAGGGAGAATGTGAGGAAAGATAGAGTGGAGAGAAATAGCCTGGTATCTATGGGAGACCAAGTAGTTCCATATTTCTGGTGCTCAAAAGAAAAATTAAGGTTAGAGTCACTCAAGTTCACTGATCGTATTATCACGGTTAGTAGGACAGCCAGCCCTATCGTCACCTTGTAGTGACTTGGAGACTGTTCTTTGTCAGGCAATCATTCAGTCAGCAAATAGTTTTTGAAAACCTAGCATGTGCCAAGCACAGTTCTAGGTGCTGAGAATATGGCAACGAATAACAAAGATGAAATCCCTGTCTTACATGGAACTTACATAGTTAGTGAGAAATGATTGATCAAGAGAAGATCCTAAGTGCTTTGAAGAAAGATAAAGCAAGGTAAGGGAGAGAGAGAGAGTGCTGCCGTCGGGGGAGCGGGGGCTTGATTTTAAGTGAAGTCAGTAGGGTCAGCCTTACTAAGAAGCAGCGGCCTGAAGGAGGTGGGCTGTGGTTTAATAGCCTGGTCGAGGAGATCACAGAAATCTCTTGAATTATAATGTAGTGAAACAATTATTACAGTGGAGCAGAAAGAACAACTATGAATCAGGAATTTCACAAGAGACCATATGTACCATTTACGCCATACAGCAGACATGCACCCTTATGTTCCATATGTACACCGTAAAGAGAGTGATGGCTAGATGAGGGCCAAAGTCTGATGACCCACGTGTCCTGAAGTTCACTTAATGCTACCAAAGTCGTGAAGTGGATCCTTCGGAATTCCACACCGTGTTTACTTATTGCTGTATTGATTCATATTTTAGTTCATTCAACTAACGTTTGTGAGTCTTGGTGAGTTCATAACACTGCACTGGGTGTTCCTGTGTGCACTATGCATGGCAAACAAGTGGACTGGCTGTATCTGGATATTTTTTAAGGTGGATTACAAAAAAATTCAAGACTTTTTCCCTCCTTTACCAATGAAGATTGTATGCCATATTAGAAATGAAAGATGCAAAGAATGTCCTTTTAAACTTTGGCCTGTTTGTTTTATATATAATATATATTTATTCCCAGACGTATTTTAGTGCACAAAGATACATTGAAATATATGTAAAGATATATTGAGCAAACTCATACTCTGTCTTTTGGAAGTCCATGAAAAAGATGGAAAGACTTCATTCATGCCCTTGAGGAGTTCACAATGTAGGACAGATCAGTAAATAATTATAATAAAGTTACACATATTCTCTTTAAATTAATGTTAAAATTAGACATAATTTTTTTTCTCCCTCTCAAAGCTCCATGAAGGGTGGAGACTGTGTGTCTTATTTGTTCATTACTGTGCTTGCTAAATGTCTGGCTGAAATGTTTGGTGAATGAATAGTGGACTCTTATCTGAATTGTTTTCTTTGTTCATCATCTATGTGAAAAACCCCACATAAAGCAGCCTGGGTAGTTTAGGTACGCCACTGTGTATGTACTGTGTACGCTCAAGCAAAGATGAGGGGAGAATGATTGTCCTAATTGTTGCAAAGCTATGTTTCTAGTCCTTCAGGCCTGCTAATTACTTTATTCCCAAGTGGAAAACCATTAAAGGACATGCCTCTGCAAAGGCGGGGGAGTGGGAGAGAAAAGTTGACTTTCTGGGTTCCTCTTTGTCCCGTGATTTATGAGCCTTTAACTGCCAGTCTTCTTCAACATGTAAACACACGGTCCTTCTATGTTGATAAATCAGGTTAATTTTATTTGTGTATTTTATAGTGTAATATCCCCTTAGGACACCATATTATATTGACACCACAGGGCTAAATTTGGACAGACTTAGAAAGCGTCTGTTTCTTTATTATCTCTGTGGGATTTGCTGCTGCTGTGGTAATTTGGAAGACTGATTTTTTTTTTTTTGCACCAGAAACAGTCTCTACACTGAAATGGCAAAGAAAGAAAAAGTTCAGTCATTGCTAGCTCCTTTCTTTCTGATTCTGTCCTACAATTTGGGAGTCACAAAGGGCTTCAGAGTCAAAAGTAACTTCTGAATTAACTCTTAAGTCACCCAACTTGAACTTGCGTTTTGGTTTTTATGGTTTAAAGAGGAAACTGAATGATAAAAATGGTTTAAAAATACTACTCTGTCAACTTTATAGTTTCTGGAACTAAAAAGTACTTTGATTATACTAATGAAACCAGGAAAAAAGATGTATTTTTTTCTTAGACTTGTCTTGCCAACTTTTTGCCAAGAAACCCTTTTCGGAGGGGCATGTGTATGTGTGTGAGTGTGTGTAAGACAGAGAGGGGGGAGATACTAGAGGATTTTCAGGTTATAACAACTAGTGATTAATTAGCGAAATGTCTTCGTTTTAGATAATCCTCTCCTTTTGTGTTCAAAAAACATTTTTACTCTAGATTGCTAAGGCAAGGTAACAGTAACTATTGGTGCCAAGACCGTTCCTCAGTCTCTGTCCAGTTTTCTGGATGAATGATTTCTGATTTCTCTTAGCAGATAGACTTGACTTCCTTTCTAAGTCGCAACACTGGAATAGTGATGGCCTCAGATAAGCCTTGAAGTTTTAAGAAGTAGAAGTGTATCTGTGTCTTCTGAAACAACTTCTGTGTTCTTGTTTTGGAATGGGAGTCATTATTACTCTTTAGACAACTTACCTTAATTTTCTTTGATTGTCACCTTTAGCAGCGGTCAGGCAATAATTACTTGACAATGTAACTTTAGAGGGGAAATAATACAACGGAATATAATTTTAGCCAGAAAGAATTTTAGAGATCTTCTATTCCAATGGCTCATTTTATGGAAGAGGATTGTCTTAGTCCACTTGGGCTGCTATCGTAAAATACCATGGACTGGGGTGGCTTAAGCAACAGACATTTATTTCTCAAAGCTCTGGAGGTTGGAAGTCTAAGAGGAAGGTGCCAGCCAATTTGCATTCTGGTGAGCTCTCTTCCTGGTTTGCAGATGATACCTTCTTGCCGCATCCTCACATGGCAGTGAGAGAGCGATCTCTCACTCTTCCTCTTCTTATAAAGCCACTAATCCCGTCATGAGGACCATATCCTCCTAACCTCATTTAACCTTCATTACCTCCTCATGCCCCATCTCCAAATACCATCACATTGAGGGGTCGGGTTTCAACATATGAATTTCAGTCCATAGCAAAGATCCTCAGGATCAGAGAGGTCAAATAATGTGTTTAAGGTCACACGGCAAGTTAATGGCTGAAGTAGAACCATAATCATGTCTTTTCAGTGTTTTATGAAACTATGGATTTCACCATTTAAACTCAAAATGAGAACACTCTAGATCAAGGAATATCTAATATCCCGTCCCCTGATGACAGAACGTGTATGTCAGTGTTCTAAATCTTTGCTTAGATGGGGAAGTACAGGTTGCAGAATCGCTCCTGGAAATCATCATGATCCACGCTGTTAGGTCTCTAGAAGACATTTCCTATGTTCGAGAGGCGTTAAACAGGAGCTGTGGCCAGACTGGAGAGCTTCTCCATTCTCTTTTTGAAACCCTTTCTCCTAATTGTTAACAAACTGCAGGAGTGCAGACAGGTATGTCCTGTAGGCAGATGTGTCCATGAGATTACCAGGTGAGAAGGAAAATGGGAGAAGTTAGCTTGATTGACAGGAAGTGCAGCCAATTATAGAGCTCCCTTGACTAATGTAGTCTTAGAACCGGCTTCACTCCTAAGTGATGAGAGAGACCTTGGAGGGTGAGAGGTGATCTGGGCTGCCCAAGCCCATCTGACCTCCCTACTGAATACAGCACGTGAGTAGTCGTGGCTACATCGTGTTGTGCAGAATAACTATCTGTGATTCTGTGAGCCTAGTCAACTCAGAGTCATGGGAAATAATACAGCATTGCTATTTTAGGTCACTAGGTTTTGAGACGATGTGTTATAAAGCAGAAGCTAACTGAAACAGTTTACAAAAATGGTATGTTGGCCGTGTATGTTTACTCCACTCTGCTTTGGAGTCATCTTTATTACAACGATTTTCCAAACTAGGCTAACAGAAAATAGAGTTCTACCTATTAGAGGTCTATTTAGTGTCTGATTTGTTTATTCTGCTCCTCTCTTTCTAAGCTCCTAAGAGTTTAGTTCCTGGGTTGACTGACTGACTCTCCCAGTCCCTGCACTAAGACAGCAGTACGTGAGCAGCCCTCACGAGACCACGCTCCTCAGTCATAAGGGCTCAGTCAGCACGAGCCTCTCCTGCTCTCTCCTCTTCACTACCAAGTGTCTTCAGCAGTCAGCCTGGAAACCTAGGCACCTGTGTCTTTCCCGAGTCACAGTTGCCCCGTGGAACCAGGCTTCTGTCTTGATCTCACACTCTGTGCCCTTTCATGCCCTCGGACTGGACAGTCCTCTGGCTAAACCCTAGCTAACACTGAAGCACCAGTTTCCCACCTGATGAGTCTTTGTCCTTAAGGATGGATTCTGTTGTCAGCCCCTTACAGTTATCAGGGGAACAAAAGAGAAGAGTTTGTAAAATACGTGGACAAACTTCTTTGAGATGAGTAACAGCATCGCAGAGCAGAAAGAACATGGACTTTGGAGTCATACAGACCTGGCTTATATTCCAGACTGCCGGTAGTAGCCTGTGATTGTTTTGGCAAATTGCTTGGTCTCTTTCAGATTTAGTTTTTTAATTTGTGAAATAGGTACTAAGTCAATAAATCGTAGCCATAGTTAATGTCTACCATATAACACTGCTCCTGCAGCCCCATTAGTTCTCCGTTCTTCCTCGTGGTGGAGGACTTCTTACTTCTCCCTGCCAGCACACACTGCAGGTGCCACCTCGCTTCACCCAAGCCAGCCATCTCTAGACACTTAGGATTTCCCAAGAAAAACAAGCTCCGTGATAGTCTACGAGAGATCATCGAAACGCCGCACTTAATTGATTCCTTGTAGGTCTTCTGCTGGATTTCCTTTAGACGTGGGCTGATTTTCATTAGATCTTGTACACATGAATATGTTGTAATTTATGTGTCTGCTCTACTCTTTCTCATTCTTTCTACCACACATCTTTCGGAACCCTAGTTAACAGCTAATATTGATGGTTGGGAGGCAATAATGCTCTGTAATTTTAAACTGTTTCTAAACAGTGTGTTAACTGCTTTACAATTTCCCCTGTATACTATTAAAGATGTGTGTGTGTGTGTGTGTGTGTGTGTTTGTACTTAAGCACTAATCTGTTATACAAACTGTCAAAATTTGGGACAAACAAGCAAAATCTATAATTTTGTAAATGAAGCCAACTTATTTTGATGCTGCACTGTATTTTTCAAGTTGCTTTAATTGCACGGGGGAAGATAAAGAACATGGGAGTGTTGACTTTACTCTGACTCCAGAGCTGTGTTCTTGTTGATGGACTGGTTGCCCTGCTGACTAGGAGTGGTGCAGAAAGGAGGAAGTAACATGTAAAATACACTCATCAGATCAATGCAAGTCCTAATAATACATTTCTTTACAGGGTCTGGGAGACAGCTGTGTAAAAGAGAGTGATTTGCACTTTCATGGGTTTGGGTGAATCTCTTTAGCTAATTCCATCTCCCTGATTCTGTGATTCTAGCTCTGTTGTGTTTTCCTTTGATTATTTTTCCCTTTTGGTTTCTGTGGGACGACAGATGGTGGAAGTTGGCACTTTAGGCATAAGTGGCTAGTTTTATTTTCTTCTCTCTGTGGCCAATTGGCTTCAGAACTTTTGTTTCCAATAGCTTAGCTACAAAACCAGATGAGCAGAGCTTTTGTGAGGTTTTCTGCATGCCGAGGTGGGGGCTGGTGAGGAGACAACTGTCCCAAAAGTTAGGAAAGTATGGATCATCATCTATGGAGAAAAGATTCTTTTTCACATTATTCACATTATTTCAGTTTACCAAACTTGATGCCATTTTATTGCTGTATTCAGGTCAAAACTTCCAGCCACATTTTTCATATGGAAGAAATACTAGTACCAATTTAAAATAAAAGAATGAAACTCAGATAGATATGCCCACTTCCCTGGGATCCTAACAGAGCCCACAGGAAGGAGAAGTGTCAGTAGTGGGAGTTGAAAGAAATCAGAGCATTCTTCTGAGTTATCATAAGTTAAGGGAAAAGCAAGAGGAGAGAAAATAACCCTGTGAAATAAGGTTCATTATAAGTTTTAAGTTTTTAATCGAAATAATAAACAAAATAAGGGTTTGAGGCAGTGTGAAAGCTTTTTGATGGTAAGGTGCAAGTTTTAGTGGTGAAATTACATAACGCCTAATACTGAATTTTAGAAATAAAATTGTGTTGGATCTTTCATTCTTAAGTGGAGGAACTTAGAGAAATTTCCAGGGAATAAAGGGCCCAGACCCCTTAGGATCGTTCTGGAGGGCAATATTAATATAGTGGAGTGTTTGGCACGCATCCGTAAGGTTCCCATTCTCCCTTTCCTGGTGGAGGGTATATTAGGAGAGTAGAGGTCTTTCTTGCTGAAACTCTGAGCCCTCTGGGTGTGACTGTTCCCAGAGGAAGGAGAGCAGATAGAACTGCCTGATAGGGTTTCCAGAGATCAGATGCCTATAGGTAACTCAACCTACTTAAATAAATGTGCATTGACAGCACCACGTTTACCTCCCCATGTACATTTCTATCTACTTCTCTGCCTGTCACATGGATAAAAAAACAAAAAGCTCTGCTCATAGCAAATGTAGTACTTCTCAAAAACAGATTCCTAAGAAACCAAAAGAGAGTTGGAAGGCACAAGGGTACACTGAACATCATTAATTGGTAAAGAAGAAATGGGATACAAGAGTAAAAATAAGTACTTTTGGAATTCCAAGTCCCATTGAGAGTATTTCTTCCACCTCTTCTGAAGCCGTCCTCTTCTCTCCACACCTGCGGCCACTGCCATAGTCCAGGCCAATGCAATTTCCTCTCTGGGTTACTTTTGACAACTTCTAATTGAACTCACTCATGGTCTGCCCCCCTCCCCCACCCCCACCAGTCCATTATGTGCACTGCACCTATTATCCTTTGGCTCAAAATCTTTCAGTAGCTCTACACTGTCTGTTGAATAAAGACCAATCTCCTTCATGGCTCACAAGATCACCTTCTCTGATTTATGGGCCCCACCTTACTGGTTGCTTAGAGCACTCTTACTGCTTTGAGCTCTAGCCTTGCTCTCTTATATATCGGACCTTCTGCATTTATGGATTTTCTGCCTGGAGTGACTCTTTATCTCCTTACTTTTCCCTATCTCACCTCTTCCCAAGAAGTAGTTCTTAGACATTAAAAAACAAAACAATGAAACACCCAAAAAAACCAAAACAAAGAATCTGGAACCTGGAGCTAGAGGATTGGTGACGAGAGACTTCTTCCGAGCTGGTGTCAGGGTTACAGTGCCATCATGAGCTGTTCGTCTCACCTGAGGTAGAAGGCCCTGCACTCAAACATCAAACACTTCACTTGATCTTGGGAGAAGGGAGGTTTAGAGCTTTGCAGCTGGGCAGGAGGGATCAACTACTAGACTCTTCGGAAGCCCCCCTGAGGGCATCCTTCCGCTTCATTGCACTTCAGCTGGGTGAGTGTGGCTGCCTCTCAGTGAATCCCTGCTCCACTGTACACATAATTCAGCTTCAGCAATGGGTGCAGACACTTTATACAGCTTTCGTGAATCAACCAGGAAGGCCATGTAATATGCAGACTAAATGGCATGGACATTTCCCTTTATCAAATCCAGAAACAACTTCTTCATAAACCTGAAGCTACCTATCATAACTGAGCTAGAGACCAGCTCTTGTTCATCTTTCAGAACTTCCCTGCCTGAGGCTCGTTCTTCCTCCACGGAGCTTCATCTTTTTCCTCACTCTTTAGGGTCTCTTACACCTTCCATACCCCACTCAGCAAGCACTCATCGCAAGCCACTTGCTGATGTGTCTGCCTTTCCCAAGAGACAGTGAATCTTGAAGATGGATATGAGTTTCATCCTTGTGGCTCCAAGGCGCACACAGGAGGTACTCTGTAAATGTTTACTGAGTGGATGACACTTTGGTTCTTGTTAAGGTCTTGCAACTCCTCCATATCTAGAACTATGGTGACCAAATGAGGTGATGATTTCTCATAGTTTCTTTCTTATTTACTTTGGAAGAAGGGGTTTCCCCTCAGCATTGGTACATTTATTGGTTAACAGTATTTTCAACTGTCGACCTGGCAACTATGTAGTAATGTGCGAAAAAGAAAAATATCAAAGACCATAGTTATGTTTACATACAGTTTCTGTTATAGAGATTGAAGCTGTAAAATATCCGATTGGTACAGAATTCTGAGATAATAATGTGTAATTGAAAACAGGTGGCAACCACATTTTGTTGCAGTAAATTTTATCCAATCCCTTTTAGCACTTTTTAATTGGCTTCTGAGAAAGGATTTGTGTTCCCAAGAGTTATTCTTCTGCATTTGATAATTTAACAAACTCATCGATTTATTTTCCTGTACGTTTTGTAAATACTTATAATAACTTGATGATAATACTCAGTGAAGGGGTTATGCGGTGGGAAAGCTGTGCGAAAGAATCAAGCGAACAAGACAATATATCTTTCCTCAATAAATTTGCGATCTGGTGTGAAGGGTAAAATTCAGGGCATTAATTCATTTAAATATTTATTGACTACTCATTAGATACATAGAAATGAGAACGTTCTATGAGATAGAATATTTATAGTTAAAGAGCTTACAATATGATTGTGAAAAAATATGAAAAATACAACTACCACAGGACCAACAGACTCCACCGAAGAGAACGTCGTAATAAGAGTGTTTGAGGAACTTGAGAAAAGATCCGCTCTGAAGGAGGCTTAGCGGAAGGGACACCCAGGGGAATTAGCTATCCCCACACCGAAGACAAAACAATCTGGAAAGGACTACGAAGTGAATATATTTAAAAAGATTAGAGAGATAAAGAATAAAAAAAATCAGGGCTGCTTGAAAAATTCAAGCAGTTTTTAAAAAGAACCAAATTGATAGATGGGGTCAATAGCAGAGTAACGTCAATTAAAACAGGAATCGGGACTGAAAGATGGGGTTGAGTCAGCTGCCCAGAAGGCATCATAGAGAAATACAGTGATTTAAAAAATTATGAAAGATGTTAAGATATAAGAAGATAGAATGAAGTATTCCAGAAAGAGAAAATAAAGTACATGGGGAGGAAAAGTATTCCAAGAGATTGTGACCGAGGCATTTTCAGAATTGAAGAAAGGCATGAATCAAATTCAAAAATCACATTGGGTCCCCAGTAGCAAAAAAGAGACAAAACCCAAAATATAAACAAACAAGAATATAAACCCACACTAGGATGTGTTATGGTAAAAATAAGATTAAAAAAACAAAAAAAGAGAAACCCCAAAACAAAACCCAGAGAGAAAGAGGGTTTTCTTCTATAGAGAGGAATACAATTAGGCTGACAACAGATTTCTCATTAACAACCATACTAACAATGGACATTAGCTGACAATAAAATAACATATTTAAAGTGCTGAGGAAAGCAATCATCAATCTAGAATTCTAAATCACCTAAACCATCATTTAAGACGAAGAGCAAAATAAATGCATTTAATTTTGCTTTTGAGAAGGCTTGTTACAGACCTTCTGAAAAACGACTGAAGTTTCTCATTCTTCGTTCAGAATGAAATCAATTAAGAAGTGGAATGCAAAGAACTGTGTCATGTAAAGAAATTTATAATCTAAATAAACACTGACAAAAATATAATGAAATAACGTCAGCTAGTGAGAGATTTAAAAAAAATGGAACTAAAATGCTGAGTGACAATAATGCAAAATTTGGGAGGCAGTGATTAAAATTAAAACATTAAATAAAATTAAAACATCCCAAGGGCCTTGTATTACCTGGAAAAAGGCATGTGAAATACAACTAGATTATGTAACTCAAAATTAATAGGAGTAAATGTAGACGAAAGAAACTTGGATGAATCAAATAGAAGCGCTGATTTAGTAGAAATCAAATATGTGACTTCAAAACATAGAGTGGGAAAAATGGAATGAAAAAATAGAATGAAGAAAATTGAAAACCAACAGAAGTAATCAATGGAGGAAGACAAAAGTTAAACAGGCAAAATGAAATAGATGATCAAAATAAGTCCAAAGAGATCAAAGTGTAAACAACTAAACCCGCCTGATGATCAGGAAAGATGAACAGATTGGGTTAAAAATGAATCATAAACTCTTTGGTTTGTAAAAGCTGGGCAGTTCCATTAAAGAGGCTGATTGTAAATTAAAAAGCAAAAACAACCCCTAAAACTTAGGGCTCCTATTCTGAGATAAACTGTCATGTCATTTTACCAGGAATAGTAATCTCCCCTATAACGCCTCCCTAAAAATCATGTACCAGTTTTCAAATCAAAGTAGATGATACATTTTTTTCACAAATGAATGATTATCTACAGAGAAAGCCACAAAGAGGTGCAAATTAATTATTACAAACATTAAGTATTTAAGAAATGATTAGAAGGTCAGTTTTCAAATATCAATTTGCATTTCTATACATGTGCATAAACTGAAAGTGTAATAAAAGATACCACTTACAACAGCAAAAAGAAAAAAAAAAGGCAAAAGAAAAAAAGTAAGACACCTAGGAGTAAATCTTATAACATATGTTCAAGACCTGAATGGAAAAATTATAAGGGTTTTTAAAAAGATATTGAAGAAGACCTAAGTAAGTGGGGAGATCCATTGTCTTAGTCCCTTTGGGCTGTTATAACAGCATAGACTGGGTAGCTTATGACAGACTCATTAGCTTATAAACAACAGAAATTTATTTCTTACAGCTCTGGAGGTTGAGAGTCTGTGATCAAGTTGCCAGCACGGCTGCATTCTGGAGAGGACCCTCTTCCTGGTTCCCCTTCTCACTGTATCCTGACATCCTGGAAGGCACTGAGGATCTCTGTGGGGCCGCTTTTCTAAGGCACTAATCCCATTTACTGAGGGTTCCACCCTCATGCCTTAAGTACCAACTGAAGGCCTCATCTCTTAGTACCACCATCTTTAAGGGTTAGGATTTCAACACGAATATCGGAGGGACACAAACTTTCAGACCACAGCATACATCATGTTCATGAGTAGAGACTCAGTATCAGAAGGATGTTACGTCTTTCCCCTTCAATGTATTACGTAGAACCACATGAAAGTGTCATCTTTGTAAGTCAAAAACAGTTTAATGTCAATGTCAAAGGTTTAAACAAATATATAAGTGCAACTGAAATTCAAATATAAAAAGGGTTTTTATAGGAACTTGACAAGATGATTCTGTAATTTATATGGAACAGCAAAGGCCCAAGAATGGTTAGGACATGCTGAAGAAGTAGAACAAGGCAAGCGGACTTGCTCTATCAGGTGTCATGACTTGCAATCCAGGAGTAGTCAGTAAGATAATGCAGCTCTGGCAGAGGAAGAGACAATTAACCAGTGGGACGGAAGAGAGAGATCTCAAAGAATTTCATGTCTGTATCCCTATATGGAACAGGTTTCATCCCAGGTCCCTGTGTAATGGTAGACTTTGATAAATGGTGCTGGGACAATCCAAGAATGTGTTAACAGTGAGATCTCAAATCTGCAGACAATACTAAGCTCTTCCAAAGCAAGAAGAAATGCTGATCTAAGGAAATTGTAGGAAGATCTTTCAAGGCCATTGATGCAGAAACGGCAGATCAGTTTCAGTGTTTGCGGTCTCCCTATCCCATGGCACAGAAGCCATCCTTCAGTGTCCAAGTCTGGTCCAGGTCCAGGTAAATTCTTTATCCTTCTTTTGGAACCCTCTTTCCTAGACTTCTTGTTTGTGGGCTGCAGGCCCTGGGGACAGTGGGAAGGCAGGGCTACACCCAGGGAGCAAGACCTGTGAAACAGTTTTGATAGATTCTTAAGGAATCAATAACCTCCGGTTAAACAAACTTAGTTCAAGATTCAGCTCAGGATATCCTGTGCCCATCATACGCCAGTACGTCCCTTCCCTTCACCTCAGCACACAACTAAATGGAGCTTCACTTATGTTAGTGAAAATCAGACATTCTTCGAAAAGTTAATCTGGTGCAACAAATATCACACTAACGAATTCCAAAAGCAAATACAATATTTTGTTATTATTCACTCTCTTGAAATAAATATTGTGATAAAGTTGAGCTCCTTAAATGATGTTCTCTGAAATCTTAAACCAGCTCGTTAATAAAACTGCTTTTGCTAAATAACATAGTAAAGAATCTGCTATCTATGTGGATATCAAAAAAGGAACGTACTAGTCTATTGAAGTATTACATTGTTAGCAATGCAAATGAGTTAGCTAAAAAAGAAATGATTTAAAAGCATTTGACAAAAATTATCATGCACACAGACATCATCACCATGGATCTGATGACTGCCAGTGAATGGCTTGAGCAAGAAGTGAAGGAAACTTTCCCAACCCTCAAAAGAAATCTGTGCCGATCACCCTGTGTGCAGCCCCTGAGGTGTCCGATTATCTGGCCTAGCCTTCAACTGTTTAGATTTAAAGTTAGTTTTCAAAAAACTGTTGCAATCGAGGTGATTAAATCTCAAACTAAATCTAATCCTCCAGCCGAACAAGCCATTGAAGAGCATGCAGCAGAATTAAGATTTCAAACTTACCACAAATCCCAGAAGTTTACATCCCTCAAATGAACGCATTCCACTCAAAAGCAAACAAAATAGCTTTTCAACAGAAGAAGTCCTTTGAGCTTCAGAAAACCCCACCAAAGCCAAGTAAGTACTTCATCACGAGAACCCGCCCTCTCAGGGAGCGGGGCAGCCAGCAGCCTGCGTGGCGACCCTGGAAAGAGCAGGCATGTTCCCACCTCTCAGCAGGGCAGACTCCTCATGCCACAGAGGAAATGCCCCCTGCCCCATACATCTTGGGAAGGGATGTTTTAAAGATTTTTGAAAAGAAGTTTTAAAGGAAGCAGATTTCAAATAAACTCCTTTTCTTGTGGGCTCTGAATTAGCATTAGGAAGAGCAGTTGTGGTAACGTGGGTACAGGCACCTGATGTTGGTCCCTGAATATGGTGACCAATTATGGAAAAGACCTGGAGTCTTAGAAGCAGGTATAAAGGGTTATGTTCACAATGTGGCCAAAGTCTGCCACTGTTGAGGGCATTACTAATGTATCTAGCTATTGAAAATTATTTTTGGGCTCTGGTTGTTCAGACTCTAGAATGGAGAGAGAAGGGTTGAAATTGTGGCTGATTCTTGAGATAACAGTGTTAATGGAGGTCCAGATATGCCTTTCCTGGGCTGTGTGGGAGGGGAGTGGCATATTTAGCAGGGACGTCATGGATAAAGACCTTGTAAGGGCATGAATGATGGGGACCAAGATAGTGGAGAAGAAATGGGGTGGATAAATTTTCCATATTTGGGATATTATAGCTCCTGGAAAATTTTAAGGCAGAGAATTAAGGAGGAGAGTGAAAAGAATTTTAACAAATGTACCGTATGTTTGGATAAGGTCTAATTTTAAAATTCTTGAGTTGTTTCTACATTTTTTAGAGTCAGGACTAAATTTTTTTGGAATGTGACCTTACTTCAGAACTCGATTACCGGGGTTTCCAAGCACATAAGGCCTTCGTTCTCTTATGATGATGAGAAACTTGGCAGGTGAGTGTTACTCACTGCACAGGTCCTTAGAGAAGGAATAGACAAGGCCTGGCTCCACTTCAACAATGCAGGAGAGCTCGGGACCCTAATCACTAGACAGCTATGGTAGATGTGTGATCTGGAGATCATTTGCAAGCCCCATAAAATGAGAAAGTCTTTTAGAGGCCTAGAGAAAGCTGGCAAAGGAATCAAGCAGTTATTACTCCATGCTTCACCTTAGCCTAGAAGAATGTTGAGAGGAAAAAACCTTACGCCTATAGGAAGAGATGTGACGGCTCGCACAACCAGAAAAGTCAGGATGTTGAGTATCAGCCTGTATTGCTCAGGTGCACCGCCCAGCTCAGGAACCTCCTTAGAAGGAAGGAGTTAGGCTTTGTCTTGAAGTAAGCATAGGCAAGGCCGGAAAATGACTTGTCTGTATGTGGGTTGTCTAAACACAAGGCACCCGCTCTTTTCGCCTTCACTCCAGTCACAGCGGTGTCCTTCCTTGTCCTCCACTCTCCCAAGTTCTAGTTGCTTAGAAATTTGGCTTTCTCAGGAGGCAAACGCTGTAGTAGAAGGCTTTTTTCATTTTGATCTTGCAATCTATGTGTCTGTCTTTGACTGATGATTTGCAAAATGATGACATTACGCACTAAAAGATTTTAAAACGCTCTTTAAATCTTTAGAAAAATGTGAACTGTGTTTAGCACAGCTTTTACGTCAATGTATTTCTTGGTACATGCTGCAGTGCTATGTTAGCTCAATCATTTAAGTGAAACATCGCATTCCTTTACCATATCATATTAATAGCCAGCTCCTCGTCATGTCCTTGTGTGTCTTAAAACACCCTGCCATGCTAGAAACAGAATTGTGAGAATGTGAAGAGCCATTCTGAGTCAGGAACACAGTGGAGGATGACGAAGTCAGCACTGGCTGCTAAAACAGCGGATGCGATCACGAAGCTGAAGTTGACCGAGTCCAGTGTAATGCTTTCTGTTTCTCAGCCTTTGGGTTCAGAGTAGATTTTCCTGCTTGAGGATGAGGTAGAAGAGAAGGAAACTGCACATAAGGTTTCTGTAGCAAGAGGTTTACACCAGAATGCCAGCTCCAGTCTAAGTGGGAGACAACTTCTGAAAGGAAAACTTCTCTGTTTTTTGGGTAAAAAATGCACTTTGAAGCAAAAACTCCTATTAGTAATTGAATTTTAGCTTATGATTTTTTTCTAGTTTTGCTACATTAAAACATTTATTTAAAGCTTCATGAGAAGGGAAGAAGGGAATTATGGGAGGCAGACATATTTACAATTTATAGAGTCATCAGAATTCTTTTTATTGCTCATGTTGTTGGGCTGAGGTCAAATCATTGGGTTTCCCACTGAATCCATTTGCCTCTGTAAACCTATCCATCTTTTGTGTTTGATGATTAGAATACCTAAGAATTTCTCCAAATCATTCATCACTTTGCAGTCCACAAGATATCCAGTTGCCCAAGCACCATTTCTTGAAAATACTATTCTTTTCCCATTGAATTGTATTGGCACCCTGTTGAAAATCAATTGATAATATAAAGGTTTATTTCTGGATCTCAATTCTATTTATCTATATGTTTATTATATTAGTTTCCTATTGCGTCTATACAGATTACTACAAACACAGTGACTTAACACAACACGAATTTATAATCTTACATTTCTGGAGGTCAGAAGTTTGAAATGGTCTCACTGGGCTACACTCAACTTGTTTGCAGGACTGTATTCCTTCTAGAGGCTCGAGCTTCTTGCATTTTCTACCTTCTAGAGACTGCAAGCATTTCTTGGCTTGTGGCTCTCTTCCACCTTCAAACTCAGTAATCACATTACTGACTTCTGCTTCCATCATCATGTCTTCTCTGACTCTCACCCTTCTGCGCCCCTCTTTCACACATGAGGACCTTTGTGATTACATTGGTCCCACCCGAATAATCCAGGATAATCTCTCCATCACAAAATCCTTAACTTTGTCATATCTATGAATTCTCTTTTGCTGTGTAGGGCAACATATTCCAGGGTTGAGGGGATTAGGACGTGGGCATCTTTGGGGAGCCTACTATTTTGTCTACCACATATCCCTCTGCCAGTACAACACTGTCTTAATTACTGTAGTTTTGAGGCAAGTTTTGGAATCAGGAAGTGAGCCCTTCAACTTGTTCTTCTTTTTCAAGACTGTTTTGGCTATTCTGACTCCCTTGCATTCCTATGTGAATTTTAGGATCAGCTTGTTAATTTCTCCAAAAAAGTTAGCTAGTATTTTGATATGAATTGTATTGAATCTATGGATTTTAACAATAACGTCTTCTGATCCATGAACATGGGATATCACTTCATTTATTCAGATTTTATTTAATTTCTTTTAACTATGTGTATTCTTTTCAGTGGACTAGACTCACACTTCTTTGTTAAACTTATTTCTAAGTGCTTTATCTTTTTGAGGCTATGGTGAATGGAACTGTTTTCTTAATTTCATTTTGGGATTGTTCATTGATAGTATATATAAATAAAATTGACATTTGTATATTGATCTTATATCCTGCAAACTTGCTGAGCTTGTTTATTAGTTGTAGTAGTTTTTCTGAGTGTTTGATAGGATTTTTTAATATATAAGACTGTGTTATTTGCAAACTGAAATAGTTTACTCCTTCCTTTCCAATCTGGATGCCTTTCATTTCTTTTCCCTGCTCAAGTGACTTGGCTAGAAGCTCCACTCCAATGTTGAAAAGAATGGATAGCCTTGATTTTCTTGATCTTAGAGGAAAAAGATGCAATCTCCACCATCGATGATGATGTTAGCTCTGGGTTTCTCATAGATGTCTTATCAGGTGGAAGAATTTCCCCTCTATTCCTAATTCGTGGAGTGTTTTTATCATGAAAACATTTGTCAAATGATTTTCCTTCATCTGTTGAGGTAATTATGTGGCTTTTGTCCTTTATTCTATTAATATGGTATATTACATTAGTTGATTTTCAGACACTAAAACAACCTTTTATTCCTAGAAGAAGTCCCACTTGATCATGCTGTATAGTCCTTTTTGTATGTTGCTAGATTTAGTTTGCTAGTATATTGTTGAGGATTTTGTGTCTATTTTTATGAGAGATAGTCTCCTGTAATTTTCGTTTATTATGATGTCTTTGGTTTTGGTATCAGGTTAATACTGGCCTCACAGAATGAGTTAAGAAGTGTTACTCTTGTATATTTTGTTTGAATTTGTGAAGGATTTGTACTGGTTCTCTTTTGAATGCTTGGTAAAATTCAAAAGCTGTCTGGACCTGGGCTTTTATTGCACAAGGTTTTAAAATTACTGATTCAATCTTTTTACTTGTTATAGATCAATTCAAATTTTCTATTTCTTCTCATGTCAGGTTGGGTAGTTGTGTGTCTTTCTAGGAATTTGTCCATTTCATCCTTATCTAATTTGATGGCATATAGTTTGTTCCAAGTCCTTTAAAATTATGTTTCATTTTTACCTATTGAAGTATAATTTGCATACAGTGAAATGCTCATATTTTCAGTGTACAGTTGTATGACTTTTAACAAGTGCATATAACCCAAACCCTATGAAGATACAGAATGTTTTCATCATCTCAGAAATTTTCCTCAGGCCCTTTCCCAGTCTGTTCCCTTCCCTTTGTCAAAGGTAAATATTATTCTGATTTCTATCACCATAGATTAGTTTTACCTATTATTGAACTAAAGGTAAATGGATAAAAAATTGTGTGCTCTTCTGTCCCTGCCTTCTCTTGATCAGCCAAATGTTTTTGAGAGTCATTCATGTTGTTGTATGTATCCATAGATTGTTTATTTTTTATTGTGAAGTGGTATTCCATTGTTAATCTGTTTTCCAGTTGTTATACCTTGTGTTTTCCATTTTTTGGCTAGAATAGAACTGCTATATGTCCCCAAAAGTTTTTTGAGGGATGAATGTTTTTATTTGTCTTGGGTAATTGCCTAGAGGTGAAATTGCTGGGTTATAGGGTGGACGGATTTTTAATTACATAGAAACTGCCAAAGAGTTTTACAAAATAGTTGTTATCATTTTGTATCCCCCACCAGCTAAAGATGAGGATTCAGATTGTTCAAAATACTTGCCAACATTTGGCATTGTCAGCCTTTTTAGTGTTAGTCATTCTAGTGTGTTTGTAGTGGTATCTTATTGTGCTTTGTAAAAAAAATAACTTTTTGAGGTATAATTGATATACAATAAACTGCACAACTGTTAAGTTTAGACATAGGCATACACTTGTGAAATCATTGCCACAATCAAGATAATGAATCTATCTGTTATATTTATGCACTTTTGCAATTCCTCTCTCTTGGCCTTCCCCATGTCTTCCATTCTTAGGAAACCACTGAACTGCTCTCCATTACGGTGAATTGGTTTGAGGTCCTAGAATTTTATCTAAATGGAATCATAAAGGATGTACTCTGCATCTGTACTTATTCTGCATATAAGTCCTTTATAAGATATGTGATTTGTAAACGTTTCCTTATAGTTTCTAGCTTAACAATTTTCCAACAATGTTTCTTACAAGTTCTTTCATTCCCTTAACAATTTCTTTTCAAAGAGCAGAAGTTCTTAATTTTGAAGAAGTACAATTTAGAAAGTTTTCTTTTATGGATCATGATTTTGGAGTTCTATCTAAGAAATCTTTGCCTAACTCAAAGTCTAAAGATTTTCTATTATGTTTTCTTCTATAAGTTTTATAGTTTAGGTTTCACATTTTGGTTTATGATCCATTTTGAGTTCAGGTTTTAAAGATGCAAGGTATGGGTTGAGATTCTTTTTTTATCTTTGCATTTGAGTGTTCAATTGTTTCAGAACCATTTATTAAAAAGATGATCCTTTTACTACTAAATTGCTTTTGCATCTTGGTGAAAAATCAATTGACCATAAATATAGGGGTAAAATTATAAACTTTATTCTACTTAATTAGTATATTTGGCTATAACCATATAACACCATCTTCATTAGAGTAGCTCAATAACAAATCTTGAAATCAGGTAGTATAAATCTTCTAACTTTTTAAAAAGTTTATTTTATTTTTATTTTTGAGGAAGATTAGCCCTGAGCTAACATCTGCTGCCAATCCTCCTCTTTTTGCTGAGGAAGACTGGCCCCGAGCTAACATCCGTGACTATCTTCCTCTACTTTATATGTGGGATGCCTACCACAGCATGGCTTGTCAAGCAATGCCATGTCTGCACACGGGATGCGAACCGGCAAACCCTGGGCCGACGCAGCAGAACGTGCACACTTAACCACTGTGCCACGGGGCCGGCCCCTAAAAAATTGTGTTTAAATCATTTTGCCTACATTAAGTTCCATGCATTTCAATAAGAATTTTAGAATCAGTTCACCAGTTTCTATAGATTGCACTGATTTTAAAATGTTACCTGTAGGTTTTTTTTTTTAAATATACTTTTTATATTCTCTCTTTTGGTTCCCCTTTGCAAAACTCTTCCTTTGTGATCACTAACTCAGTCTTATTTCCCTCTTTTCCCTAATTTCTTGGGTGCTGGGCTGCATCTTGGTCTCTTTCATCTTTTCCTTAGCTGAGCTCTCATCTCCTTCAATCTAATCCTTGATTTTATTCTTTTGCCGCTACTTGTGATAAAGAGCAAAAACGTAAGTCTGCATGAATTTCCCAAAGGATGACATTCTGAGTCCAGGAATCTAGGATGGGCCTGTAACTTAGAGGTGGTTTTCTTTATGGTAGTTCTTGGATTCTCAGGAGAACTGTGGGATGTACTCATTTATACTTCAGGGTACACTGCTTTGAAAACCATCGTGGGAGAAAGCAGGGTATAAATAATAAATAAATAAAATATCCTTCCAGTTACCAGCCTTTGATATGCCAGGTGTGGTTTAAGGAACTTTTGGTAAATCCTGGATATGGAGCATTAAGGCAGATCTGTTATCTATTATTAGGGCCTGGATATAGGAAGCCCATTTTTGGATGGTTTCTTCCCCCTGGGTATCTTGAACTGGGTGTTAAAGAGTGGAACATATGTTTTAGATGTAGAAATTCATGAATAAAACGGCCTTTGGGTAAGCCTAGGTATTTTAAACATCTGGTCCTCAAATGCAGAAATCAACTTTCTATTCCTCTTGATGTAAGAACCATCACGTGGGGGGGGGGGGGGGGGGAATTCCAGGGCCAAAGCGACAGCCTTCTAACATTGTCTTCATTCTGTCCTCATATTATCATATATTAATATTTTTATTTTCCTCAAACACAGGCATGATTGTTTCTCTCTAATTTTAAAAAATTGGTCTTTGACAGACTTCTATTTCCTTCAGAGTAATGTTCAGTTGCCACCCCTCGGCAGTAAAAGGCCTTCCCTGCTCAGGTCCCTCCACCCTCCCCATCTCCTGCAGCTCTCTGTTTCGGCAGGGTGGCTAGCCTACGTATCTTCACCTCTCTGCGTCTTTGCTGCTTCTATTTCCCCTGCCTAGAATATCATTTCTTACTTCTGACATTGTGTGCATCTTTCAATGCTCAGCTCCCACGTCACCCTCTGTGGACCGTATCCCTGAGTTCCTTCCAAGTCAATTACCCCTTTCCTGGCTGTTCTGCAGTTACAACAGCCAGCATTCACCATAGGCTTGCTAAGAGGTGGCTGCCATTATTATACCACTTGTGAGGTAGCAGACCCACAGCTGGTAAGTGGCAGGATTCGATTACAGTTTCTCACTCCAGCTCTGATGCTTTTATCATCCGTGACTCAAGCACTGCCTGTGCATTTTATCGTGGCCCCTGCAACTGACTGTGCTGCATTTTACTTCAACACGTGTTTGCTTTGAGAGTAGAAATTTACTCCTTCACCAACTGTCCCACAATGCTTTGCAGAATGCCCTTCATCACACCTACTTAAGAAATACGTTTGACACATACTTTCTAGTTATGCCAGGCATCCATTCAAACTAGCCTAAACGAAAGAGAGAAATCTATTATAAAGAAATAGAGAGACCTCAAGAAATTGAAGGGCAGGAATTGAGAAAGGGGAAAGGCGGCAGAAAACAAGCCCACCCTACTGTGACCGTGTCTCTCTGAGGAGCTACCTGCTTTCTTGTGTCTTTTTTTTGAACACCTGCTCTCTCCGTCTTACTTTACGAGAGGAAGTGGCTGCTCCCTTCATATAGTGACGTTTTCTTTGTGCTCTGCGTCCAACAATCGACTAACTGGAATTTCATGTTCCCAATTTCAATTCTGGAAAGAGGAAATCTGAATAAGGCAGGCACTCACCCCTGGTCCACCCACACAGAGCCCGAGGACAACCAGAGGCGCTACCAAAATGACCTCTCAGTTGTAAAGACAGTTCTCAGGGAAGAGGGCGCCTAGACCAAGACTCAGACAGCTCTCAAATAGTATTTACTTTCGGTAAGTTAACGGTCACATCTTGAGAAATTAATCTTTTGTTTCCTATGTTTACCAAGTGTTGTTCTGGCGAGAAGGATGTTTTGTTGCTTCGTAAGTGAAACTGTGGACAGCAAAAGACGAGTCTGAACGTTTCAATTCCAGAGCTCTGCTCCTTAAGTCTCCTTAAGCAAGACAACAGCAAAAGCAACAAGATGTTTTTGTTTTGAGAGAAAGAGTTGTCCATGTTGCCTGTGTGTTTGAAAATACCTGTACTTAGTGGCTGGGATTTTTTAAAAAGTGTAATTATACAGTGTAATCCATGTTCTCGGTGTTAATGAGCGACTGGATGCTGTGCCATGCCATACTGATTTTTAAGAGGTCTCTAATTTTTCCACAGAACGTCTAATCTCTTGGAGAAACCCACTTGGACACAGATGATATAAATCCTTCTCACTGTATCTCTTAAGATTTTACCAAAATCTATGTGCAATTTTACCTTCTCTGACAAGCAGTGGAAATAAGTTGTTTTTCTCACTGCTTACCTTTTTGGTAAGTTGGCGGTTCCTCATGGAGAGCATCTCACCCGCGCCTGAGTAGGGTGTCAGCTATTTTCCGTTATTTCAGTGGTTATGGCAGCCAGATCTATCACTGCCGAGTGAGCCATGCCAAAGGGAAGGATGTCCAGGAGTGGACCACAAATTGCCTCCTAGGACTTCATATCATTGTTTGTTAATTGCATGCTGACAGTGAGTTCGCCTCTTTGTTAAGTGAGGGAGAAGAAACAGACTCAACTTCCTGCGTCCGAGGCCTGAGTCCGTCAGACGGTGTAGGGCGGGTTGAAATACTCTGATGGCTGCATCTCAGGTGTGAGCTGATTTCCTTTATGGTATAATTTCTTCTCATGCAATGGCGAAATTATGATTTAATAGCATTAAAGACATATGAAGTTCAGAAAAATTTTGAGAGATGAGAAGTGACTGTCTAATGAAAAAAAAATTAAGCCTTCTATTTTCCTTTTGTCATCTAAATCCTATCTTCTCACCTTCAAAGCAATAAACTAGAGTAATTTGGCTTGTTTTCTATGCAGAAGAGAATAACCCTCAGAAATGAACCCAAATTCACTTTATTTCCCTGGAGATCTGTGGGTCATCAATGTTAGTACAGATTCCTTGCCTGTGTGATAGTAGGTGAGACTGAGTGAAAGCCGAATTGAGTCTTGATGATCTAACCCTGCCTTGCAAATGCCCATCATGCTAACTGGATCACCTCCCCTGTTAACAAGTCCCTTTGCTTCTCAGACAGCCACGTGAGGAATTCCCCATGAGTTCTTCCAATCTCCTATGACCCAGGTGTTGTCTATATGAGGATAAAAATGGGAGCAAATCTTGACAAACTTGAAACAACTTCAGATTGTTAGATTCTCCTGGGGGAGGATGGCTTAAGAATGTGTTACCTTCACGTCTGCGGTAAGTGACTGATGAATTCAACCAAAGCATTTGATTTCTGCTAGGAATTATTTCTTGGAACAAATATCAGTGAACCACAGAAGAGAACTAACTGTGCCTGCGTGTTATTCTGAATCTGAGACGATAATATGTATTTGTTTATTATATTAAATGAGGAAAAAGGAAGATACAGTAATGGTACAGGAAATAGGAGTCAAAGTGGAACAAAACTGTTTATTGGCAGATAACTTGGAAAAAGAGGTTACAGCTAAAAACACAAAGTATGAATTTTGAGGTTTTGGATTAAAAAAAAAATACGGCCGTCAGGTAATATCATGTTACTTCCAAATTCTCTTTATAGCAAAACACTTTTTTAAAAATTATATCTTGATGCAGAAATTGAAGATACAATTTCTTTTGCAAACCAACTGTGCCTGTTGTGTAGTAAATTGAATTATTCACAAGTGATTTCAATTGTAATTGATTTCTTCTATTGGAAACAAAATTTTGGCTGAGATTTTTTGTTTTTGGCTCAATAGTTGTGTATTTCTTGTGCACCTATTATGTGCTGGGCCTGAACTTGGAACTAGAGTGTATGGTTATTTTATTACTGTGCTGTCCACACTCATTATGTCAATGAAGGAACACGATTGCACTCCTGATAGCAGGCAAACTGAATTCATGGATTTTAAATATCCATCTTTTCTGTAGCTCTAATACAAGATCCACCTATTTCAAGCCATTTTCTTGATCCTTTCTACAATAAAAATATTCTGGCCAGCAGAGCTGTTGAGGGATTTGAGTTTGTTGTAGGTTGACTAGTAGGGATGCCAATCCAAAGGCCACTCAGGGGAGCAGAGCAGCCCTTGGGATCTGGAACACTTCGGATTCTTCCTCGAAAAGCATCTATAATGAATGGAGTTATTTTGAAAACATTCCCTGCAGTTTGTGCCTTAACTCCATCATCCGGGAATAGGAAAGGAGATCCTGCTCGATACCCCGCTCACTTGGATTTCTGTGGCGTTCTGCACAATCTTCTCGTTTATTTCCACAGCGGTAGAGTGGTTTCTGAGCCAAGTGCTGCAGGCATTCAGGGGAGGAGGAAAAGGTTTTAGATAGTTCCAAATTCTTGAAGCGACAATTAATGTTTTTTACTTTCTCGCTCTTTTTCAGAAATGAAAACAAACACAGTAAACTACACACTTAAGGACAGAAGGAGAAAATTCTTCGCCTGTTGGCTCATTTTAGCAAAAATCAACTCCTTTGATTCAAGAATGTTTGGTTTGTACCACTGCCCTTGAAATTCTAGTGCCTGTCTCGTAAGATTTACTTCCACAGCTCTTTACTAACTTGCTTTATTACTTTGAACCAGAAAGTTAGAGAAGAGAAACTAAACTACATAGGAGAAGTGAATTAGAAGGCCAAGCAACACTAATTGTGCAAACAGTATCCGCCACCTGCCTGAGCGTTTGCCTAGCACTTTCACAGAAGTGACTGCTTCTTATGAACACCCTTTTTTCCTAGAGGAGGTAATTTATTAGAAAAGGATTCTGATTTTCGAAGCTTTCATTAGTTCTCAGATATACATGCAATAAATTTTTGTGTGGAAACGAGACCAGTAAATATACATTGATTCTTGTTCACGAAAGCTCTGTTAGATAAACAAGAAACTTGAGTGATCCAGCACTTTTCTTTTTATATATTCACAATCTTTCGCCCAAATCCTTTTCTCATTTTGGTTTTAAATTATTAACTACAACCTTCAGTATTTACTGTGTAGTGGAGATAAATTGTCAACAGGTGCATTTTAGACCAAGCAAAATACTCATTGACCATATGGTTATTAAAGAGAGTAAAAATGATAGTAAGATACAATTCTCCAAGAAGCCTAAATAAGTAAAAATGCCTAAATAACCAAAAAACTTCCTCATAAGAAATTCATTTCCTCATACATAATGAAGTCCCATCAAATGCTTTCATTGGGACTATGCTTTAATGACTTAGTATTAATTCCAGCAAGTCATTTCCACTGTCGAATGCATCACAAATCTTTCTGTTCAGTCTGTAGCTGAATTGGAGCCCCGTAAATGTGTTTTGCCATATCCAAGAGCAATGTAAGGAGGAGATGTGGTTTATGATTCTGTAACAGAATTGAAAATATCAAGAATAAAGGGTAAGCTTTATTTTCTAGGAATAATCACCTGTGGAGAAAACTTTACTGCTCTAGGATTCTAGATTATTCTCTATTTTTTTTGGACAGTATCTGGGAATTCTGACACAGTAAGGAAATTAGATATTGATATATGGTAAGTCTCTTGCAAGGCAAAATGGAGTGTGAGAAGCTCTTTGATTGATCCATGTAAAATTAACCCCCTGTTTCTTATATTTATCTTATTTTGGCCTGCAACTTTGTGGTACAGCTCCTGAAATAAATATTAAAATTGCTTCACATTCATTTAGAGACAAAAGAAAAGTCCTTTTTAGTCTTGGCTTTTTAATATAGGAATGCATAAAGGTGAAGGTTGGCACATAAGTCGCAAAACACTAGATCTTAAGTCCTAATTCATTCAGAATTAGTTAACAGTAGATGTACGGAGTAATGATAATAAGAACAAGATGAATCAAATTTTATTCTTTTCAGACAATGGTTTTGTGCCAGATTAACTGAGGCTCATCTGAGGCGGTCCTCACATAAAGCTATAAGCCCGCTGATGTAGTAGGTTAGCTGTAGGGGATTGTGCCTCAGATGTTCTGATATAATCACCAATATTAAAGAGTAATGGCCATTAAAGAATCACAAGCCACCTCTGCCATTCTCTCTTAGAAGCCTGGGATAATTTTGATTGAACCAGAGTTGAAGTCTATTTCCACATTCTCCTGCCTGACTTGCTGAAGTTCTGGTAGATATTTTGAAAACTGGATGAAGAAACGAATCAATGAAACTGTGGCCCTAAGACAAAGGATCTGAAAGAGCACAAGGACCTTCTCCCTACTTCCAAAAATTATTAGAGCGGCTTCTTTCTTAAAATAGACCATATGCATCACTATGAACATAGTTCATATTTTCCATTTCTAGTGGGTGGACTTGTCAACTTAACATTGAGTTAAAAGGTCTAAATCCTGTCACGCTCAAATCGGCTCTTCTAAGTATTTACCAGACCAAATATAGCAAAAAAAATCTTGTGTTCCTTGGAATCTACAACCCTGAATACCAACAAGAGAGTGAGTGACTGTAATAATTTTTTGGTAAGAGAATTGTGTTGGCGCCTGGATTAAAAAATTACCCACAGAGCGCAGAGGTATTGTGTTTCTATTTTGGAGATCTCTTCTTCTTTCTTGACCTTTTCTATGTCAATACCTCGAACTGGGTAATAAGCAAATTTTGAAAAGTACAAGTCATGCTCCCACCAGGGGTATTCTGCTCTCTTTTTTATTAATGTGGGCTTATTCCAACAAAGAGGCCCTGGTTGCTTGCTGCCTACAGGTTAAATTTGGTTTATCAAATAGTTTTAGCATGCTGAAAAATAAAATGAAATAGGAACCCAGAAATTCATAAAAATGGCACCCAATGGTATTCTGTCAGAGAAAAACATCAAAGGGTGATTAGCAAAGTGAATTACACCTTTTATTCCAACATCTAGAGACACGATGATTCTATTCTACCATCCAGGGAGGAGGAGCCCTTATCTCATTCAGTTGTTCTTGGCTTGGCAGACTATAGGGAAGCTCGTGTTACTGTAGGCTCAAAATCTGGATTTGGTGCTTATTTAGGATATACTCAATCTCAGGCATGGGCCATATCAGAGAAGGTCTAACTTGACACTTCATCTCTCCCTTTTCAAATTTTCAGTACTAGAGCTGGGTTCAATGTTAAATTGGTCTTTGGAGGCAAGAAAAGGGAAATATTTGTTTGTCTGGAAATTCTCTTGGTCATAGTCTCTGTATGAAAGGAAGTATGACTATTTGACACCAAGCTCAAGTCACATTAATGCTCTGTGGAGCAACAGTTGCAAGCTTTGTGGGTGTGATATTTGGACACGCCCCAGCTAATGTCTGGAACGTATTTTTACACCCTCTTTTTGTTGCTGAAACATGAGAAATCAGTAGGTTTCAGTGACTCAAAAACCAAAAGTTGAGGCATAGTCAAGCTGACTAATGTTGAAATGTCACTTCAACAATCACGATGTTGGTAACGATAACTAGTGTTATGTTTTATATGTTGAAAGCACTTCATCTGGATAAACCATGCTCTATCCAGACAATGAGCTATTATTTAGCGCTAAACAGAAATGAGCTATCAAGCCGTGAAAAGATATGGAGGAACCTTAAATGCATATTGCCACATGAAAGAAGTCAATCCGAAAAGGCTACATACTGTATGATTCCCCCATATGACATCCTGGAAAAGACAAACCTATGGAGACAATGAAAGGATGATTGGTTGCTGAGGTTAGGGAAGAGGGAGGGATGAGTAGGTGGAGCACAGAGGGTTTTCAGGGCAGTGAAACTATTCTAAGATATTACGGTGGTGGATACATGTCAGTATACATTTGCCAAAATGTACAGAACTTACAACACAAGAGTGATCTCTAATCTAAACTGTGGACTTTAGGTGATAATGATGTATCAATGTAGGTTCATTGATAATAACAAAAGTGCCCCTGCAGTGCGGGATGTCAATAGTGTTGGAGGTTGTGCTTGTGTAGGGACTGAGAATATAGAGGAACTCTGTACTTTCTGCTCAATTCTGCTGTGAATCTAAAACCGCTCTAAAAAAATTAAGCTTACTAATTAACAAAAAGCATTTCCTCTGTTAATCTTAGCAACAATCCTATGGTACACTTAAAGTGTGTTAGTTATTTTTACTTTCAACAAATACTTATTGGATGCCGACTTGTCTTCTAGGAACTGGGATCATGGTACAAACAGTCCTTTCTCGAGCAACCTGCACGGCTCTGTTGATTCGACTGCCAACCAGTTTGATTTAAAACTCAAGCCCAGTTCTTTTAACTCCATACCCAATAGTTTTTATACCACCTTTCACAAGCTCCTTGTGACTGAACCTCAGTGATCAGAACAGAATATGAAGGATATGAGATAAGATTGGAGTTAGGTGGTCAGGCAAAGCGTTCTCAATTAAGAAGCATAGAAAAAAAGACATCGAGGCCTGAGATACTCCACCTTGACAGGGAGGAGTTGCTGTGAACCACATGGATACTTAAAAAATAGTGTTTTAAATATGATATATTGAAAAGTGAAAAAATTTGCTTTGGTCTAGGATGATGCCTTATAGACATGCTTTTTGTAGATGAATTGCTTTCACAGCTACAGAAAAGAGTGCTTTTCGGAAGTATTTCTAGCATTTCCCTGGTAGATTTGACCAATATGTGGTCGTTTATAGCTTGGCTGTACAATGGATCTTTTTTCTTTTGAAAATATGTCTTTTTAAATAGACTGTCTGGAAGAAGTTTAAAGGGAATGTGTTGATGCTTAACTCTATTATAACAAACATTAGATGTGTTTAAAGTTCTTTTGTCAAAATCAGTCTAGATCTCACCAGGGTTATTTTCAAGTACAGAAATTTATTTCATCAACATCATTCTTTTATCATCAGGATCTGCCCCTGCATTGGATAAATTAAATAGTTTTCAAAACCACAATTTAATTATTTTTGAATCATCAATTAAAAAACCCCACCTTAAAATTGGAATTAAGTCCAGATTAATTATAATAAAAAGAACCCTTGGCATTTCTTTAGGGTTCCACCCTAGGGTTTTCCAGTTTTATCACATTATGAAATAAACTTAATTTCTGTGCTTACGATGAAGTAACACTGACTTCTAATGTCAGAGGGTAGAAAGACCATGGGCTTTGTAGTCTGAGCTACTTGGGTTTGAATCCAGACTTTGAACTACCTTGAGCGAATTGCCTAGCTTCTCTGTAAATTCCATAATTTCTCTATCAAATTGGATTAGTAATAACTGCTGTCTCAAAGGATTATGTGAGCACGTCTACATGAGCCACCTTCCTTGGAAGAGAGCATTTGTCAGGACACAGTTTCTTATTTTTTACCACATAAAACCAAGGCTAGAGTTAGTATCGTTTTGGTTTCTGTTGGCAATACAGAGATATTTTCAGCTTTTTAAGATTCTCACTGTAATGGCATTTTTATCCTCCTTCCTTATATTAACGGGATTGCACCATGGCCATATTTCAAATGTTTAGCAGATTTCTTCGAGGCAATGGTTTAATTCTTGTTGAAGTTTAGTCAAGGCATTCACTCATGCATTCTTGTATCTGGTAACAAAGAGGAGGGAACATTCTAAAAACTGAGCTCAGGTTCTTATTGGAGGTGTGAGCTATAACACAAGCAGAGGACCAAAGCATTTTAAAAAACAGCCAGTAGGCTTTAGTTTTTAGAATTCATATCCATTTCTCTCCAAATTAAAACAAAATTTAAGTTTTAGAAATTAAAAATAATTATAGGAAAGTAAAACAAAAAAAGTCTAAGGTAATAATCATTCTTTTCCCACCAGCAAGAATGA
This sequence comes from Equus quagga, assembly GCF_021613505.1. Classification (NCBI taxonomy): domain Eukaryota; kingdom Metazoa; phylum Chordata; class Mammalia; order Perissodactyla; family Equidae; genus Equus; species Equus quagga. The sequence goes on along the minus strand of NC_060269.1, from coordinate 2,990,146 downwards.
ACCCCATTGACATTTTGCTGCATTTGTCTCCCATTTTCATTATTTTCTGTTTTAATGAAAAATCACTTTACCATTTTTATAAAATTGAATGGATAGAGAAGATGTGGTGTATATGTGATGGAATACTACCCAGCCATGAAAAAGATAACATCTTGCCATTTGTGATAACATGGATGGACCTTGAGGGTATTATGCTAAGTGAAATAAGATAGATGCAGAAAGCCAAATACTGTATGATTTCACTTGTAAATGGAAGATAAACAACAATAAGAACAAGAAACACATAGATACAAAGAACAGATTGGGGGTTACCAGAGGGGAAGGGGGAGGGCAAAAGGGGTAAAGGGGCACATGTGTACAGTGACAGGTGGCAACTAGACTTTGGGTGGTGAACAGGAGGTAGTCTATACAGAAGTCAAAATATAATGATGTGCACCTGAAATTTATATAATGTTATAAACCAATGTTACCTTAATAAAAATTAAATTAAAAAATTGAAATATGTGCCCATAACTGTAACTCCAGACAATACAGAAAAAGTAGAATTAAAAAGATTGAAAAAAATTCAATCATTTCCACCACCCAGAAATGAAAATCATTAACATTTAGTAAACATCATTATAGATATCTTTTTATTTACATAAATATAGAGAAGAAAGACGGAGATACATAAATACTTTGATAAAGGTGAGATCATGTTATTGATATTATTTCTGATAAAAATTTATATATAATTTGAATTGAATTAAACATAAGAAAATCAAACTGAATTGAAAGATAAAGGAATCATAAAACTTCATATATATGGATATATATACAATACGTTTATACATACACATGTATACAGACAGATATCACAAAAGATATTTTTCCTAAAATACTCTGCTAAGATGAAGAAGATAGATAATGGAAGAATATGGAGAAGTTGGAGACACTGTGTTTTTACATTTTTTTTTTACTACTTGGTTAAATTTTAGATAGTAGCGATTGACTCCCCGCAGTAAAAGAGCTGGGTGTTAACTGAGCCCGTAGTCAGTTTCCCTAGTTTTTCTTCATTGTCCAAGCACTTAATGCCCATTTGTTTTAGTAACTATACTTCTCATAGTATTTTAAAAATTAATGCTATATCTCTACTACCAGAACTTTGTTATTCCTGAATTATTTTGAGTTTTCTTTTGAGTAGATATATTTTTCAAGTCGTTTTTTGGAAGGCTTGTTGGTTGTATTTTCCTCAAAGTTTTTCCTATTCGAGAATGACTGCCTATTTATTGCCTTTATACATGAATGTTATTTAAATTAAGCACAATGTTCTTGGGTCACACTTTCTTTCCCTCCGAATTTTGTAGATATTGCTCTCTTGTCTCCTGGCAGAGAATGTGGCTATGGAAAAACTTGATTTTTTTTCCCCTTGTAAATGATTTGCTTTAAATCCTGGATGCTTGAAGAATTCTTTCGTTAGTCCTTCTAAAAATATAAAACCTTAGCTAGTGTGTGTATGTCAGTGTTGTAATTTCTGAAACGTATTTCATTTATTTTTCCAATGGTGAATTCAATTTTCTCTTCTTGGAAGAACGTTTATCTTTTATCACATCGTGAATAAAAATTTGATTTCATTTATTGGACTTTTTACTTCATGAATACCAATTATCCTTAATTGGATTTTCTTTGCTTCTCGTTCATTAGTTTCTATCTAAATGCTGTTATCTCTTTCTTCGTGTTCATCCTATTTGATTATCTCAGAGTTTTCCTGTGACAATAATTAGCTTTCCAGTGGTGCCTATTGAATTAAATGCTCTTTGAAATCTCTTTATTAATTCTGAAATTATGTTTTTACCCTCAATATTTTATTATTGAATTTCCCTTTCCATGTCGTATGTCACTCTAACGGTTTATTATTTGTCTTTAAGCTTTTATTATATTAAATTTATGTTCTTATTAAATTATAAGAAATTTTCTTCTGTTCTTGAGTTATTTTCTTCTAGTCCACATCGTTGGTCTTTTTATGTGACCTTTCTTTCTCTCTCTTTCTCTCTCCCTAGCAGTTTCTCTGCTATTTCTTAGGATTTCATTCATTCTTGAGGGGCTTTGTCTAGATATTCAATTTGCTGTTATATAGAGATGGGTGACTTCTTGACTATCTTCTGACATTTTTTGTATTCTCCAAACTCCATGCTCCTGAGGGAAGAGGGGGAAAGCAGAGGGGAGAGGAGAGGCAGCGTCTAGTCTTTGTTAGAACACCTGAGCTCGGTTCTCTCTGCTGAAATAGTCTGAACTTTCAGATTATTCCTCACCTGGGAGGAGTAGAACTCTTACTTCTGTAGGAGAAAGTCAAAAGCATTTTTTAACGTTCTGCACATTCCACAATGTCTCAGGAAAAGGAACAAGAGAAGGAGATGCATTTCATGTTGTTCTGTCTAGATTTGGGGCATTAATAAAAATTCTCGTGACCTGGTCTTCCAGCATTGTGAATTGTGGTGGGAGTGGTTGGGCTCAGTTGCTGAATGCTGCTGCAGCATTTTCTGCTTCTTTTCTTGGCAGCTGGGTTTTGAGGATATTGTTTCAGGCTTTGCTTTTGTGGTAGACTGCCACAGATTTTTCTCATTTCTGTAGGTGCACCTCTATCAAACGTGGCTTTGCAGCTCCTCCTGCAAGGAGGCGGCATTTACTTCCCTACCCTTTGAATCTGGGCTTTGCCATGTGCTTGCTTTCGTCAACAGGATGTTAGCAAACATGGTGCAAGCAGCGGCATCGAAAGCACTTGAGCAGTAAGTGCTTTCTTGCTGTTCTTGGAACTCTGTGGACACTCTATGTAGAAGTCTAGGCTAGGCTCCCAGAGGATGAACAGCATGTGGCCCAGTTGCCCTGATATCCGGGATGGTGGCCTGCCAATTGCCAGAGGTGTGCTTGAAAGATCCTCGATCACACAGCCATCAGTAGACCAATCAGCTAAACACAAACTCATGAAAGAACCCAAGAGAGATCAGGCAAACTGTCCCAGATCAGAAGAATGACACAGATGACCCAGAATCTTGAGCAAAATAAGTGATTGTTTTCTTAAGACATTGAGTTTTGGAGGGTGATTTATTATGCAGCAAAAGCTAAGTGATCCAGCATCGTTCTGTTGTTGTTATTAGGTACAGGGAGAGGGAAATTCTGAAATAGAGATAAGTTGCTCAGCTAAGTTAGAAATACTTAGTTGTCTGAGGCTGTTAATTAGGACGCTTCTGAATATTAATTACAATATAAGCTCAGCCAAAATTATTTGTTAGTTATTTAATACTTTGTAACCCACCTTCCCATAAGATAAATTCAGAGACTTCACATATTTAAAAGGTTGTGCTACCCACATCTGTATGCGTTTGAATAAAAGTCCTGGCAATCAAAAGGATACTTCTGACTTTTTTTTTCTAACTGGCATAGCTCTGCATTAGTAATCTGGTGCTTGCAATTTCATTTGGACAAAAAACATGATTAATTGAATGCAACTTCTCTGTTTCTTTCCATGTCTACATTTATCCTTCCTGTATTCTGAATTTTATTCAGAAAGGTATTAATTATCCACCAAAGGAATTTACAATGAATTCATTTTGGTCTGTCAATATGGGAAATCTCAACAAATCCTACAAAGGGGGCACAGAAAATAATGGCAAACAAATGCTCAGAAGCAAGTGATTATGGAATGCAGCAGAACGTCACGTTTGTTTTCAGCTTCAAGGGATTGAGATCTTTTTAATGAGCTTTATTGGAAAAGATTTGAAGGCTTTCATGTCACAAAGCCTGGAAGGTTGGTAATTTTGGCTTTTTTCCTGGCTGACCTATTCATTTGAAAGACAGCCTGACCGCAGATACACTTTTAGTTTTTGGTACAGGTAGAAGAGGTTAAAAGTCTAGGCAGATGTCTCCAACACTGATCTAGATGGCTCCAAACCCTGAAGTTTTGCTAGATGTGGATAAATTCCACACTCATTTGCATGTTTCAGGCTCACCAACTCAAGTCAAAATTCATACTCTTTCTGACTTAGAATTTGCACCAAATATTAACAATGGCAACTTGGTTTAGTGAAAACAGACCCCAATTTAGAGTCTGAAAATTATGATTTGGATTTGGCTCCACAACCCATTAGATGGGTGACCTTTGACAAATTTCTTAACTAAATTGAACCTCAGTTTTCTAATCTGTAATGTGAGAATGATAGCATGCTATTTCCCTCAAGGAACTCTTGCGAGTCAAATGAACTGGTATTTATGTAAGTACTTTGTAAATTACAAGGCAGCCTATGACAAAACCCTTACTGTGCACCCAGAGTCTCTGGAGAGAGAATCCTTTGGTTTACAAGACATCCCTTCCTCTTAATTTTCCTCTTTGGATAATCCTTAGGCATTTGCTCCTTTTGTGATAGCTCCAAATCTATGCATCTCTAGCCTAGACCTATTTTCTGTATTCCAGAACTATTTAGCTAACTGACCACAGGTCATCTTTTCTTGAATATCGCTGAGGCACCTCAAACTCAGCAAGTCAAAAGTGGAACCCATCACTCTCCTTCTGAGACTGTTCCTCCTGTGTTCTTTGTATTGGTCAAGGACATCACCATGTACCCAATTGCCCAGAACAGACATCTTAGCATCATCCATGACACCTTCTTCTCCCTCATCACCTGTAAGCACTCAGCCCTGAATCCCACCTCCTTGGCGGCATTCAGATCCATCCACATCTTTCCATCCTTCTTGCCGCAGTCTTGATTTAGTCTTCAATTTCTCACCTGGATCACCACCACAGCTTCTTCTGTCATCTCCGTGCCTCTTGTCTTCCCTTCCTTCTCTTATTTCTCACGCTGTAGCCAGTGATCTTTTAAAAAAGCAATTTAATCATGTAACTTTCTTTAAATGCTTCTGTGGCTCCTTTATTCTATTACATACAGTTTAATATATGAGGGCCACCACGACTTGACCTTGGCCATCTTGCCAGCCTTTTCTCTCACTTCCTCTCTCCTTGCACGATGTTTTCTACTCCTTTGTAGTTCTTGAACATACCATGAACTTTTTTTGCCAGTGTTTTTGTTCTACCTGCAAGAACCATCTCCTATCATTCTTACCTTAATGATTTGTCTCTCAAGTCTCAGATCTAGGTGTCACTCTCTCTAAGAAGTCACTCCTGATCCTCTTCCATCCCCAAATTTAGTTGAATTGGCCACTTCACGAGTTCACTTGGCACTTTATGTCTCTATCATAGCAATAAATCACACTATATTGCAATTGCTAGTTTACCTGACTGGACTTAAAAGCAGAAGCCATGCATTGTTCATCAGGTCATTAGCTACCACTTCCTCTCTACTACTGGTGGTCCAGTGGTTCTGCTAATCTGCTACTGAAGTAGCATAGTATCACAGCTAACAGGGCTGGATCTGGAGTCAGACGTGTGTGAATTTCAGTCTAATCTTTTCAATTCTCTGTTTCCTTATCTGTAGAACAGGAATAAAAATAATACCTCTTTCAAGAGTAAAGCACTATGTCTGGTACAAAAACTATTATTATTATTTCCAATCTTAATTGTTTTCAGCAGATAAACCTGAATAGACTTACTTCTTTGGGTTAAGTGCATGGTTACTAAGACATGGATTTTCAGACATCCATATTGATGCTTCAGCATACTAATTGATTACTTCCTGATTCCTGGATATTTAAGATTGCCAGATAAATTGTACTGTGGATGAGTTAGATTTTATTAAAGAATTCCTGTACAGGTCCCATGACTGTTAAACATCTTATTTCAGGTTTTGGATCATGAAGCAAAACAAAGCAACACAAAACGAAACAAAACAATAGCAAAACCCAAGCTTAAACAAGTTAAAAACAATAAACAGGAGTTTAGAGAGTGCATTAAAGATCTGACAACTTGGATCCCATTTTCCTAAGTAAACCCAGTCTCAGGATATGCTCTTCTACCTGGGCTTCTAACACAACAGCCCCTAAGAACCAGAAATAAGAGAATCAGGAGGCAAACTTATTTCATATTTAACCCTTACTAGCTCACCATGAAACCCAATTATTCTTCTGCTCCTTGTTGACCTTCTTTTGTGCTTATTCCTTCATTTGTTCACCCCACTATTATTAATTGAGTACCTACTGTGTGCCAGGCTCTGTGGTAGACGCAGGCTCAGGACTGTGTGAGTGAGTGGGTTTCTTCTGGCTTATACTTTTCTGTGACGAGGTCCCTCTTGCTCCCGTGCCTCCCTAGAGTTCAGGTTCCCTCCGGTGTCATTCATGGAATAAGGAACACTTAGACACTCTTCGATTCTGTGGTATAGGGTGCCTGCTGAGCTTTTGTTTATGAATTATCTTACAGACTCTTAATCTACAATAAACTTAGCTGTATCTTCCCTACCTTCTAAATGAGTAGTCTTCGTGTCAAATGCCAACTTTCGGTAGCGGGACCATCTAGAGGCCTTGACCAGATTGTTGCCATGGGTATGGCTCTCTACTGTCTTCTTATCTTTGAATTTTCTTTCCAGCTGCACCTCTGCCCAGCAATCGATGTTGCCCCCAAGTCACCATCCTGTGACCTAAACCAGCATTGCTAAGCAGCATTGGCTAACCTTTTAAATCCGTTTCTCTAAGGCAGCATTGTAAAACAGAAATATAATGCAAGCCACATACAGAATTTTAAACCTTCTAGTAGCACATTAAAAGGTAAAAATAATAAATAGGTAAAACTAGTTTTAATAATAGATTTTATTTAACCAAAATAAACTATTATCACTTCAACAGTCAATATAAAAACTATTCATAAAATATTTTATATATATTTTTCGTCATATGTAGTTTAAAAATCTGGTGTGTGTTGTACACGTACAGTGCATCTAGATTTGGACTAACCACATTTTAAGTGCTCAATAGTCCCGTGTGGCTAATGGCTACCATATTGAACAGTGCAACTCTAGGGGAGATCTATCCATCCAACCATTTACCAAAACATTTCTTGAACACATTTGTGTCCAGCACTCTCGTAAGCTCATATACAAATAAAATGCACAGTCCTTGTTCTCAGGTAGCTCCAGGTACCTGAGAAAACTGACAAGCACTTTAGCTCTTTCAGAAACATGACAGTTGTGATGACAGTGATGTGGGATGCATAAGGTACAAAGGGCACACAGAGGAGAAGCACGTGGGACAGGAATAGTTGCTGGAGGAGGTGATATTTGAACTCAACTGGAAGAAATAAGCAGGAGAAAAAGAAAAGGAAAAGTACTCCAAGGGGAGGGAACAGTGTAAACAAAGGCATGGGGCATCCGAGAGCTTGACAGAGCACGATGCATACAGCAGGTATAAATGTTTGCACAGGACTGGGGCCCGCAGAGCAGAGAGATGAGGTGGGCCAGATGCAGAAGAGATACATCACAGAGGGCCTTCTATGTCTTTGCGGTTTATCCTGAAGCCAAGGAGGAGGCATTGTCTCTAGGTAGTGAGTAAATGTAAATAGAAAATAAAATACAGTTTGGTGGTGAATACGATGGACTCTGGAGGCACGCTGCCTGAGTCTGAATCCAAGGCTTTACACTAGTTCTGCGACCTTGGACAAATCCCTTGGCCTCTCTGTGCGTAAAGTTTCTCAAATGTAATTGTAGGTAGTATTTCCATTACAGGGTTGTTGTGAGAGTGTAACGAGCTGCTACGTGAAAAATTCTTAGAGTGATTCCCACAGTAGGCTTGATAAGTGGTAGGTACTATAATTAAAGAATTGTAAGCAGTAGCACAATGAGATCTGCATTTCCTAAATATCACAGTGTCGGCTGAGGGTGATGAGTGAGTCCAATAAGGAGATTACACAAAGGTTTCGGTAAGATACCATGAAGGTGTAAACTAGGGCACAGAGAGCGGAAGTGATGGATAGTGACAGCTTTGAAGAGTAGATAGGAGGTGAGAGGATCTTGATAACGGAGTTGACAAGGGAGGCTAGATACAACAGTCTGTTAGGACCCCAGTTTTCTGTCGGGTACCTGGGTGAGCGACGGCACCTTTGAACAGCCTGGGAAATACAGAGCGGGTTAGTGGTGGGCATGGGAGTGGGGGCGAGGAGTGAAGGGTGGACAGGAGGACATGGATCAAAAATGATTGCTATAATTAGATGTGTTGAGTTTGAGGTGATTAAGGGATATTCCAGTGGATGTTTAATAGGATACAGGTATATGGGTCTAATGCTCAGGGTAGATAACTGGGCTCTGACTTCTCATTTTCCAAGGAAACGTTTAAGGATCTAGCTGGTGTTGAGAAAGTTGTAAATTTTGAGAACATGATGGATACCCTTTCAGAATAATCAGTTAAGCTCTTTCTTGACCCAAGAGATGACAAATTTATGTATAATTTAAAACAGTTTGACATGTACACCGTAAGCAAGTCAGATTGTCATAAACTATTTTCAATTGATTATACAGCTCCACACAAAGCCACAATCAATCTTAAAATTAGTTTTTAAAACAACGGAAGTTTCAGTAATACAAAATATATTCTATTTTAGAATATAAAAGATAAAAAGATAAAGAGCATAGGTTGTAATCTAGTAACTTCTTACACATGTAATAATGATTGTAGCATATGCAGGTGCAAGAAATTAGACAGAAGTGGAAGTTATGAACAAGAGGTATTTTCCTCTTGGTTAATTTTTTCTGCAACTAGAACACATTTTTAATTTTTATCATAAAGTAGAGACCCCTCATCCCTCCTTCAGGCTATCTGTTGTTAGGTATAGAATGTACTTTTTTTTTTGTTTTAGATTTAGACTCAAGTCATTCAGTAAATTCAGGAAATATCTATGTAAGCTAATGCCTGAGAAGTGAATCCCTGGACACTGGAGCTCTGTTAGAGCCATTTATAGGAGAAAATCTGCAGACCTAACTTATGGGGTTCATTTAGCAGATGTGCACCTGGCAAGCATTAAGACAAGGAAGAAGAGAAAAGTAGTACGTTGCAGCAAAAGACAGACACAGGGTGAGTTTGAGAGCCACAGAACGCAATGGATACAGATGTTGAGTGGGAGGGCTTGGGATGAGCCAGAGGAGTGGAAAGATGAACCAAGAGGCTTGTGATAGATTTTGTTGTTGTCCCCAAATTTGCTACCCCTTTCTGTGTGAAGATTATACTGCACTGCTCAGCAGACTTCAAGCTGGGCTTTGTGACTACTTTGACCAAAGAAAAGTGAGCAGAACTAACAGATGCCTCTTTCAAGCAGAAGCTTTAAGAATGTTGAGTTTCCATCTTGGTTCTCCTTCTGCCAGGTGGTCACCCTGTTCCAGAAAGGAGCTGTCAGTGATGTACATCCAATGTGAGTTGAGAAGTTAATCTCTGTTGTTGAAAGCTACAAAGATTTCGGGTTCATTTGTTACTGCAGCATAACCTAGCCAAAGCTGATTAATCCAGAGTAGAAAGTGAGCAAACAATAGATTATGGGCAGGTCAAGGGCTTGAGATCAAGCTCAAGAACAAGAGTTCTGGTCTCTGGGCTTCTCCTAATGCTATCCCTGCCAGTCTGTATGGATCCTTATAGTGCAGGATTACAGCAGTGTGCTGTTGTGGTAATGTAAACACAGACTAGCCATCAAACAGTGCCTACATCCTTCCCTACACATTCAGAGGCTGCGATCTTTGGCAGATTATTTAATGTCCCTGTAACTCTACGCTTCTGCTTCCTCTGTAATGGGGAAAGAAAAACCTACCTGAGAGTTTTTGTGAGGATGAAGCAGGGTAATGAGTGTTTCACAGATATCCGGCACCCAGTGAGCACTGAGTAAATGGTAATTATAGTTATTACTTTGGTGTTACACAATCAAATATGCTTAGAATTTGGAATTACATTAAAGGTTATTGCATATGACAGCCCATTCAATGAAGAAATACATTTTGTGAAGTTACTATGATGGATATTTTCTCAGCTTTTGCTCAAGCACTAACATGGTGGTTGCATGGCTATTTCAGTGATGCTTCTGAAAAAATGGAAATTGATGCACAGGTTTCTAGGGTAAATGCATGGTTTATTGTACATTATGACACTGACATTGACTTTCATATGCTAAAGCAGAGCAGCATTCGTTTAACTGTTGACAAAGATATGGAGGAACTGGAAATCCCATACACTATTGGTGGGAATTTAAGTGGTAAAAACTACTTTGCGAAGTGATTTGGCAGTCTCCTAAAAATTTAAACCTACAGTTATCATGTGATCTATTCACTATATTCCTAGGTATGTACCTCAGAGAACAGAAAGCGTAAGTCGATAAACAGCTTGTATAAGAGTTCTCACAGCAGCTTTTTGTGTAATAGCCAACAAATGGAAAAAACCCAAATGTCCAGTGACAAGGGATTGAATGAACACATTGTGTTATGTCCATACAATGGAATACCGCCCAGCAACAAAGGGGAGTGAACTATTGGTACACATACAACATGAGTGAATCTCCAAACAATTTTGCTGCGTGAAATAAGCCAGACAAAAAAGAACACGGGCCGTATGATCCTGTTTACGAAAAACTTTAGAAAATGCAAACTAATCTACAGTGGCAGAATGTAGATCAGTGGTTGTCTGGGGATTGAGCGGGGTAGGCAGAAAGTGGAAAAGGGGAGGGAAGGATTTCAAAGAGACAGGAAGAAACTTTTGGGGGTGATGGATATGTTCAGATATTGATTGTGGTGGTAGTTGCCAGGGTGACTGTATATGTCATAACTCATCAAACTCTACACTTTATATATGTTTACTTAATTGTATATCAGTTATACCTCAGTAATTAATAAAAGGCCCTGCCCCTTATTATTCCTTGCATTGAGGTAGAGGATAAGACCATCTAGCGGCACAAAATAATTGAGTTTGGCTTGACCTTTAGGTTTCACAACATGAATTCTCATTTAGTTGGATTGTGAGATGAACATGAGATCAAAAGAAATCTAGAGAGACACGTACACTCACAATCACACACACATGCGTTCTTGGGACCAGTGCTTCTTTTCACTGCATCTCCGTGTATCCATTTCATGTGAGAATCTGCTGACATTGCACAGGAAGTTTTAGTTCTGAGATCTCCTATTTAAGAATTTTAGATTTAGCATCGTCACCTAATTTGGTCATCTAATTTAGCACACCGTTAATGTTTTATGGACTGTTTGGGTTTTCAAGTAGCAATTTTCCATAGCAGGGTTGTTGAATTTCTGGCTTGACGAGAACCCTCATTTTCATCTCTGAGCATCAGGAGGCGGGGCGCCCTGGTCTTTATGTGAAGCAGCTCTACGGTATGTTTTGGCCAAGCCATTTGTAAACTAACCTTACCAGGAAAGGAAGATGCGCAGTTAGGTTATGCATATTCAAATTATTGTTCATCTTTTTTTCTGCTTTCTTTTTGTTCTCCACAGGGTAAAGTCTGTTGGGTCCCCTACTTAAATCTATTGCTTCTTTTGCTAATTATGATGACGTATTTCATATCTGTATTTGCTGTCAAATTGTGTAGCTGTTTTATTTTCAGTTTCTTAATTTCTAGGACGGTTTGCAGCTCATGAAGCCCCGCATTTTTTTGTGATGTTTTGTAAATTATGCATCATCTCTGGCAGATCCCTTTCAACGACTTAAGGTTTCACATGGACTGCCGTGGTCAACATGTGCCTCGCACAAAAATAGCGTAAGTCTTGCTTCCCAAGCTTCTGTTCCTAAGTCTGTACTTCCTCTCCCCACTGCCATTCTCTGCCTTTAAATTATAGCTACATGTTATGCTAATTGTTTTTTTTAAAAGACAGTCTAAACAAAATATACTTCATTATCATATGGAAGGTTGGTTCCTCTAAGTACTGGTACCTCACTTTATTATTTGCCCCAATCATACATTAGTGCTTTATTATAGCAAATTGTAAACTTTGGTTTTTGTCATCTATGGTCTCATAGCAAGTGACTGCCTTGCAGAATATTTAGAATTATACCACAGACTTCGACCTGGTAGTCAACTCCATTTTCATGGGAGAGATAATGATATGATAACTGAGTTTGGGTTGAGATAATGAATGAGATTATCATTATGATAGTGAGATAATGAATGAGAATGTTATGAAACATAATGGAATGCAAAGACCTGTCAGCTGGGCTTTCAACGTCTGCTCTTTTGGATTAACAGAAGATGACGTTCCATAGAAAGTGTTCTTGATTTTCTTCATCTTCTCCTCAAACATAGTACTAATCCTAAACATTAGCTGGGGGTTTGATTGCTACAAATCTTTTTTGGCAGGTGGGCAGGAGAGGGCCACTGAAATGCTGACCTAATCGCTAATTTCACAGATGTGGGCTTCATCTAAGACCCTACCTCATTAATAAAATATGACAATATCAAAGTGAACCAGAACAAGATATTCTACAAGTTTATGCAAAAGCTCATTTTTTATTACAATCATAAAGTTTTAAAAAAGCTACTCATTACAAATTTATCTGTCTGTGATGCATTGTTACATGTGATTTCTTTTGTCCTCAGTGAAGAGGGAAAAAAATACCTGGACCGTTTGTAAAGATGGAGCATGATTAGCAGAATAGTGTAAGAGTGTGGACTCTGGTTGACACCCCGGCTAAACAGACGCCTTCGTTGACTCCGTGTTTCATCTTAGGCAAGTTCTTGAAGCTCCTAATCCTCTGTTTCTCAGTTCTAAAATAGAGATAATAACAGCAATCACTCTCATAGAGTTGTCATTAGTATTAAAAGAGAGAATGTGCGTGAACTTATTAGAAGAGTGACTGACATGTTAGTTATTATCTTTTTCTAGAGATATAATTGAAGTATAACATGATATTAGTTTCAGGTGTACAACACAATGATTCAATATTTGTATATATTGCAAAATGATCACCACAGTAAGTCTAATTAGTGTCTGTCCCAGTTATAAAATTCTTTTTCCTTGTGATGAGAGCTTTTAAGATCTACTCTCTTAGCAACTTTGAAGTATATAATACAGTATTATAAACTACAGTCACCATCCTGTACATGACATCCCCAGGACTTATGATTTTATGACGAAGATTGGCCCTGAGCTAACATCTGGTGCCAATCCTCCTCTTTTTGCTTGAGGAAGATCGTCACTGAGGTAACATCTATGCCAATCTTCCTCCATTTTATGTGGGATGCTGTGACAGTGTGGCCAGACGAGTGGTGCTACATCTGTGCCCAGGATCCGAGCCTCTGAACCCTGGGCCACTGAAGAGGAGTGAGCGAACATAACCACTATGCCACCGGGCTGGCCTCTGGACTTATTTATTTTATAACTGGAAGTTTGTACTTTTTGACCCCCTTTACCCATTTTGCCCACTCCGCATCCCTGGCAACCACCAATTTGTTCTCTGTATCTATGAGTTTGATGTTTTTTTAAGATTCCATGTATAAGTGATATCACATGGTATGTGTCTTTCTCTGTGTTACTATTATTACTGTTAAGAAAATGGATTTGTAAATGGCCATCCATATATCCATACAGAAATGTACATAAATCACACGTGGGCAGCTGGATGAATCATCACAAAGTGAATTTTGAAGTGTTCGCTGTCAGTCTCATCCCTGAGTCCCTTTTAGTGCTTCACTTTTGTTTTTCCTTCCTTCTTCCTTTTCTGCTTTTAACTTATGTTATTGTGTTACATGATGTTTGAGCTACCTCAAATTCCTTCTGGAACAAGAAGGGATGAGAATAAATACACAAACAGGTGAATGGATGGATATGCAGTTCTCTGACATGACCAGGAAGCTGATCTACCCAGTCACCAGTCCTGAGGACCACGACTGCCTCCTAGATGTGAGGAAACGCCTCCCAGGAGGGATGGGGTGGGTGGGTCACAACAGAGGGAGAACCTGAGGATCATCCTTATTTGGTCCTGATGCCAGCTCTCTCCTCATCCGTCACTGTCATCCAGGTTTCTATCCATGCTGTTAACCACTTGTTCATTCCCGCCTTCATTTGACGTTCCCGGTTACAATGAGCACCATCACAGGATTCGAGTCCTCTGCTGTCAGAAGCAAGGCTCAGTCATCTCCCTTAATTTGCCAGTAGGGAAATGGCCAAAGTCAGACAAGACAGTCTGTCACTTCAAGGATTCAGGTGACGGCTCTGACTGTGGAACCTCGGCTCACTACTACCATTTAGTACTTTTCCCCTCAGACAATAGAACAGCTTCATATATTAGGAGCAGCAGCTATTTTAGTTGTCTTATTTCTCATGCAAAGGTTGACCAGAAGGCAGTTTTAAGGAGTAACATGATCCTCTTCTGAAGAACATAAACTAATAGCCAAAACGTGTGGGCTAAGACAGAGAGTATGGGATTCTGATCCCAACCTTTGACTGAGACTTTTCTGGAACTCAGTTTCCTTTCTAGAAGAGTACAGATTTAAACTAGATGAAGTCTAGAGTCCTTTGCAATCCCCCTCCTGTCTCTCTCCTCCCCCAAAGCATATGGTAGTGGTGGAAGAATCCTGACCACTCTTAGGTGGCAAAATGTTTCTGGATAATAACACATTTATAAGCAATTGTTTGAACAAAGAGAGAAATCCAATTCCTTCTTATACCGATTTGATTTGGAAAACTCTACTGGATTTATTTCTTTTTTTGAAAAATCCTTCAAAAAAGCAGGTGGGAGTGAAGCCAAAGCTCTGAGGTGAGCACTGCTGTGAGAATGTCTGACTTTCTGTGCTGTAGGTACTGTGGCCTTTCCAGATATGAGACAGAATAAAGGGCCTAAAAACACTGGTTAAATTTGGAGTCTTCAAAAGCAAACGAGGAGGCAGAATTACAGCCTGAGCTCGGGAAAGCTGCACAAAGGGGCTCAATCTGAAATGCTGTCTTACTGTGGAACATGGTCTTACTATGGAACTGAGGCCTCAGGGCTCTAGTGTAACAAAAGGGCTCTGGAGCCCAGACTAGGGGAGAGGCAGAGCGAGGGGACAGGCAGCAATGGCCGCATATGACCTGCCCAAGTGCCCTTGCCCCACCCCAGCCTAGGGAGATTCCCCCCACAGGGACTCTGTGAAGCCATTCCCCAGGCCCTGGAGCCTCTTTCCTTCTGCAGGACTCCAGCTTCACTCAAAACTCTTGTCCATAGTCCCCTCAGCTTCCTAAGAGAAGGTTCTGTCTGCTCAAGACCCTTTTTTACCTTCTTCAACTCCAGACCCATGGGGACCACCATCTTGGTCCACTCTGTGCCCACACGGTGGGAGAAGCCAGGAAGAGGGTCTAATTTAGCGTTTACTAAACAGCTATTGGGGCCAGGCCATGACATGCGCGTGGTGGGCAGTGCAAGGAATCAAGAGGGTCTAAGATTAGTCATGGTGGATGCAAATATGAAGTGTGAACAAATTTTGCCCCCACTTCTCTCCTATCCTTCCTTCCTTCAGTTATTATTATTTTTAACAAAGATCCTTATAATGTCACAAATATGCTTACCTTGTTTTCTACATCTCAATGATAGAGGCTAAGAATAAATGAATGTTACAGAACCAGGTTTGTTTTGCCCATCGCACAATTATGCCAGTCTCTGAGATGATGAGTTTGCAGTTGAGAAAGTGTTTAATTCTCAAGGCAGCTGAACGAGGAGATGGGAGAACCAATCTCCAATCCACCGCCCTGAAAAATGGGGACTCAGGTTATTTACGGGATAAAGGGCGGGGCGGCCTCAAGTGTGGGGATTCAGGTTATTTACGGGATAAAGGGTGGGGCGGCCTCAAGTATGGGGATAGATGATTGGAGGAGAGAAGTGAGGTAACTGATGAACCGTGCAAGTGCAGTAAAACTCCTTGGGTCTTCATAGGATGCACGCTGATAAGATGGAGCATCACCGTGGTGTAAAGGTGGAGTTTTTGGCTCCTTGAGATCAAAGCGTCACCTATCCGTCATCCGAACAGGCCCAGCTGATGAGTCAGTGGTCTTCACCAGCCTGAACTGGACAGGGAGTCAACTCTCAGTTCCTGAAAAACTTAAGCACCTGTTACCATAGTGACCCAAGTGTCAGAGAGGTTATCTACAAGGGTGGGCTTTAGAAATGCATTATCTAATTACCTCTGCAAACAGACAATTAACTCAGTATGCTTCAAGCAAGTTGGCCCCTGGTTTCATGAATTGATAAGAAATCGGTCAATGTAAGCATTTCATCTATGATGCAAGTTTGTTTCCATGTTCTCCTTGTGTTCCAGATGAAGATTTCCCAGTTTCTCTCAGAGAGGGAAGATATAGTCAGCCCCAGGGGAGACAGACGGGTCACAGAGAGGAAGCACAACTTATGCCTACTCTGTTTTGTTCTTTAACTTCTCTGATCCATGGGCTCCCATCAGTAAAATGAGGGAGTTGGATTAAATATTCCGTTCCAAAACCATGAAGCCAGTTGTTTCAAAAGTCTTTTCCTGGGGGCTGGTCCCATGGCCGAGTGGTTAAGTTCTTGTGCTCCGCTTTGGTGGCCCAGATTTCGCCGGTTCGGATCCCGGGCGCAGACATGGCACCACTCGTCAGGCATGTTGAGGCGGCGTGCCACATGCCACAACTAGAGGGACCCACAACTAAAGGATATACAACTATGTACTGAGGGCATTTGGGGAGAAAAAGCAAAAAACAAAAAAAGGCTTTTCCTGGTGGTCTTCTCTTAGTTGCAGAGTTAGAGCTTTCCAGGGGACAATATTTTCTCTTTCTTTTTCTTTCAGTTTAGTTGGATGATAGTCTCGGATCATATAAAATCTGATAATGATCTCTGTATTGATTTTAGCCCTGCTGCACCAGAAACATGTATATGTAATCTCCTTAATTACTCAATGTCTTGGCTTTAATTTGTAAAACCTCGTTCTCTGGCCCACACTTTGGACAGTCTCCTTTTCATTTTGTTTTGCTTTGTCTCGTTTTGTTTTCCCTGCTTCCGTGATGCTAATGTGTACGTATCTTGAAGGACATTTCAAAATCTGTACCGAGACCATGAGGATTTAAACAATAGATTTATTTGCAGTTTGGGATCATTTTTTTCCTCAGATATTGTAATCCATCTTCCAGATTCCCTAGTCTCTTAATCCTGAAGTGCATCTTCAGCCTCTTTTTTTCCCACCAGAGACTGGAGCTTACTCCTCCGGGCTTCTCCCTTATTGGTCTAACTCCCCCACTTCTCTGTGTGCTGGCATTTGAATGTCTCCTGCCTCCACCTGAAAAATGTTAAAGCATTCAAGTAGGGCACCACATCAACATGCAAAAGAGTAAGTTAATTTTTTTCTCTTAAATTTTTTCTCTCTTTTCTCATTTATTTTTCCCATGTATTCTCATCTACATCATTCCAAGTCTAGAATGATCTGATTAAGTATTCTTTGCATCTTTCTCCCTTCTGCTGCTATCCCATCTTCAGTTTTCTCTTCAAATAGTTTTGTCATTAAAAAAATCAGCTGGGGCTGGCCCAGTGGCATAGTAGTTAAGTTCCCACACTCTGCTTCAGTGGCTTAGGGTTCACGGGTTTGGATCCCAGGCTCAGACATACAAACCAATCATCAAGCCATGCTGTGGCAGCATCCCACATACAAAATAGAGGAAGATTGGCACAGATGTTAGCTCATGGTCAATCTTCCTCACTAAAAAAAGGTAAATAAATAAATGAAAAATAAAAAGGTTATACATTCTTTAAAAAAAAATCCGTGTGATTTGGGGACAAGATAAATTGATTTCTGATGAAGAAACACTTATGTAGTCTGGTGATAACCACAGAGGAAAGACTGTTAATGCCTGTGAATGTATGAGAGGCGTCAGTAGGGACAATGAGACCAGGAGAGGGGATGAACTTTGTCTGAGAGCACTCGGGTATCAAACGTTTGAGCTTGGATTTTAACTTGCACTTGACTGACTTGCAAGCTCATGCACTGTGTCAGTCGCTTTGGGTACAAGTATCAAAAAATGCAGCCAATTGGAGCTGAGGCAAATAGGGTTTTACTGTCATAGGAAGAAATCTGGAAGGAAGCAGCCCCATGGGAGTGCAGTTGCTTAGTGACATCAACAAAGACTCAGGCACTTTGCTTTTCTCCTTAGCATGTTGGCTTCTCAACTCCATGGCATTAGTGCCTTCTACAGTCTGGGGCATCATTTTTGCTTTCAAAGCAGGAATGAGAGAGAAGACTCACAAAGACCTATTTAATTTGAAAGCAGAGCCTTTCCCAGAAGCCCTCCTTTTCTGCCGTTCACAGGCTTACTTCTCTTATATTTTCTTGGTCAGACTGTGTTATGCAGCCACTCCTAGCTCTAAGGGAAATAGGGAAAAATGAGTATTTAGCTTTTCAATCCTTTATGGGGGAAGATGGCAAGGCAGAAGGGGTTGGGAGGGGATGTCCAGTGAGCCAAATGCTATGGTCTGAGTTTTGTGTCCCCCGCAAGATTCCTATGTAGAAATCCTAATGCCCAGTGTGATGGTCTTATTAGGTGGGGCCTTTGGGAATTACTTATGGGTGGAGTCTTCATGAATGAGATTAGCGTTCTTTTAGGAGGTCCCAGAGATCGATCCCTCCTTCCACCATGTGAGGATACAGTGAGAAGTCTGCAACCTGGAAGAGCGGTCTCACCTGAGTCTGCTGGCACCCTGATCTTAGACTTCCAGCTTCCGCAACTGTGAGAAAGAAATTATGTTTGTTGTTTAAAGGCCTCCTAGTATCTGGTATTTGGTTATAGCAGTCCAAATGGACTAAGACACCAACCAACAGCGTGTGTCACAATCATTCCTCACTAAACTCCACTGACCCCCGCCCCCAGCTGATCTGGGAATGAACTTCCGACTGGGCAGATGGGCCTCCTTCCCCACGGCGGCCTGTCACCTTGGGCTTCCAGTGAATAGACAAATGCAAGACCACTCAGCTGTGCCTCGTTTGCTCTCTTCAATGCTGAGCAGGAATCATCATGTTGTCTAGTATTTTCAAAGACAATTCACTTCAAAATCATTCCAGAAGACTGACTGTAAACATTTAGTAAATACAATCTTTGGCCAATTTCTCTAAATAAATATTGTGTTTAAGCTCTTGAATCAAGGACAAGATTGGCTTGTCTTTTATTGGAGGGGATGGCTATTGGACAGTCACGATTCAATTAATGAAAGTGTCACCAGGTTATTTCAAATGCTTATTCCAGAGATTTATCACTCTGCTGTAAGTCATTGCTGGACTTTCATTACTGATGAGAAATTTCTTGTGGTTATAATTTCTATCTGGACATTAATATAAATAAATATGGTGAAAGGCGAGTATGGTGTTATGTTTTACAGCAGGAACATTCATCTAGCAAGCCTCAAGTTCAAAATGATCATAGTAACTGGAAGATCTTTTCTGAAAATATTTTAGCATTAACTCTATCACTAATGGAAAAAACACCACTCATTTGTTTACTTATATACTCCTGAGCCCCATGTATATGTGCAAATATACATAAGACATACTTTAATTCACTTACTGTGAAATATCTAGAGTTAGTTTACTTAAGATGTCGTTGAGAAATGACTTTCCCATGGCAGTGGATCCACGTGGAGGACAATTATTGTGAAGATTGCTATTACCATCTATACTGTCATTGCTCATTTTTTGTCTGTTTACTGTTGTATTCTCGGTATTTGAAACAGGGCTTGGCATGTCGTGGCCAGTGAATACTTACTGAATGAGTGAACAAATGCTCAACTTTCCTGAATAGGAAATTAACAAGCGGTGACAATCTGGGATGAGTTGAGGGCACTCTCAACCATGGACACAGGGTCATAAGGGAATTGGAGAGGATCCAGATCTTTAGGAAGAAGGGCAACTTTGAAGACTTAAGAAAAATGGACCAGAGCCAACTAGAATGGAGGTTACAACCAGAGGGGGTTCCATGGCTGGGTTACAGGAGGAAGGGGCCTGAGGCGCATCAAATTGCACATGAAGAGAAGGAAACCAGGGCTAAGGGAAACGGATCTTTGGAAACTGCTTCCAGATCTTGCCCCTGGCTAAGCTGGACGAGGTTTACTACCAGTTGACCCACTTGAGTGGCTGACCTGTACTAAAAGCAGTAGTCTTGAAGGAGTTGTGCTGAAAGTTGGGACCCCTTTTGTCTTTGGGCCTATTAATGGTGCAATCATTGCCAAGCAAGCCTTTAGAAATTCTTACTGTCAAACTTCTTAAAGGAGCCACATTTCTCATAAATTCTTAGCTTCCTTTGCTTACGGAGAAAAACTGACTTTTTTCTCTATCAGAGGCATCCGATTAAATCCTGAGGCCTCAAACGAAAACATATAAAAAGGGTTTCATACACAGCGTTAATTACAAAAATAAGCAGATCTCCAGCAGAGAGAGGCTTCTCCTTTTGCAGGCCCCCAGGGTGGGGGATATTTCTGTGTGTGTTTTCGTCCAAATTATGTGGTTTAGATTTATCTTCTAAATAAGCAGTGCCTTGCGTCAAGGGGAGAGCTGGAGGAGCAGCAGAGGAGAGCAGCGCGGTCTGCAGAGTGTCTCCAGAACATTTCAGCAGGGAGAGGATCTCATTTCAGTATAGCCAAATTTATCTTTTCTCCAAAACTGAGACTTTTTTCATGAATATTGGAAACAGAAGAGTCCCCTCTCCCCTTCCTGTAGCTAAATAATTAAGCCTGTTTTAAGACATACAGTCAAAATGGGTTTCCTAGTTATGGATGCTAAGCAATGTGACAAACTTTTCTTATTATAGTCATCACCGTCAGCAAACATTTGTTCTTTGTGGATTGTTTCTTAGAAAAAAAAATAGTTTTGGAGAAATTGACATATGTTTGTGCATCTGCAGTAAGGAAAATAAAAAACAAAGGTATTTTTATCATTTCATTTTGCTGCTTTACTGTCATTTTCAAAAATCAGTTGAGTCTCTCCAACACTCTTTAAAGAAGGCTGGATGGTGAATGAGAGAGTGAGAGAGCAAGTAAATGTGTTGTTTTCTGTCATTTACTACTGTGTCTGCTTTTCTCCAGGTTGAGAATCGGTGGTTGTTGGAACTCATGGTTGTTGCGATCCTCGTTAGGACTCCGTTTGCCCACTGCGCACCTTCCAGGAGCAGAGATAGGCATTATTATTAATTTTTTGTTTTATCTAAAATATTTTATTAATTTTTATTTCTATAGTAATACATACATCGATCCTAAACTTTAAATACACGGAAGACGATGCAGAGAAAAATGTCGTTTCCTCCTCCACTGATACTCAAGCCTGTTCTCTCCTCCAGAGGCAGCCACTCACCAGCTCTTTGTGTAACCATCCGAACTCTTCTCCACACACATACACAATTCCTTTTTTTAAAACACAAACAAGAACCTGTTTTGTTTCGTCACTTCGTTTTTACATCTTTCTTTACACCATTTTGGGATCATTTCTTATCGATACCTATAGAACTGTTTGTTATTTTTAAAAGTTGCAATGTATTTCCTTTTATAACAGTAATAGGTTTATTTAAATAGTGAGCAATTGATGGGGCAAATAAGTTACAAAAATGCACTAATGAATATCCTTGCATGCGTGTTATTTCATATCTGTGTGAGTTTATCTGTGGGAGAAATTCCAAGAAGTGAAAACCGCTAGATTAGGATATGCGCTTCAAAAATTTTAATAGCTATTTCCAAATTACTCTCCGTAGAGTTTTTACAGTTTTGAAAATATTGTAGTTTATAATTCCAATGAAAAAGAGTCTGGATTCTGGGTCAGGAGTCAGAAAAATCTGTGTTCAAGTCTGCTGTCCTTTAGTTGCATTCAATTTGATTTAGAAATGCTCCCTGACTTTCATCTTTCTGTTTTCACTAACGATGAGGCTAACAGTATCCTTCTTTGACAGTGGGTTCTGACTCACGATGCAAACTTTCAAGGTTTAAATTCTGTTCCTGCCATTTATCAGATGTGTTACCTCCCCAATGTGTATACTAAGGATAATAATAGTTTTCATATCGAGGATTTGTTGTGAGGGCTTCATGAGGTAACACATAAAGGACACAAAATATTAAACATGCAATGAATATTAGCTATTATTTTTATTATTACAAAAGACTTAAGATGTTCCTACTTTTAAAAAAATTTTTTAAATTAATGTTATGATAGATTACAACCTTGTGAGATTTTAGCTGTACATTATCGTTAGTCATGTTGTGGGTGCACCACTTCCCCCAAGATGTTCCTACTGTTTGAGTGCTCACAGCAGCGAGACAAATACATGAGTGCAACAAATGAGCTAATGAATATGAAACACTTTACAATTTAAGATAATATGGGAGTATAAGGTACTGTGTATTTAATAAATGCTTTTTGGAACAGTGAATAAGTTAATGAATGGCTAAGTCATGTTTAACATGTCAGAAAATGTTAGAAATTTAGCCAGAAATTGTATTGAATTTTTCCAACTCTTTTTTTTTGGTCTTTGCTCATTTAACTAGGATCATTTTTACAAGCTAATTCTTTAAAATAGATAAATATAATTAATTTTGTTGTAACAGGCTAACCAGATTTAGAGCTTTCAGTTCTTTCTATCTATCTATCTATCAATCAATTGATCTATCGATCCTTTATCATTCACCTCGAGGGAGAGAGAGGTGCTGCATCATGTGGATAAGGAGCAACCTTTAGACGAGTCACGATGCCGATCAATTCACATCCTCCTAACTTTCCAGATGAGGAAAGAAAGGTTAGATAATTAACGGAGAGACAGTGCCCTTAAGGCATTTTTTCTTTCATCTGTGCTAATTGCCACCAATAATGCATTCCTTCATCTACCACAGCATTGAGGTACTGGTGAGTGCAGGCATGGCATGAAACTTCTTGGAACCAGATGAGCTTAGATTCTTGTTGGGGAGACAGGACATGGAAATAATGAATTGGGGAGTATTTCTCCCATAATATATGGGAAAGAATGTAATGATGTGGGAACAGATTGTGTTTTTAGTTGCCACGGAAACAGAGCAAGGAAAACATTTGTAGACTAGAATTGTCAAAGCAGCTTTGGTACAAAAAATTCTAAGATTTCATACAGATTTTTGACAGGAAAAAAAGTCAGAGAGGCATTGGAAGCAGGCAGAAACTGTGTGCAGAAAGACTCTGAGTGTAGTTGGACGGTCTTGGTTGGCGTGGAGTCACAGGTTTGCAGAGGTAAGACAGTTTCCTGATGAAAGGCCTAGATGTGTCACTTAAGACTTTCAACTTGGTTTGGTGTGCAAATGGGAGGCACAATGGGGATTTGCAGGTGATTAAAACGGCATTTGAGGAAAGCAGTTGAACTGTAGTTTGCAGCACTGGCAGGAGTAAGAGAGGTCAGCAGGGGGCTACTGTAGAAATATGAGAGCAATTGCCAGGGTGGTAGCCAAATAATCAGATGACTTGATTACTTGCTGTCACTTCTGGTAAGCTATTTATTTCTTTTCTTTTAAAGAGTAAACAAAAAAAAAAAATTAATGCCCAACAGGCACACAGAAAGTACACAAATTGTAAAAGCTCTAATTTCTACAAAGTGAACATGCACATGTAACTGCCATCCTGATCAAGAAGTAGGACCTTACCAGGACCCCAGAAGCCTCTGTCGTGCATTCTCCATCATTATTCCCTGCAAAGGTAATCACTATTCTGACTTCTGTGACTACGTGTGTTAGGTTTGCCTGTTTTCGAATTTTGTATAGACAGATTCATACACTGGGTATTGTTTCGTGTATTACTTCCTTCACTCAACATGATGTTTTTAGACTCATCCACGTTGTTGTGTATAATAACAATTTGTTTAATACTCATTGATGTATAGTATTCCATTATATAGATATGTTTATTTATCCATGGTACTACTGAGAGACATTTAGGGTGTTTCCACTTTTTTGATTATTTTTAATAATGCTCCCATGGACAGTTCTATACCTCTTTATTGTGAGCACATGTATACGTTTTTTTTGGGTGTATGCCTAGAAGGAGAATTGCTGAGTCAAGGGGAATATTTACATTCAGTTTTAATAGATATTACTTGATAGTTTTCCAAAGTGGTGTACCTTTTTCTCATTCCTATCAGCAGTATACAAGAGTCCCAATTACTCAACTTTTCCTGTCTGCCTTTCATTCTAGCCATTTTAGTGGTGTATTGGGGGTGTACCTCCTTGTGCATCATTATTGTCAGATAATCTTTGCCTTTTAATTAGATTTAAATCCATTTGCATTTAATTTAACTACTCTTACATTTGGGTTTAAATCTACAATCTTTGTATTTGTTTTCTCTTTGTACTACCTGTTTTTTATTCCTTTTTTGATCTTTTCTTGACTTCTTTTAGATTAATTGATTTTGCCAACCTCTTAGCTATACATTCTTTTGTGATACTTTTTGTGGTTAATCCAGAGCAGAGGTTGGCAATTTTTTTGGTAATGAGTCAGGTAGTAAATATTTTAGGTTCTGCAGGCTAAGAGACAAAATCAAGGATATTATTCAGCTACTTACATAATTAGAGAAAGAACAAATTTCCACAAACTTTTATTGACAAATTTCAAAATATAAAAGTGATTGAGTAAAATTATTCTTAATACAAGTCTACTGATGAGAAGAATAGAATTCTTTCTTTGGGGGAAACATTTCACTTATTTGGGGTTCAAATTTAGTGTTCTCTATCATCACGGTAGAAATGTGGTCTCTTCTCCTTGCTTCTTTAATACACGGGGAAAACACATAAATTTTCTCGACTTTTCTTTGTCTGACATAGTCTTCATTTGCCCTCTATTTTTGAGAAGTATCTGTTCAGGTAAGGAATTCTGGTTAGAAGTTATCTTGATTTACAAGTTTGAAGATATGATTCCATTGTCCTCTGATTTCATTCCTGTTAAGAAATCAGCTGTCAAACTTGTTGCTTATTTAGAAGTATTTGTTTGTTTGTTTGTTTTTGGTCTCTAGCTGCTTTTAAGACACTTTGTCTTTGGTTTTCAGAAGTGTGTCTAGATTTTATTTGTATTTATTCTGTTTTGGATTTATAGAGCCTCTTAATTAGGTTTCTTGATGTCTTTGATTAGTTTTGGAAAATTCTTGGCCATCACCTTTCAAATACGGCTTCTTCCCCTTTCTGTTTCTGTTTTCTTTTTGAGATTTCAATTATACGTATGATAGATCTTTTCATCATGTCTCATATGTCTCTTACATTTTCTGTTATATGTTTTTTTAATATCTGTGCTTTCATCTGGGTATTTTTATTGACTTGTAGTCCATTTCACTAATACTCCTTTCTATAGTGTCTAATGTGCTATGGTGAGTTCAGAATCTTAGTTATTGTATACATCACCTCTAAAATTTTAATTTTATAATTTTCTTACAGGCTCCAGTTCTCTCGTGAAATTCTCCATGTTGTCATTTATTTACTTAAACATATCAAATATAGTTATTTTTAAGTTTGTGCCTGATAACACCAATATCTGAGTTATCTGTTCTGGCATACTTGATAATTTTTGATCGACTACTTTACATGTTTAATTAAAAAGTTATAGAGCATCTGGATAATGTTATCTTTTTCTAGAATGTGTTTACTTTTTCTTCTATTAGGTATCGTATTTGGACATATCATCTTGATCCAATCAGACACTGAGAAATTTGAGTCTGAGTTTCAGTATTTCTAAGCACTATTCTGTTTATAGTTCACCCTTATTCCTAGGCTGTAGCCCTTAGGTTGTCTCAATGGAAAGCCTGTGTTTTTTACCAGGGTCTTTTCTCCTTGGTGGGAATTTTTGTCTCCTTGGTATCGTGAGACATTTAAAAACTTTGCTCATCTTCATTACTTCTTAGCTGCTTCATTCTCACTTCTCTTTGGCTTCTTGGCCTCTTGCCATCTTTGTCTTAGGAATTTGCAAATGCCTTTGGCAGCCAGAAACAGAGAATTGTGGATTCACTTCAATAAATTTCTCTTTTCTTTGGGATCTTGTCTTCTTAAATTCTGGTTACCATTGTTGCTTTCCAAGGTCTTCAAAGAGCTATATTATCCTGAGCTTTTTTAGTTGTTCTTGGTGGAAGAGTCAGTCTGTAAAATGTTATTCTGCCATAGCCAAAGTTGTTTTACTTTTAAGGTAATTTGTTGGATCACAGCTTATTGACCTATTTTTTTCCTCTCACTCTTTACTTCCCTTCTTTCATCCATCAATTCTATATACATTTGGAGATTCTGTCTCAGTTGTGCTAAGTTTTGGAGGATATAATGCATGTAATATTTCCTTAAGAGACTATGGGAGCACTGTAAAAATTCTTTTAAGAATATGTGATTATTTTGCTTACTTATTTACTTTTGGTTGTTGTCTCCCTCTACAATCTAAGACTCTGTGTTGTTCACCGCTGGCACATAATGTAAACTTGATAAATATTTTTTGATAAGTGATTGCTTCATACATGATGTTATAAAGTTTGCATTTTATATCTATCTTAAAGAGTTATGAGAATTAAATTAAATGGCATATGGAAAGCATGATACATGGCATGTACGCTTTCCTTCATTTCACTTCTTTGAAAACCATTTTTAAGTAGTGTGGTGACATGATTACTTCATTGACACATGGAAATAAGTGTTCCCATTTTATAGACAGGGTACTTGAGATATAGATGTTAAATCATTTGCTTGATTTAGTGACTGAACTAGAATAGAATCTCAGCATTCTTTGCTTCAAGTCACATCCAGACAACATGCACAGAGAGAATTTTTATTTACATTCTCATGACTAAAATAGTGTAACTTATAACTCTCCCTCTGTCTTCTCGAATATTCTATATATCATTGATCTAAGATGACTCCACAGTGTAAATACATTTTAAAATGGGTTTTTAAAATATTCATTTTAAATATAAATTATATACACACATGTATAAAATTAGAATTCAAGGGATATAAAAGTAATATTTTAAGTAGATTTTAAAATATTAATTTTAAATATAAATCATATACACACACATATATAAAATTAGAATTCAAGGGGGCTGGCCCCGTGGCCGAGTTGTTAAGTTTGCGCGCTCCGCTGCAGGCGGCCCAGTGTTTCATTGGTTCGAATCCTGGGCGAGGACATGGCACTGCTCATCAGACCATGCTGAGGCGGTGTCCTACATGCCACAACTAGAAGGACCCACAATGAAGAATATACAACTATGTACTGGGGAGCTTTGGGGAGAAAAAGGAAAAAAAATTAGAATTCAAGGGATATAAAAATAATATTTTAAGTAGATTTTAAAATATTTCTTTTAAATATAATGACACATTTAATTATATATGTATATAATAAGAATTTAAGAGAATAAAAGTAACATATATGTATTTTAGTTTTGGAGGGAGCATTTTGAACTTGAAGTGCATGTCCAGTGCTGGATCCTGAAAGCGCCTTTTGATAAAGGTAAGTTGTTTGTTGTAATCTGACTGCTGGGGGTTGGTGACAGTGGTGTGTGGCTGTCATGCTCCAGCATTGTGAGAGTTCCTCCTGTCTTTTGCAGTCACCCCTTTTGATTGAGCATGCTTTACTACAAAGTATTTTTAAAATGAAAACAAAAGATTTCCAAATCCAGTGTATCCTTCTTTAGTTTCATTTGCAGGCAGTGGAGAACAAAGATTTGCACAAGGGAATACTGCTTTAAAATATACTCTAATTACTTACACATGCAAATTTAACACATTGCCAAGGTTGAGGTGTTTTATTTGGGTCTCTGTTTAAAGATGCAGTTCTGGGTGTCTTCCATTGGCTTTACATATCCAAAAGAAGTGACCAGCTTTCTATAAGAATAGTAATATAAAGCAGGAATCACTTCTTGCACCTACCGTCAAAGAGTTTTGTGTTTTAATAACCCTAGTATTACATTTACTGAAACAGGTGGTGTGGCTTGTTATTTACATTCGTTTTACAGACAATAAACAGATTACGGTTAGATTTAAGTTAGCATAGAATTTATTGGATAAGCTGGAAATACCATTAGTCAGATGGTCCCTTTCTTAGGACTGTCGTACAGGTTAATACCTCATCATTCTTTTGGTCTAGGACCCATTAAAGCTGGAGGAAAATCCACTTTTCCCCCTCTGTTCATTTCTCTTCCTTTTTAAAAACAATTTCTTAGTTCTGGCTTCATATTAAAGAAAATGGCTGGGGAAACACCACGAGACGCCTTAAAGCTAATTCACCTTTGTTTCTTCGTTCTAGTCCTCCTTTCGGTTACCTTTTATTTAGGTCTCGAAAAGAGTTTGCACGTGTGGGATGTTTCTGAGAACTCTGACTATAGGCACAAGATAGAACGTCTCTTAGCCTGGGTTATGATAAACTTCCCTGAATGGTTTTACATTAAAAAAATCCTATCTTAAATTATGTACTGTACGTATGGAATTTGTGTATCACAATTTCAGGTTTGTAACGCTTGTGTGTTTTCACGTATTGGTAGAGGTGTACCTTACAATATTTTGGGGGAGGAAATGTGGGTTTAATTAGAGGTGGACTTTTTAATGTCAATTTATACAAGAATTAAACTGTTTGCACCCTTGTGGAATGTTTTTATATCGAATCACTACTCTATGCATTCATCTTTCTTACATTTGCCACTCATTTTCTTGGGAACATCCTGAGTTTTTTTTTTTTTCTTTTTATTTGTCCCTAATCTTCCCAAGCTTAACCACCCATTCAGGTTTAATGTGAGTTCATGGTTGGTTCTTTTCTTTAATTGTGTGGTTCAGTGTTCCATGACAAATAGGATACTCTGGCCTTCTAGAAGTCCCGGAGTCAGCATTTCAGTAGAGTGGCAAGGAGCTGGAATAATGGGGACATGAAAAGATTAAGCTGGGCACCACCCCTCTTTAAGGCCACAGTGTTTCTATTTCTACCACCAGGGCAATTGTGCTGCATCTCATATCCATTTTTCATAAGGGTGTTAACCATCTGTTTCCTCTTGTTTTTCCCTTCTCGCTCCTTCACATCTGTTGCTTCTTCATTGTTCTACAAAAGCTTACATTCCATATTTAATGTTCATTTCCATAAAAATTCCATATTCATGAGAGTGCCTAGATTTTACCTGTAGGTCTGCGATAATCACAGTGAAACAGCAGCCAAGGTCATGAGAAAGATCATATCCGTATTAGACGGCTCACTGCCACAGAAATCCCTGGCAAGGGATAGCTGCTGGTCATGTTTTGCCTGTCCAGACAATCATTTGAAAGGAGCACCAGGGCTCGCAGTCTGACACATCCTTCCTGGTTGGGTCACCACATTAAGTGTGCTTAGCTATTTGTAAAGCTATCTGGAGAGAAAGAGCATGTTAAATGGAAACAGATGGAGGAATGACACACATAGCCTTGGAATTCACAGCCCAGCGCGGCAGAGTTCAATCAGTGCTTGACGTCCTGACAATCTGGTCTCCGCAGGAAAAGAAAACACCTGGAGACCTGGGTTTGGGGGTAAGCTCACATTTTGGGGCCGTTTGCTTTCTGATTTGCTTAGGGTGGTTGCCCTCTGTTTTTATTTAAATAGATCTTTCCATCTGCATTTTTCTCCTTCCATCATCCTCACTGCCCATCTCTTGCATCCATCCTGTCATTCCTCCCTAAAATCAATTTGTTTTAAAATCAAAAGTAGGTAGCAGATCAGAAGCGATGTGAGAATTCTCACCATCCTTTCCCCTAGATGATGGAGTTTCTTCATGTTCTCTGTGATTACCAGGCTTACTCATTGCTACCCTCTTTAGAATAAAACATTTGAATTACAATTTATTGAAGCTAGAGTCATACAAACGAAGCCAATGAAGGGGCAGTCTGACATGTAAAAATCAGTAGTTTTGATTTCTGTAAACAATATCTCAAAATGTATTTGGTGTTAGAGCAAATACACAAAGCAAATCATAGCAAACAACTTCATTAAAAATTAGCAGGCTCCTCTAACTTTACTGTTATCTCTAGCGAAATTGAAAGCCTTAATGCGAGTGAGTGGAAATGCATATGGACATTCCAGGTAGGAGGCAGTGTGGTATGTTAAAAATATTGGTCCACTGGAAGTCAGGAGAGAGGCACAGGCCTCAGCGCCACAGCATGGCTGACAAGTGGTGTAGGTCTGAGCCTGGGATCCAAACCTGTGAACCTGGGCTGCCGAAGCGGAGCACACCAAACTTAACCACTAGGCTCCAGGGCCAGTCCCGAAAAGGGTTTTTAAGTGGAGGAAAAATAATCTTTGAGAAAATCAGAACAAGAGAGCAATTGCTTATGATTTGTTCACAGCCACATGTCATTGCCTAACAGTGAGTCCCTCTGGAACAGGGACTCAATCTTGGCACTGTTGGCATTTTGAGCTGAAAAATTCTTTGTTGTGAGGAAGAGATCACGTGGCCGTAGGATGTTTGGCAGCATCCCTGATCTCTAACCGCTAGATGTCCATCACCCTCTTACCCCAGTCAGGACAATAAGAAATGTCTCCAGCCATTGCCGAGATTGCCCCAGTTGAGAACTTTAAATGCTTTAAATGAATGAATATTTTTTGCGAGGCCATATGGCCTTAATAGTTAAGAGCGGGTCTCTGGAGAGTAAGATCTGGAGCAAGATTTGAGTGCCGGTTCTGTTACCTTTTTCACTGTGGCCCTTGAGCAAATTACTTGACTTGTTTACACCTCACTTTCTTCATTTGTAAAGTGAGACTAATAAGAATGCCTCCCTCCTAGGATTATTGTGAGGATTAAATGAGACAATAGATGTGAAGCATTTAGTGTAGTGTGTGGCACATGGGAGCTACTCAACACACGCTAGAAATTGTTCTTACTGTCATCGATAGTCACAAAGGGGCCCTTCAGTTCAATTAGCACTTCAGTCTGGCACTCAATTAACATATACATAGTAGCTATGTGTTGTTTAGATTGAAAATTCAGTTCAAGTTGACTTGGGCAATGGCCATCTCTGTAATCGTGGACATAGATAAAGGAAGGTCTTTTCTGCTTCATCAAACATAGATTAATAGAGAATCTATTTTGTGAATTTCTGATAAAGTGACCAAAAATACAAGTTCTGGAGAGGCCTTAAGTGTCCTGGTAGCGACATGCTCCTTATACCTCATGGACCCTCATTTGGTGGTTAGTGTCTGTGGGTAACAGCTTTACTTCTTTCTGAGCCACATTTCATATATATACATATTTTAGAATTATCTTGAGCTCTCAAGAAGAAAGATAAATTTCTTGAAGTATTAGCATTGTTTTTTGATTAGGAAAACTAATTTGTGCTCAGTACTGTGATGTAACCCATAACATGACCGTTTATGTAAAATGGAGGCTGCTTTTAGAGAGAACTAATGTTCTTTTGTTCTTTTATTCAACAAAAGTCATATAGATGCTCTGTAATACTTTTAATGCTATATTGGATATACATTGATTAAGTAAAATTGAAACAAACGAGAAAGAATTAACATTACTATATGCTGGCTTGTAAAATCCAGAATAATGCTGCCTTAAATTCCATTGTGCTCAACCTGGACCCTTTGGGGCTCCCATCTTAGAAAGGAAGATTCATTCTCTCGTTGCCATATAAATCGACAATATTACAGCAAATAGATCTATAGACTTGGGTGGGAGGGCTTGAAGGTCTGAAAAGGAAAATGAAAGTTTAGTGTATGACATTTCACAGGGTTATTCTCAGTGATTTAGTCTTATGCGGAACTTAGAAGAATGAAGAAGTGCTTCTTTTTAGCAGACTAATTTATTTCATCTTTGAGCAATCAATCTTTTATTCCTGGACTTTCTTCTCTTAGAAAATGGCAACATTTTCCATCTAATTACTCAAGACATAATCCAGGAATTATCCTTGGGTATTTTTCAAATTCCTTTCTCCTTTTTCTCCAGTTTTTCATTTTAGTCCTATGGAGCCTACCTCCAAAATACGTCTTAAATTCATCTACTCATTTCTATCTCTATTATTAACCAACCATCATATTTTTATTGGCCTATGATCGCAGATTTCATGGATTTTCATTGTTGTTTCTCCATAATTCATTATTTATGCAGTAGCCAGAATGATCTTTGAAAATCACCAAGTATCATAGTTAGATGAAACCCAGATTTCTAGCCCTGACTTCTAAAGACCACACGTTCTGGTCCTTGCTTATCCTGCCTACTTTATTTTGTACTTTTCTTCCCTCGTTCCTTACTCTCCCATCACACTGTGTAGACCAAATGCGTTCCCACTTAGGACCTGGTACTAAATGTCCTTTTGTGTGGAATGCGCCTGTCCGTGTCTTTGCACGGTTCCCTCCTCCTGTTCACTGCCGTATTCTCAGTGCCTAGAACAGGCCCTGTTACAGCAGGCGTGGGACAAATATTTGTTGAAAGAGAGTTAATGGAAAAATGGGTCTCTTCGTGATACAAAAGACATGGACGCAATAGGCTGATGACACATGGTCATGTACCTGAGACTTTGAGGGATGTGATTTTTCCTTTTGAATTTTATTACATGGTTCTGAAGGTCTGTTGATTCCTTAGGGAAGAATCAGGCAAACATTTCCTTTGAAGATGGTTCTGTCTGTAGATTGCATTTTCAGTTTCTATGTTCTCTGCTTATTTTTCATGGCGTGTCCTGAAGGAGCACAGACTCTTCAGCTGGAGGTGTGCAGTAAGAGCAGATGAACCCAAAGTGATCATAATGGGCTCATTTCCTGCTTCCTGTATATCTCTCTCCTGGGTATGGAGTTCTTAGTAAGTAGAATTGAAGGTGAATATTTCATAGAGGATTGGGCCCCAGGATGTTTTTCACCCACTAAATCTTTCACATCTTCTAATTCCAGAGTTTCCAGAAATCAAGTTGTATCTCAGTTCATACTTCTTATCCACAGACACTTTCTAAACCAGGTTAACCTGTCATTCTAACTCAGCTCTCTATTTTTTGATTCATTTGTTGCTGTGGAACACTTGCTTCTGAGGTTCAGAATGAGTCTATATTTTGTTTTTGTGCGGTGTTCAAATGGCAAGTGGTAACGCATCAATCTGTTGGCATTTGCCAGGGTATCTGGAAAGAGAAAACTGACTTCTTTCAAGTGAGTTCTAAAACGAAGCAGAAAGAAATACAAAGCATTTCTTAAAGTTGCAAGCCAAAGGATGCAGAATATAGTGAAGACGTGAAGGAAATGAATAGAACCTCTTCCCTCAGACCTTGAGCTCCTCTCGTGTTTTCCCGTTGCCTCAGATAGGAAGCAAGCATGTTGTCTGCGCCTTTCACCGAAGCTTCCGATCAGGGCCTGGTCCTGATTATTCATCTAAAGTGTATGAAAAGTTTATGAAAAGTGTATGTAGACATTCTGTTTAACAATATATTTTGGAATACCAGATTTTAAACTCTGTTTAGGTTATTGATGGTGTCTAAGCTCTGTTATGTAAATTCCAGAAGAACTTCTGAGATCAAAGGAGAAAGACCCAGCTCTTTCTGTAATAGGAGTACAGGTTTGTTTTCTGTAGACCTTACCATTGCTGTTTTAGGTTTATAAACTGCTCCTTTTTTCATAAGGTAACTTGTATGATGCTGTGGAATGCTAAATATATTGATTGCTATATTTATATTCAGATACATATAAATGGAAATGATTTGAATATAACATTTCAAACATGAAAATTCACAGAAATGCTTACTTGGAAAGACAGCAAAATCATTCTTGTAAATTCTTTCAAAATAAATTGACCTTTAAGAAGTCTGGGAAAGCTCCGTTTTCTCATGGCTGTGCTCTGGGCAAAGCTGCCCGTTGTGCTTTGCTCCTCGTGCGTAGATGAGATGATAATGTATTTTATCCCAAATAAATAAACAAAACCAAGAACTCAAGACTTTATGGGAGTTTTACAAGTTCTGCAGTATGGGAAAGTGCTGAAGACAGTTGAATGTGGATTCGTTGCATGTTCTTTAGCTAAATTGTCATTTCATTTGAATGGGTCCCCTTTTGTTCTAGTCCTGATTATTAAGGCAATGGTTCAAGTCTACTGAATCTAAACAGAAGGTAGAAAATAGGCAGCTAAAAGGAAAAGAAATAAGCTGATTCATTTAAGCCAAAATTAAAAAAAAAAAAAAAAAACGCTAATCTCTCATCTGGGACTTAGTGCATTTCTGCAGCCTCGGAGCTGCCATATCAATTGCTGTCAACAGTAGGTATGTGGAAAATTGCACTGACGTGGTATAATTGGTTCTGTGATATAACTGTAACACAATGAAGCAGAATAGCCTATCCAGGGCACTCCACACCACGATTAGCCAGAAGTCCAGACAGAACGTAAAACCCAGGGAGGGTAGTTGAAAACACACAGAAAGGCCTGTTGGAAGTAAAGTGAGATGGTGTGAAAGAAGGAAGTTTTTGATGCTTTTAAGTTTAACATGACTCATTAGCTTCTAGTAGTATTTTCAAATTGGTTAAAAAACGAAGCAGAGAATGATTTTAGAGCCCTGCTTTTTCTTTTGCCACTTTGGGACTAGAAGGGTTTACTTCCTCCCGTATTTAATGGGCAGCGACCTAGAGCATTTGGATCTGGATCTGGTGCCTTGAAACGAACACCCTGGTGGACTGCTGCTTCAGAAGGAGTCAGAGCCATGCTACTTCTCGGATGAAAAGTTTTATTTCCTTTCTTTTAAGATAAGATTAAAATAACTAAAGATCAAGATGATTAAAACCCCACGGACAAGCTTATTTGTTCTTAAATTGTTACAAGCAATGGCTGCATGTTCACTAAAATAATGATTTCTTTTATTACTGACACATAAAAGCACAATTTCAAATTTTGTCATCTCCTTCTTTACATCATTTTTTCACCCAGTATTTTAGCTCTTAATTCACTCTTTTATAACTTTATCCAGCGTATCTCTAGATTGTTGCTACTGTAGAGTGGTGATAAGTATATAATTAAAATGATCTATTTCCTCACCTGAGAAATAGATTGTGCCCATTTGTAATGCCTGTGTGATTATACACAGCAAGATTGTCAACCACACACAAGACATAAGATTAAGATGGATAGGCATACACACAAATGTACAAACCTATTTATTCTTCAATGAAAAACACATTCTGTAGGTATATATGTATTTTTTAATATTACATTGTGTAATCCTTTATACTTGATGTGTTCCTTTTTAATAAATTATTAAAGGAGTAACCAAGGGAGTTACATTAATATACAAAAATAAGCATTGGTATTAGTATTAGCACACCTAGAAAATACATTATTTGAAATATGAAATTTATTGGTGAAATTTTTTTGGCTAATACGTATGGGGCAATATATTTATTTGAATTTTAAAAAATCCTTAGGGAGTCTGACTTGAGGCATACGCTTATTTTTAGGTAAATTGTCATTTCACCTGTCACGGAAGGAAAGGTGAAATTAAATATGAGCAATTATAAAGGCTGTAATTCTCACTGTCATGGTTTTCAGCTAGCACGATGGAGGGGTGATGCGATCCTCCATTTAAAACACTTTGGAACTGAAATGGTACTGGGGTGTGTTATGCTACATCCCAATTTCGGAAGCCTGCACCTCGGTCCAGTTTCTTTCAAGGCGGAGGCCTGTGATCTGCTGCCCTTTCCTTTCCTTCCTTTAAGATATTTATCCTCAGAGATTTCACTGTTCAAATACAGGCTCTTCTGCCACTGAAGGTTATACCTGAAGTGAACCTTTTAGTTTTCCCTCCGTCACAGGCGATTTAAAGTACTTCTCCTTCAAGGGACTCCAACAAAGCCTGCTGCCGTACAACGCTCTCCCACTTTTCTAAACGCTCAGATACTCAACGCCCACCACGTGGAAACTGCGTCATCCCATAATGGTCAAAAATACTCAGTTCTTTCCTCAGACAGCCTTTATTTTAACCAGCTCTTGCGTTCTCGTTCCTCTTGTAAAGATTTGCTATTCAAAGACATTAAGAACCTAGTGTGGGGAAAGGACTCGCGCTGACTGAAAGCCTACCACATGTTAGGCACTTCACATGCTATTGCGGTTCATTGTTTCAGTGGTTCTGTAAGACGAAACTCCGAAAGTTCAGCTGACTGCAAAGCTCATGAATAGGTGAGCTGATGTGCCAGCTTGATGAGTCCGCTTGACTCTAAACCCAAGCTTTGACGGGCAGAAAGCCGGTAGCTTGTAGAACCAAAGAACCGTTGATGCTTAGAAACACACATTTAATGGAGTTGAGAAACAGGTGTTCTGGTTTTGAGTTTATATTTAGAGTTGGAATAAAATTGACTTGTGTCTTTGTTCTTCGAACGTATAGAGCAATGTTTCTCAAACTTTCTTTTTCATCACTCCCCTAAGGATACAGTTTAGAAGTTTTTCTTCTGATTGCTCCCTCCCCGTGGAATCGTAATATATTTGGGTATGTACTGTGACCCTTTGGAGGGCCACAAAGCACTGTAAGTAGTATTTTTGCCCCCTGGGGGGGAATATTGCCTGAGTTGAGGCTGCGTGATATAGACTATTGCTATACCCCCTCCCCCCCACCGTGAGTGATCTGCAGGAGCGAGCAGAGCGAAGCAAGCACAGCTTTGGACCTGGACAAACCCTGCCTGGATTCTGGGTCTATCACTTGTTACTTATGAGAACCAGGGAGAGTGACATAACTTCTCTGAGACCCAGTCTGCTCTTCAGGAAAATGCAATTATAATTCGTTCCTCGTCAAGTTGTTGTGAGAGTTAAAAAGTATGATCTCTTTAAAGTGCCTAGCAAGAGCCAGCGGAATTCTCAAACGCTGAGAGTCCTTTTCTTCCTTGTACGAAGAATTGTCACCAGACTTCACATTTCTGAGACTAGCGCTGGCGTGTCAGCCCAGGGCTGGGGAGGCCTGGGTTCTGTCTGGGACAAGCTCTGCGCTACCTCGATACGTGTCTTTTTCTCTGTAAAATGAGAGTGCTCATTTCTGTTTCATTTGAGGTTTCTCAGTATGTGATTTTGTAATATCATACAAAGCCCTCCCAGGGACATAAAAGAATTAATCACATTTTAAATTTTTATTGACACTTTCAACCTCAGTGCCAACAATTTTGCAAGGGTATTTTTCCTTCATATGTTCTTTGGGATCTGAATATTAAGTAAAGAAAGAACCATATGTAGCCATGGGTGGTACCAATTAGCCCCAAAAGAAGAAATTTTATTTGGACCAAAAACTGTATTTCCTAGTGATTTCTTAAGGATCATTTTACTAGATACATAGATAAAAGAAACTTCGCCATATTTCTAGTGTCACTTTATTTCTAGCTATTAGAGAGTGGAAAGATAGGTGATATTAGATAATTACAACTTAATTTAAAGAATAAAAACCGATTAGCAAGTAAACAATTTCTTTTCTGTGTCCTAAGGTGTTAGCACCAATCAGGATTCTGTGCACTGCAGAAAGAGACAAAGTTTGGAGCAGCCAGCCGCTGATCACGAGGACTGACTGTGCTTCCCAGGGGAGGCTGAAGAGCTTGTGTGGGTGGGATTGCAAAGGAAAAGCGTGGAGACAGTGTACAGCTCCTCTTGGATTGTAGGCAGATATTTTGTATGTTTATTTGTGTTTTTATTTATTTGGAATTATTTCAGACAGACGAAAATGTGTAAAGAATACTCTAGTGAACAGCTGTGTATCTACAACTGGCTCATCCAAAGGAAACATTACAAACCTAGTTGAAATCCCCCATGTGCCTTTTCCTAATTGCAATTCCCTCCCTTCTCTATAGAGGCATATGCTCTCCAGAATTTGATATTTGTCATTCCCATGCATTTCTTTCTTATTTTTGGCATACACATATCTCTCTTAATAAGCAGACTTGTTTTCCATGCTTTACATTTTGCAAGACAGATGTCCTGATGTATGTGTTTTTCACCCAATGTTATGTTTATGAGATTCCGTTTATTTTTGAATATTTTATCTTAAATGGTTAAGTGGTTTTAATATAATGGTACGCTCTTTTACCCTGCATTATCCTATTACTTTTATCAAATAATTGATTTGATTTACAATTAGTTGCATACTTATAAGTCACTTTCAAGGTGATGGGCTTATAAATATCTTTCAAAATAATTCATATTGAAGTCTCATCCATCAGTTCATCTATTTACTTGCAAAATGATACTTAAATGATTTCCTAGCCAAGGACAGTGCTAGGTATTAAAAATTCACTGGTGAGCAAAACAGACTTTGTCCTTCTCTTATGGACTTTACAGACTAATGCGACGCAAACCAGAAATTACACAAATAATCCCACAAATCAGTACATGATTGATTCAACAGAAATCTATTGATTGCCTGATAGGAATTAAAACAGTGAATCAAACAAAGGAAAATCTCTGACTTTGTGGAACTCACATTCTAATTGGGTAGTTGTGGGAGGGTGGGGAAGGCATAGAAAATAAGATAAGCTAAAAATGAGTAAGATAACTAAGAAAAATATAAAGTATGTTTAAGAGTGGTATATGCTATGGGTAAAATAAAGGAGGCTGCACAGGAGGGTTCTGCACAGGAGAATCCGGACCATAGAAGTCCTCATTTAGAAGGTGACATTGGAGTGCATATAGAAAGGAAGAGAGGGGAGATAAGAGATGGAGCCATGTGCAGAAACGTGCAGAGCACCCCATGCAGAGAAAACAGCAAGTACAGGACCTAAGCTCAGGGCAGTGGTCAGCGTCATTCTCAAAGGGTGGCAGTGGCTGGAATAGAGTGAGTGAAGGAAGAGCAGTAGGATTGAGATCTGAGAGGGAGGGGGCGTGGTGATGTGGGGCTTTATTTATGTATTTATTTTTGGCCATTGTAAGTGCTTTGGCTTTTGCTTGGAATGACACTAAAACCACTGGGGTGTTTTAGTAGAAAGATGGTGTGATTCAATTTCTGTTTAAACAGGATCACTCTCCAGGCTAAGTTGAAGACAGAATGAAATGGGCACTAGAGCAGACACAGGGCCATCAGTTGGGAGGCTTGTGTACCTCCTCTGGTGAGGGATCATGGTGGTTGGGCCAGGGTTGCATCAGTGGAGTGGTGAGAAGTACTTGCATTCTGGATCTGTTTGGAAGGTGGAGCCTACAAGATTGCCAGTGGGTTGACGTGGGTAAGCAAGAAAAACAGGAGTTGAAAATGCCTGCAGACTTTTTGGCATGAGCAACTGGAAAAGCGATTTTGCCATTTCCTGAGATGGGGAACTTGGCTTGGGACCTATTAAGACTGAGATACTTTGTCGATCATCCAAGATGAGATGTAGAGTAGGCAGTTAGATATAAAAGACTCAAGTTATTTATATTCAGCTTGTGTTACTTTGTGAGGGCTGCCATAAAAAACACCATAGACTGGGTGCCTTAAACATCAGAAATTTATTTTCTCACAGTTCTGGAGGCTAGAAGTCTGAGATCAAGGTGTCTGAAGAGTGTGTTTCTTCTGAGGCCTCTCTCCTTGGCTTGTAGGTGGCCATCTTCTGACTGTGAGACTTCACGTGGTCTTCCTTATGTATCTGCATGTGTCTCTCTCTCTTCTTATAAGGACAGTAGTCATAGTGGATTAAGGTCCACCCTAATGATACAATTTTAAGCTAATTACCTCTTTAAAGACCTTACCTTCAAATACAGTCACATTCTGAGGTCCTGGGGGTTAGGACTTCAACATACAGATTTTGGGAGGGCACAGTTCAGCCCATAACATAACTCACAGATGATACTCAAAGCCATGTGACTCACTGAGACTGTCAAGGGAACGTGTCTGAGTAAAAAAGAGAAAAGATCCAGGAACGAAGCCCTGGGACAGTCCACCGCTCAGATGTCAGGGAGAAGTGGAGGAACCTGTAAGAATATCGAAAACGAGCAAGCAGAAAGTGGACAGAAAGTCAGGAGAGGATAGGGTGGCATCCAGGGAAACAGGTGAAGAAGGGGTTTCAAGGCAGAGGGAGTGATCATTGCGTCAAGTGCTTCAGACAAGTCAAGGGAGACGAACCTTGAGAAGACATCGTTGGATTCAGTGACGGGGATGCTTCGGCAAACCTTGAATAGAGCAGTTTTGGTGGAGTTGGTGAAACCTTGATGACTTTCAGATTTCTGACAAGAACAGCTGAGTGCGTGGAGTTCCCATTGCAAAGAAAGGGAATACTGAAGTGGGGACAGGCGGGTGCCACGAGTTCAGTTTCAGATGTAGTCTTTTGAGATTTTGTGAGACATCTAAGTAGTTAGACATATCTTACCTTCCAGGAATCTTTGAATTCAAAAAGTAGTTTGCTAGGCTTACTTTAAAGCCTGAACGGTATGCATTTCAGGATCTTCAAAGATCCTTAAGGGAGTGAGATCAAGGGCCTCAAATCACACCCTACAAGCAACTGTCTCCAAGTAAGTTAATTCTTACAAGTAAGACTGTTCTTTCCCAGGAAAAGCTTGCAAGGAGAAAAGAAGCCATAAAGTTATAGTGATGTTGAGATGTGGGAGATGATACACTCCTGACGTAAATTCATGTTGTATTAAAGATGAGGGGAATGCCATTTTTTTGTAAAATAGGTCTTTTAGTATGGGAAAAATGTCTTGAAAAATCTAGAAATCAACAGAATTTAGTGTTCCCTCCTCTGTGTGTTTGTGGTATCCTGTACGAATTACCATGTGAGCGTTTATCACACCATACTGTATTGTAATTGTTTATTTACACCCCTGTCTAATCCAAAAAAGTGTGAACGCCTTTGGGGAAGGACTTGGGTGTTATTAGTCTGCTTGTCATTATTACCTAAAATGGTTCAGGGCATATAGCAGACGCTCAGTCAATTCAGTGAGGTAAAAAAACAAATGATGTAACTTTTCACTAGACAGTTGAACTAGACATTATCTGGTATCTCTCCTTTTCGTATATTTTGGTACAGGGTGTTACTGGCTGGCTGGCTCTGGGCATCTAATTGCCTCCTGCTCTGGCACTGTGGGAAAGTGCTCCAGTGTCTTTGTGATATTTATGTATTTGCTGTTATCACACAATGTACCATCATTCCAGGAACATCACATTATTGCTGACTTTATTTTCAGTACCCCGATGTACTCCAGGAAAGGTGCCTGAGAATAAACCGTGTATCTGACCTGACCTGCATTCAGGGAAGAGTGAGTTAAGATGTTTTTCTCTGAGTAGGGGGAGAGTTTGTTGGCAAGCTTATGTGAAAAAATTCCATTTTTCAAATGATCCCACCTGCAAATGAAATCCATGATTGTTATTTATTATTTGTTGAGCACAAGCTGTGCGCTCAGTGCTATTTAAAAAAAACACCCCAAAACCATGGAGGATGACACGGTCCATGCCTCAGGGTTTAACAACCCACGCCAGGCACAGCATGCAATCCATATATGACGATAGCAGAAAAGTGACTGCGTTTGGGAAGAGACAGGCTGTCGGAGATTATTAATTTTTTATGATTACAGAGGGCTTAAAAAATTCATTTTGTCTGAAAAATTTTACTAAAATGAAAACTTTTTAGGAGTAATATTTAAGGAGGAAAGAAGTGGTCAAATGATAGATTGTTGGTTTGAGCTGATCCTAGAGCAGACTCAAGCCTTATCTATGTGAGGAGGACACTGGTGGTGAGTCAACAGGTGATTTAGGCAAAGTGAAGAAGCAGGATCCGTAGATTGATCAATAGCTAGCGTTTAATTATGTTTCCTGCTATGAACATTAGTTCTAATAATGGACTAATCATAAGTTCTGGTGTTTATGGAAAGAAGTGTGATAAAATAGTAAATGCAAGCAAATTAATAAGTAGAGTAAACCTAAGAAAAACTTTTTCCC
Organism: Equus quagga; assembly: GCF_021613505.1. Classification (NCBI taxonomy): domain Eukaryota; kingdom Metazoa; phylum Chordata; class Mammalia; order Perissodactyla; family Equidae; genus Equus; species Equus quagga. Next base: position 2,948,473 of record NC_060269.1, on the reverse strand, counting down.
TGGATTTCCCTGAGCCCCACTACACATTTAAGTGATTCAAATGCAATGGCAGAATGGGTAAGGGATTCCAGACAGCACAAAATTTAGACTAGGAATGCAAAAAGCTAGCGGTATTTCTCTAAAACAGCAGGACTTAGGAAAGCATTTGTTAAAAATGTGAAGCTTAGAGACAGAAACATTCACCTGAATTTGTTTGCGAATCACATAGCTGGGAGAACAGACTCAGAGGTTAAACCCAGGCATTTTCCTCATCAGTTTTTATAGGTTAAACGCAGAGGCTGCAGTCAGAGTATCTGAAACACTGTTTAAAAATTACAGTCCGTATTCAACTCAATTGCCTCAACACTCGGCTTTTATTGCCCCTTCGCACACTCAGGTGCTCACCGTTACAGAATACTATCATACTACTAAGCTTTGAACTTGATATTTTTCTCTCTGGTAATATCTTTACTGGTTAATTTTTTTCCTCCCAATTTGTAATATTCAGGGAGTCTGTTGCTCATGCACAGCATAACAGACACTCAACTGCTAGCGTACATTCTGTCCAAGGGGCCACTCAGCTCAGGACAGTCCTGACCCAATGTGCTCGCCATGCTTTGTTATTTTACTGCTGCTCCCCAAGACCGCCCTAGGCTCCTGGGCCCTTGGCTTCTGCTGTGCCTCCTTAACTCTGAATTACCCCCTGACGTTTCTTCTTCTCTTTCTGATAGAAGGGAAAGGATACAAAAAGAGGCCTTAAATAGGGTGAATTCGTAATAACCATCATCATCTCCATCACTTCTGCTATACTTTTAAAAGATGTAATTATTTTCTGCCTAGAGAACCTCACATCATTTTCCCTGATCCTTTGCCACCATTAAGCTCCTGGTTGTCACATTCTCTCTCCCACTGCAGGAGACCTTGCCTTCTTTTCCAGAGATTCAGCTGCCTCAGAATGAACTCTCAAATCTAATACTGTCTCCATGTTGACTTTTGTCTTCCTAAATATCCCTTTTCCCTTCAGTTTAGAGAAAAAGTTGTTCTATTCCTCTAAATCTCTCCACCTGTGTTCTAAAGTTCGTCTCCCTAATCCCGGAGTTGCCCATTTTTCATAATTATTACACCTCTCTCCAGTGCTTCCAATATTCCTTTTCTCTGCTATATCAGTATTCAATTAGGGAAGTAGAAAAGCTAGGAAATATATATGGAAATATCCAACCAGAGAAGCAGAATATATATAAATACGTATATATGTATATAATTTTGATAGGGTTTTGGCTGTACAGCTGTGGCGGCTATTCAGTTGAGCAGTCTCTGGGAGGCTCTTGTCTTCATGTCTGAAGTTGGAGCGCGAAGTCCTCTAGGCAGACAATCAGAAAGAAGCTGGAGGTAAGGCAGGGTAGAGCAAGAACAAGCTGGACACCACAAATGTCAACTGGCGTCCGTGAAGATGGACTGAAACTTGTATTAGCTCTTTCTCCCTCTAACCTTGGGGGTGTGAGTGTCCTGGAAAAGCCAGGGCCCTTCATCAGAGAGCTAAACACAATTCCAGGGGAAGGTGGAGAAGTCGTGGGCCTGGGCTGCCTCATGTCACGTGATAAGTGGTGTGTGTGAGCTACAGAATAGATGCTGCTTCATTTCCATCGTCCAAATCTCCCGTAGGAGTCTCTCTTGTGGTCCACTCTGACCAAATATACACAGGAAAGGGAATTCTGGGAAATGTGGTTTCCCAGCAAGTTGACATATTACAAAACCACCACAATCTACTCTTTGTTAACTTGGCAGCCATACGTGTTTCCTTAAACCATATTTAACCTTAGTATAAAGACCATAACAATGTCATGCTTCTGCCTAAAGGATTCAACTATCCGGTGTACAACAGACCATATAACAACCATTTCCCCTAGAAAGGATACAAAGTCCCTTTTGGGTCTTTGGGTCATATTCATCCTTATTATAGTTGATTCACATACCTCCTTTGACATCTTGTAACTTAAATACCAAGGGTTAGCTAGTATTATGCAGCTGACGTTAGATAATAAGAGGATGAGAGAGGGCAAGAAAACAAATGTATACATATATACATATACACACACACACACATACATATATATATAATGCACACACACATATTCTTATCAAAATAAGAGGGAAAAATCCATTTCTATTACAGTCCTCATTTCTGCAACTTGTCATGTGGTCATAACTGCTTTCTTTCACTACTCCTTCCATATCCCTTTGTTCTCAAGAAGCACTTTAGCTGGTTGCGATTCCTTGCTTGGAAGGGTGACCCAAACTTTTGCTCCTGAATCCTATGGGTTATCGACTGCCCTGCCTGAATTGGATTGTTGTAGTTTTCCATTTTCATCACATTTTCACTTGAATCACAGGACATGGGAATACTAGAAGCACCCTAGAGAATGCCCTGAATTCCAGAAATATTTCTCTTTACCCTCATTGTCATTCTCAAGTTTACCTTGACTGTCAGGCTCAGTCACCCCAGCTCACAGAGTAATGTGTTTCTTCGCTGGCAAATTCTGTGGCAGGAGGAGCCATTTAGGTCAGGTGGCAGTCTCAACTTGCAGCTCAGGGGAATCGTGTGTCCCTTGGTGGAAGCATTCCTCCTTTTGCAGGTGAAGGTCTCCAAGCCAGCAGAAACTAAAGTTGCAGGAATGGCAAGCAAAAATTTTCCTGGTGGATCCCTAGGGTAAAAGAGAAAGAAATCACTCTCATTTCCGCACCTGGATTCCCACACCCATGAATACTGGCTATGGGAGAAACCATATCGCCATGTATTGGATCCTGACTTAGAATATATGTCACAACCTGGAGGACACTGTCCCAGCCCTGCCAGGTATTGTCACCTGCCTGATGCCATGACTAAGTGTTCAAAAGGTATCCCTCTATTCTATCAAGCCAGCTGCTTCAGAGTGCTAGGGAACATGGTAAAAGCAGTGAATTCCATGAACACGGACCCTTTGCCACACTTAATTTACTGTGAAATGATTTTATTTGTCAGAAGTGATGCTGTGTGGAGCACCACGGCAGTGAATAAGGTATTATTTTTACCCCTAGATGGTAGTTTTTGGCATAAGCATTGTATACAGGGAAGGCAAATCCATATCTAAAGTAAGTGTCTATTCCTGTAAGAAAAAACTGCTTCCTCCTCCAGGATGGAAGTAATCCAATGTGATCAACTTGCCACCAGGTAGCTGGCTGATCACCCTGGGGGATGATGCCATATTGAGAGTTCTGTGTTGGTCTCTACTGTTGCAAAATTGGACGCTCAACACCGGCTTTGGTGAGTAACCAGGTTGGCTTTGATGAGTCTAAGTCCATGTTGCCGAGCCCAGGCATTACCTCTACCCCTGCTGCCATGGCCTCTTTGTTCGTAGCCATTGGGCAATGACAGGAGTGGCTGGGAAAAGAGGCTGAATGACACTCACAGAACGGGTCAACCTATCCACCTATTATTGAAAGCTTCTTCTGCTTAGGTCACCCTTTGGTGAGCATTCACATGGGAGACAAATGTTTCATACTCTATGCCTTCTCAGAGAGGTCTATACACATACTTCTTTTCTCGATCTCCTTGTCACCAAATTTCCAGTTGTGATTCTTTCAAATCCTGAACATCCAGCCTAAGCATCATCCACAGTCTATGAATTAGTGTAGATCCATACCTTGGCCATATTTAATTCCAGATGAAATGAACAATCAGATGCACTGCTCAAAATTCTGCCCACTAGGAGGATTTCCTTTCACCACTGTCCTTCAAGGACATCCCAGAATAGGGTTGTAGGGTTGTAGCTGTCCATTTTGGGGTACTGCCTGTATATTGTGCAGCAAGCTTGAGTTTTTTCTTCCTTAGTTAATTGGTCATAGGGAACACCCATAAGGCCACAGGTATGTGTTGAGATAGAGAGTAGCACTTTCAAATGTAATTTTTGTTGCCTCCAAAATCCAAAGAGGGTAACTAGCATTGTGCTTCTTTGTTAGTGGTAGATGGGACAGACGCAGCAACTTATCCTTCATTTCGGAAGGGTCTCGACATGCTCCAGACTATTGGATCCCTAGAAATTTCCCTGAGGTGTCAGGACCTCGACTTTTTTGTGGGATATATTTCTCATCTTCTGGCACACAAACGTCTTAACAATGTGTCTAGAGTAACTAATACTGCTTTCTCACAAGGTCGGTCAGCATAATATCCTCAATGTAACAGTGCATGATATGAAAGGGAAAGTGATCGAGGTCCCCTGTAACTAGGTTATGACATACAACTGGGGAGGGACAATTAAGTTGTATTGCTGACCTTGCCAGCTGAGAAAAATCTGCTTCTGATAGCGTTTACTAACAGGAATAGAGACAAAAAGCATTCAAGAGAGCAATAGTTGCATATCAGGGCCCAGGGCATGTGTTGATTTGCTCCAGGAAAAAACCGAATCTGGAACAGCAGCTGCATTTGGATCAACACCTGATTAAGCTTATGATTATCCACTGTCATTTTCCAAGATCCATCTCTTTTCTGCACAGGCCAAATAGGGAACTGAATGTAGATGAGGTAGGAATGACCGCGCTCCAGCATCTTTCAAGTCCTTGATGATAGTAATCTTCGAAATCCCTCCAGGAGTGTGGTATTGCTCCTGACTTACTAACCTGTAGGTGGAGGCAGATCTAGTGGCTTTCATTTGGCCTTTATCATGATTATAATCCTTGTTCCACGGGTCAGGGAATCAATGTGTGGATTCTGCCAATTACTGAGTATGCCTATCCCAATTAAGCATTCTGTGTCTGGGGCAATAATCACAGAAAGCTCAGGAATCCATTATAAGACAGACCTGAGTTAAAATTTCATTGATCACCTGATCTCTGTAAGTCCCTACTCTGACTGGTAGGCCACAGTCATGTTTTGGGTGTCTAGAAATTAGTGTCAGATCAGAGCCACTGTTTAGTAATGCTCTAAAAGTCTGGTTATTTCTCCTTCCCCAACACACAGTAACACTGATAAATGAGTGCAGTACCCTTGGGAAAAGCTGGGAGGAAAATCAGCAGTATGTATTTTTGGCAACGTAGCAGGGTCTTTCTTCAAAGGGCCCAGACTTCTCTTCATTGGAAGAACCCTGGGTCTGTGAATTGGCTCAAGTCTGGGAATTGATTTAGGGGCGGTAACTCTTTGTTCTGGTGATTTGAGTTGGACTTCAGTTCACTAGACCAAGAGCTTTTCTGCTTATACCGATCAAGTAAGATCTTAGCAGGCTGCCCATTTATTCCAGCACTAGGTACACCATGAGCAACTATCTGACTCCAGGGATCTTTGTAAGCTGGACTATTCTGATTACTGCTTTGGCTCCACTATCCATTATGGTAATCAGATTTATCTGGCCTTTGGAAATTAAGTGCTGCCCCTTGGCACCTGCCAACCTGGAATCTTATTACCATCTTTGCGTTTCGTGATCTCATTTTGATGGTAGTGGTTCCCATTGTAATTTCTGACCTACAGAGAGACGGCACTACAGAGCTCTTTAAGGATGCTGGGGCTCATTTATTCCTCAGAGCCACAGGGAAGGGCATGTTCTCTGGACCCTCATTAGGTAGGCGAGTGTATCTTTCATGATAAATCCATGCCAACATTCCATCATTCCTAAGCCATTGGATATCTTCCTCTATAGCTGGGTCAGAAGACTTCAGCCCGTGGATCAAATCTAGCCTACACTCTGTGTTGTAAATAACATTTTATTAGAACCCAGTCTTGCTCTTTTATTTACATACCTTCTCTATCTGCTTTCGTGCCACAATGGCAGTTTTGAATAGTTGTGACAGAGACAATATGGCATGCAAACTCAAAAATATTTACTGTCTGGCCCTTTAAGGAGAAGGTTTGCTGACCTCTGCTCCGCAGTTTATAGGAAGTTCTGGCATTTCAACTTCATTTAGAGTAGACCACTGTTGGGTTTATACTTCAGTCAATCAACTGAGCAAACCACAGAGCCATTCTTGGCCCCTTAAGCTGAAACATCAAATCTGGGATCTCTACTTAATGAGCCCATAACAATAATTCACCCTGACTCCTCACCTTTATATGTCTTCCGCCTTAATCTCATACCCTTAATATCCATCCCCTCCATATTACTTGGGTTTCTGTGGATATAAGTTGGAAAAATCATGCAGTTCTTTTGGGGTGCATTTCAGCTCCGTGGGTAACATTTTGTCAATCATACTTTTGGTCTTGCTGGGCCTTGACTCTGGTTATAGGTCTAGAAGCAAGGAGCAAGGAGAGGTGGTGGGGGATAGGCCCTGAGGAGGATCAGTAGTATCTGCAGGGCAATACCTCAAGGGAGGCCACAACAAATTGTTCAGGCAAGGAGAGTCTAACCTTTTTAGGCAAGGGTAGAAAGGCAAAGAAGACTTGGCAGAAGTTAGGGGTTTGAGGCCTTCAGCTTCACTGGAATATGCCCATATGTCCCCATGTCAGTTTTCAGCCTTCCATTTCTTTCCAGTCAATTCTCTAACTTTAATGAAAGAGACCCTTCAAGGTTGGGAATTCAATTCATTGCAATTCAGTCATCCACAGGACTAGATTTTGAATTTGCTTTTCAGAAATCTCAGCTCAGAAACTACATGAGATGAGGATTTCTCTGACAGAATTCATAGAAGATTTCACATCCCTCATGCAGACCTTGAGCTGGCAATTTAGAGCCCTGGGCTCATCATTTTTTCCCCTCAAGTTCTTTTGCACAGTTAGAAGCAACTAACCACCCCCATTATATTCCGTATTTTCACTAATGTGTTCTAAGGCAGCAAATCCATAGCCTCACTATCTATAGGCATTTGATTACAGGTAAGTGATAATTTGACTAACTCTTGGCCACTGCATGTCGCGCACTACCAGTTTCCCCTTTACAACTAGAAACAGAGTCATTCTAGTCCTAACATGTAATCAGATTACAGAGCCAATTTCAGAAAACCCAGAAACAAGTCAGAGAATGCATTCTTATGGTTCTATTCCTCTGGAACTACTTTTGGTCCAAATTCTGTATCAGTCAGGGTTCAACCAGAGAAGGAGAATTACTAGGATCGATCTGTCTGTCATCCATCTGTCTGTCTATCTGTCTATCTATCTATCTATCTATCTATCTGTCTATCTATCTGTCTATCTGTCTATCTGTCTATCTATCTATCTATCTATCTATCTATCTGTCTGTCTATCTGTCTATCTATCTATCTATCTGTCTGTCTGTCTGTCTATCTATCTATCTATCTATTATCAATCTTTGTATTTATCTCTATATCTTTAAGCCTATGTATATAGTTTTATAGTGATAGTTACAGAGATTTGAACTTAAACTGCTGTGGGTGTTACATAAGCAGTCTCTGTCAGGCCGTTATCTTTGAGTCTGGTGCTGGAGTTTGAAGTTCACAGGGCAGGCAATCAGGAAGGGAAGATGGATGTAAAGTAGAGAAGACGAAAGGCAAGTTGGGATCCCCAGCATGAGCTGGAGTCCATGGGGATAGACCAAAACCCATGTGATCTGGGTGGGTGTATGTCCTGAAGAAGTCAGTCAGGCCCTTCATCATGAGTTGAACACACACGCTTGGTCTAGGCGTCAAAGAAGCTGAAGGAGGATTCAGGAGAGGGTGGCCCAGTTGCTGGCCTGGTCACTGCCTCACCCCAAAATGTGAGTCAGCAGATAATTAACAAAATGTGTAAGTTACAAAACGGCTGCTGCTTTACCTCAGCCTCCAAATCTTTTGTAAGACTCTTTCTTATGGCCCACCCTAAGCGGAAACATACAGACAAGGGAATTCTGGGAAATGTAGTTCAACCTATCCAAGTTGACACAGGGCAAAGCCATCGTCTATTTACTTTCAGGCATTAATAGTTTACTCATGCCTTTAAAAACGATGACAACACAACTTATTTTGGCATTTATTTTCTCTGTAGCCCCTTCTTTTCTTCCTTCTCTCCTTCCTTCTTTCTTTCTTTCCTTCCTTCCATCCTTCCTTTTCTTTCTCTTTCTCTCCCTCTCTTTATTTTTTGGTTACTGGATGTCTCGTCTTAACTGTATTTATTTCTTTTTACCCTGAAATTTGGCTTCCACTTGACTATTTGACTGAAACCTTTCTATGGAAATATTAGACCAGTGATCTAATTTTTGCCAAATCCTTTTCTCTGTTGGCATTCTGCCATATTTGACATTATTGATTAAACTTTACTTCCAATGGATTTCCTGAAATGACTCTCTCTTTGTTGTTTTCTTAAATCTCTGGTCACACTCTTCTTGGCTCCTTATTTTCCTCTCATGTTCTAATTTTGACAGTTTCCTAAAAGCAGTTCTAGATCTGAAATTCCTTTTCACAATTTTAGGAGCTATCATCAATTCTCAAAGTTTTGATTATTACTCCTTTATTAGTGATCCCAAATCTATGACTTTAGGCTTGTCCATTTATTTGAGTTTCCAATTGTCTCCTATATATCACCAATGAATAATTTCTTATGATCTCAGATCTATTTATAACAACCCCCGTTAGTATGCAAGCTCCACGTTGAGAGTCTTTGCTGATGGCCAAATCTCCATAGTAGATGCTCAGTAAATACTTGTAGAACTGTGAATCAAAGAATGAATGTGTAAATCCAGCAAATACAGAACTTAACACATTATTTCTCCCAGTAGGCAATCTCAACTTTCTAAGTCTTTCTTAACGACAGCAACATTTTCCCAGACATACCTGCTTATAAACTTGGAGTCATTTTCGGGATCCAGGAGGGAAATATCAATAGATGAAAAAAATAGATCTCTTAGTAGATATCTTTTATTCATGTTAGATAAAAATGCTAAGAAATGTACTCTAGAAACTTTTGGGTGATTTTCCTTCCCTAAATTGTAGAGAGAAGCTTTCTGTAGAAGGCATTGTGGTGTGGTAGTTTAGATCACATACTCTGTTTCCAGACTTCCTTAGTTCAAAACTCAGATCCGACATTTACTAGTTCATTGACCTTTGGAAAGTTTCTTGCCTTTTTTGTGCCAGTTTTCTTGCCTGTGAAATGGAGGTGATAATAACTGTACCTACTTCACAAGTTTGTTGTAAAGATTAAATATGTTAATAATTGTGAAGCAGTTAGAAAAACAGCTGATGCAGAGTATTATAAAAATGTTTGTTTTGGGGCCAGCCCCGTGGCCAAGTGGTTAAGCTTGTGCACTCCACTTCGGTGGCCCAGGGTTTCTCTGGTTTGGATTGTCGGCGTGGATGTGGCACTGCTCGTCAAGCCATGCTGAGGTGGCTTCCCACATACCACAACTAGAAGGACCCACAACTGGAATATACTACTATGTACTGGGGGCTTTGAGGAGAAGAAGGAAAAATAAAATGTTTTAAAAAAATGTTCTTATTATTTTGTGATTCCAGGAGACTGGGTGTCCCAGAAATAAATTAAAGTGTCACTTTAATGTACCTCATGGCAGCATTGGCTTTAGCTCTTTTTGATGAAGTGAAATCTTTCCACTGATTTGTCTGTCAGAATTTTTGAGTATTTATGTAAATTATTATATTACACAATCCAGCATATTTTTACTATTCTTCTGAAGGCTTTCCTAGCTCAAAGATTTTTAACTACTCATGAAAACTAGGTCTTCCCATTCTTTAAACAATTCTTTCATTCAAGAATGTTTGTGTATGGGAATATATGTGTATATATGCATATATATGTATATATAGAGATGTATATATGCTCATACTTGTGTTCGTAAGAGAAAGGTTACATTTTATGACTTCCAATCAGACCTAAGGCTGAATATAAATGTAAAATGAAATTCTATGTTTGGCCCATCTCATTATTTACTACCAACTTGACTGGAAACATGTATATGGATACTTGTTCTTTAAGGCCAGCCCCGGTTGCCTAGTGGTTAAGTCCAGCGCGCTCCACTTCAGCAGCCTGGATTGGGTTCCCAGGCGCAGGTCTACAGCTTTAGTCTGTCAGTGGCTGTGCTATGGTGGAGGCTGACATACAAAAAGAGGAAGATTGGCAGTGGATGTTAGCTGAGGAGGAATCTTCCTCAGCAAAAAAAAAAGTTTCTGTTTTAAATCTTTGCAGACCTAACACATTTCGAGAGGACACTCATTAGCTTTAAAGAACAGAAGAAAACCCTTGGCATTTTGTAACTTTTACATCTGCTCTTACCACAGAAACAACTTATGTTTAGGACTGGTATTGCATTTGAATTTTGTGTCTCTAAATATCAAATGAATGAGACTCAGAGTTTTATTAAGCAAGGCAATAAAAATCATTTTTTAAGCTATTCGTTGTGGTTTAAGGATTTTGTGACATGTGTCAACATGTTTCCTCATTCAACGGCAGTTTGTGATATTTATGCTATTTTATGTAAATTATGTGGTTGCCGCAAGATGCTGGAAATATTTGGTACTTCCTGATTGGTGGCCAGTGAGGTCAGCACTGTTCCGTTAATCCGAGTAAGCACATACATGCGAACTTTGCCTAGATTATTTATTTATTTTTTCAGTTTTACAACCACAAAATGTAGAATGGTGATTAGTTGTTCCAGGATGTGCATTTCAAGAATATTACTGCCTCGGGTGGTGGAAGTCCTATAATATTTGGCTGAGAGCCAGTTGTGTAATCTCTCCTCAACGTCCTGCTTGTTGCATCGGGACACTTTGAAAAGGAGGTGCTGCACCTTGAAATGTAGATTTTCTTGTGTGAATCATAAATTCAGTCTTGCCTCAAAACTCAATTCAGACAAACTGTGAAAAAGGAATTAGCAGTGGGCCAACCGTGTTTTGGTACCGTTCTGTATTTTCAAAAGGCTTGTGAATGAGCAGGGTTTTGGTGAGCAAGTTCCTCTGGTGTATAAGATGTTTGACAGAAATTTGAGTGTGAAATCATTGCTTATTCACCGCTCCTCAAGTGGTTTCATGTGTTTTCATATTTTAAAAGGGAAAATATGCTCAACAAAATGCACAGCTGAGACACCGTGTGCTCTGGAAATGGTGATTTTCTGCTGCTGTCGTGTGTTTATTTTTCATGGGTTGGTGTGTTCTTCAAATGTGACAGCACATCTCCAACAAGACCATAGTTGTTGTTTCACACCCTTAACATTGAATTCTGTTCCCCAAGATTCAATTATTCCTTTTTCTTCCACTTTCCCTCAACGCAAATAGTTCTTAATTGTTTTCTGTACACTTAGCCTTCCCTGACTTAGGAGGTTTGTTTTCTCATTCTCTTCCATGATAATAATATCTAGCCCAGCAAATGCATTCCGTTTTTAATTCCATGAGTTTCAGATGTGAATGTTTCTCTTTGACTCTTCATCTTGAAGCCTCTGTTATCTTTTGACAACATTTCCTTTCTAATTCATTCCTGTTTTCCCTTCTGGTCCTTCACAGCTTTGTTTCCTACTAAAGGTACTTTTTCTGAGATTTCCCTATAGTAGATGTATAATAAACACCGACTGACTGGGATGCCTACTTTCCATTTACTCTTTCTTGTGTCTTTGTTTCAGTAAGTCTGTATTGAACAGATCAGGAAATGAAAATGTTCATTATAGTTAGCAAAAAGTTTCTTGAAGAAAAATCATTTTGATAATGTGTACACCGGGTACAGAAGTGGACAATCATCCCATCTAATTCATTCCAGTAACTAACACAGAGCCTAACACGTTGTAGACACCTTGGAAACTGGATAAGTGTGTAAGTAGGTTAATTTGTCCTAGTCTGGCGCCTTAGGATGGGTTGCTGAACTCTTTCTGCTAAATAGATAATAAACTAGATTGACTCTACTATATTTCTCCTGACCAGTGGAGGGTTGCATGTCCTCAGTATAGCATATATCCTTGTCATAGTTAAGTCAGTGAGAATTTCTGAAAGTTCAGTGTGGTTCACAGCACTGTGCGGTGAAGTAGAACTGTCATTGACTGAGAGCTGACGCCCTGGATGCTAGACCAGGAAAATGAAGAAATATCTCTATAAAACAGACGCTTAGATCTGTCTTCGTCAATCTAAACATTAAAATTGGAAAATATTTGACCAACAGCTAAAGAATGGGAATTAGAGTGAACATCCTAGCACAGGTTTGATTTCTATTGAAGTGGTTACTAATTTTAAACAATGAAGACCCTAGGACAGCTAGGAATAACTTTGAATTTAATTTAAAACCACCACATGACACACTGTTCTGCCAGCTATTGCAATGGAAATTTATTTAATTTTTTCCCCAGAAAACTTTTATTTATATAGGACATCTTCCAGTCGTGGAAGACTATTCGGATAGGTTTTGTAGGAATGTACATAGCTATTGTTCAATCAATGGAGTTCCTGGTTTTATTTTTCTTGTGAATTGTTGATGACAGCATCCAGAAATGTTAGTGTTAGGTTTCTCCAATTCTGAAATTGCCCAGAATACAAACTTCTCTAATTTAGTGAACTGAAGGAAGAAAATGCATGTTTTCATCCCCAGTGGACTTCAATGTGAATCCTAAACCGGATTCAGTTTGGAATTCTTAAATGCCATTTCATAGACCACATTTTAGCTTTAAGTAAAATGGTTGCATGTGACCCTACAAAGATTTCCTGCTAATTAAGTAGCACCCCTTGAGAAGAATAGAGTTATAATGCTATTTCTTTATTATTGATGATAGTGTGTTGATATCCATAATAATTGATCGGTTTGTAAACTCCTCTGTTTGACCCACACTGCCAAAGTCAGTGGGGGATGTTGACTTATCTTTCTAACAGTACTGGAGTCATACAATGACTTAATTATAGTGTCTCATCAGATCTCACTTGCAGCCAGTATCCTGGATTTAGGTGGGTGCAATACCAATGGTAGTCTGTTTGAATGTGTCCTCTCTCCTTCTTATCACAGTGTAGAACACAACAGGAAAGATAACCTGGGGCTGTGCAAAGTGCACATATTTTAAAATATTTTATAATGAATTTTAATCATTAATTAATTAATTAATTATTATTTTGAGACAGTTATCAAGTGAGCTTAAGCTGTAGTATTTTCATTAAACATAATATTTATTACAAAAATAGGTACCTTTTGAGGAAACAACAAGCTTTCAGCTCTTCAAAGCCTGCTGTTAAACCCGCTTAATGAAAGTGGGCACTGTCAGCATCCACAAGTCTTCTCGTTCTTGTTTCTGATTAAACCAAAGCAAAGAAGTTCTCTCTCCATATCTGACGTCACTGAATGAGAAAATGTGATTATTAATGCTCATGTGAAGCGGTGTGAGAGAGTGAGGGAAATGAGAGAAAAAGCATAGAAGGGAACTGTGGTTCTCCAACCAAAGTTCTCCTGAGCTTGAGGCTAAGAGCAAAGGAGAAGTCACGTTGGAGCAGCTGATTACAAGGTCTAGGGTAGGCTGCTGTACAGACAGGAAGTGATGAAGCCTGGCTTGAGCCCCACAGGGAAACAGAACAAGAGAAAACTGATGCTGGTAGCAAAGCAGCTGGAAAGAGAGAAAGAGACAGAGCCCTCCTACCACCTCCATTTGGAAATTACAGGCGTACTTCAGTTTATCTCTAGTTCCTGAGACATTGGTTATAATTACCATCAGCTTATAAGCAGCTCACAAGTCACCCATTCAGAAGAGAATCGTGGGAGTATTTGATTCTCAAAAAGAAGAATGAACCTATGAAGTGGAAACAAATAAAGATCAGCTGCTTGTGTCTTAGTGAGTGAAAAAAATCATACAAGATAGCTTTACAAATCAAACGTTTCGAAAGAATTTCAGGATTTCCTGGATAATTAGATACGTTGATTTACTTACTTCCTACTTGTGCCAAATATTAAAAGGAAATTGAGTTATAATACTATGTCGAATTTTGCTGCATTCAAACAAAACTGGATTCAGTTACAACATAGTAAATGATGATACTTTATTGTATTCACATATGAAAAACGTCTCTATGGTACAAAACTAGGCAGAACTAATCTCTGCCGTTAGACATCAGGATCTCAGGAGGAAGCAGGTGAGAGTGCTCTGGGCTGTTGAGAATGGTCTGCCTCTCAGTCTGGGGGCTCAGTTACGTGGGCAGGTTCCACTTGGGACAAGTCATCCACTAATACAAAATAATAAAAATGACGTGCATTTTTCTGTATGTATTTTATATTTCAATAAAATATTTTGAAGTAGACCAACAACTCTACGAAATCAGTGACTTGGGAATCCACAACTTGGGGAAATGATTTCAAAATGTTTAATAAAATATATGTAATAAGATGCACTAATAACATGGGATCCAGAAGTTATTCAAATCGAAAGCTCTGGAAGAAGATGATGTTGTTTATTCCTATAGCTCACCTGCTCTAGGAAACCACCTCATGCAAACACTTTTTTTCTTTCGTTTTTAGAAATGAGTTACACTTCTCAAGTCAACTCCAAATTGACTTAAAACATCCTGCATTGTTTTGATAAAGGTGCTGTTGGACAGGCCTTTGAAAATCATCTCGGTTATATAAACAGCTCAACCAAACTGTTGAGCTGGTTTATCACTTTGATAAGATAGTTGTCCTTTAGTTTTGAAGCTTCAAAATGCTGCCCCTTCAGGGAATTTAAACTAATTGCTGATCACTATGCAGTGACATGCAAAACTTTTTATTTAGCCAATTGTTACCCATCCTTCTTAGTAATACAGAGTATTGAGGATTTGTTTCTCCTTTCTAAATAAATTGATGTAAGGAAGCGATGTAAAGGGGACCTCAGTGTCACACCAGATGATGCATAATTATGTGTGTCTTAGGGGACAGGGTGGAAATTTGGGGTGGGGAAGCAGACTGTCATTCGGTTTCTTCCCCATGCAGTGGTTACTCCATGCTCTGACCATGTACATGAAGACTGCACACCTGTGGGGATCTGCAGCTGAGCAAGACTGATGGGAGAAGAGCAATGACAATTCTCCCTTTTACCAGCAAGTTTCATGTGGATGGGGAACTATGCATCCGGTGGAGTCCTGGCCCCCGTTCTCTTAGCTGAAACATATTGGTGTGGCTTCTCCCCTTTCTTAAAATAATATTGGGTGGAGGGAAGATGACAGAGGTCTGGGTAGATGACTCTTCTCTCTTATTATTCCTAGAAGGAACAAAACCTAATGCTATGATATGAGAAAAAAAGAGTCGGTAACCCAATATATTAAATTACCTTGCAATGAAGACCTGAAAGCAAGGAGAGCAAGAGACTTTTTTAGGACAGAGATTTCTAAATGTCATTTTGACCATGAAAAAGTACTATTATAAGTCTAAAACTTGTTTCGTATTTTACCAATCCTCAATGCTCATTTAAATTCTCACCATTTCTCAAATAATAGACAGTTCCAAAGTTTTCGCTCGAATTTTCCCTGGGCTCAGGGAATAAATTGGAGCCAAAATGTAGCCAATATTTTAAATTACGTAAACAATACTGGAGGTGGTTCCATTAATTTCTTAAACCCATGTCAGGTAATGGAAAACAAACTTGCATCTCAGATCGGCTTCCAAAAATGAGATACAGAGTTCGTGATTCCAGTAATTTAGAACACGGTAGTGTAAGATTTTCCTTCTTGGTTATTACAGATCACTGTTGTGGTGGAGTCATGTCTGTTTTAAATAATGCTGTTGATAGCAAAAAGTAAATTGCCTGTTTTTAGGGGAGAGGAAATACCATATGCCAGTTTTATTTCAGATTTGACAATTATCTTACACATATTAATGGATACCAGTGAGTAACAAGTCAGTGTAAGAAAGGATCGTGAATCTAATTAAAATGAACAGGCTGATCCATAAGTCCAAATCCCAGGAGACAACAAACAGCATGGGGCAGCCAACGCCCAGACTTGTCCATTTTCAGCTAGCCCTAAGAAATATGTGCTCTCCCGTAATTTCCATTGTCCAATTAAATGGTGCGTTTAGAAATGCACAGCAACCTAAGGTAGAGAAAACTCAAAATACAGTGCTTTTTAAATTTAGATTTCAGGCCGCAAACCCACATTTCTGAAAGTCATAATTCCTTGAGGTATACAATTACAAAACTTATTGTTTTGTGGTTAGGTTATCTAGCAAAAAAAGAAAGAATGATGGGAACACCTGATTTTTACTGTTATATCTTGGCCATAGGGGGTAAAATGAAACTGACTATGAGCAAATGTCAATTCTAAAGTTGATGCATCACCAGAGTAGGATAGTGCTTCGTTCAAGACTTGGTTTCTATGAAGGCTAGTAGAGTATAAGCTCCTTAAAAGCAGGGTCGCTGATGCATGGCTGTACTGCATCACATAGGACAGTGCCTGCCCCATGGTAGGTATTGGATATGTATTTGGAATCAGCAAACGACTGAGTTCAACATCACAGGTACTTTTGTAGGCACAGCCTGGCGGAGAGTCATATGCTATATCAAGATTTTCTTTTTTTTCTGAGCAACAGGCTGCTGGATGAGTCTAGGAAATGTAAGCTAAGACTTATACTGAAACATAAGCGCACATTTGTTAGCTGACAGATTGGGGAGGGCAATATAAGTAGAAAAACGGAAGGCATAGAAGCATGAAAAATATACTGTGTGGGCAGTTTATATTCTGAAACATAAAGACCTTGTTGAGAACGAAGACAGAGTGGAGGTAGAAGAGGCTGGATAGTTGGATGGAGGCCAACTGGTGAAGAAAATAGAAAAAAAGACATTCCACATTCTTCCATCACCTTCTCTACCCGACTCCCTTATGGCCCCCCTTACGTCAGTGCCCATAAATTTTTTGTTCCATCCTGTTACTATGGATAGATTGTCCATCTTCATGTCATGAGCATCCTTTTCACTTGTATTCTAAATCTCATCCCCTCTCACCTACTTAAGGATAATAGTTCAGGAATTCTCTCTTTCCTGCATCATAATTTTTAATCTTCCACTGGTTTGACTTGACATTCACTGCAGCCTAAAAGCATGCTGTAATATCTTCCATCTTATTAAAATTCTCTGTCTACCACTTATCCTCCTTCAGCCATGGCCCCATTTCTCTTCTCCACTTTATAGCGGGTATCCTCAAAATGGGGTCAAAAAGAAGGCAGTCACCATGTCCTCTTCTTTATTTTCTCATTATCCTACTCTACTGTTTGAGTACAGCTATATCCAAAGAGATATTTTCAACATCACCAATGACCTCCACATTTTTAAATTCAAAATTAATCTCAGTCCTTATCTCATTTGACCAATCAGCCTCATGTCACGGTTGCCATTTTTGGGGTTTTTTTGAAATACTGGTTTTTGAGACACCGCTTCTTATTGATTCTCCTCCTTTCTTACCTGCAGTTCACTTTTGGTTTCCTTTGTTGGCTTCTTCTAATATTTTTAATCTTGAAATGTTAAAGTCCTCAGAGCTGCACCCCCAGACCACGTCTTCATCTAATGTGCTTTCTAGGGGACTTCATACAGTTTCATGGCTGGATCTCAAATTTATGTTTTTAGTCCAGACTTGCAGTAGTATGAATGCTAGGCTTTGTATATACTTGTTGTATATGCTATTTCAGCTCCTCACCTCCAGCTGCGTGTCCTATGATATCTTTGTTTACTGTCTGTCTTATCTTTAAGAACATATGCCTCTTGAGGACAGAGACTTTGTTCTGCTCATTGCTGTTCCCAGGATCTGGAACGATCTAGCACAGAGTAAGCTCTCAATTTTGTCATGTTACTGCTTTGCTAAATAAAATATACGCACACCCTATGACCCAGTATGTATTCTAAAGAGTCTAGGTATGTAAGAATATTAATTTCAATATTATTAAGGAAGCAGGAGGGTGAAGGCACCTTGGGTGTTTCTCTCTAAGAAAGCGAATGGATAAAGTGTGGTAGATGCTCATTATGGGTAAGAGAGGCACCATCTGAAATGTTCACATAGCTGCTTGGGTAGATAAAAATAGTTCTGAGTAAAAACAATGTCCAATTCATAAATCTATACTTTTGTATATGTGTATAATGGTTCCATTTATGTAAATTAAAAACACATGCACACAAACCAACAATAGATTTTAAAGGTATTCATCTAATCATAAAGGTATATTTTATGTATATATTTTATACATATTAGAATCCTTGCTAATGGGATGAAGGGGAAAGGAGAAAGTTATGTGGTAAAAATGAAGAGATAAAGAAATGAATGAATAAATGGACAAGAGAGAAATTGTGCCTGAGCCAACGGTGATAATGTGCTTTGAGCTGACAGGTCTGACTGTCTCATCTGTCTGTAGCTGAAGCACAGCAGAAAGAAAGAATGTGGAATAAACAAAAGAGGTGACTTTGAGTCTACAGGAGATGGGTAGAGGAGTGACCTCATAAAAAATGCCCCACCCCAAAAGAGAAAGAACGCCATTTATTCTGCCCTTAAGTCCCTCTACTCAAAATGCAACATGTTGAGAGAGGGAATTGCTTGAAGCAAGTTTTAGTTATCTGCATTCTTCTTGATTGTACCAGGTTTTAAGAGGAAAAGATTGGAAAAGCAAGTATGGAGGAAAAGTGGGGCAGGATCAAGATTTATCCTCTTTCCCTGATGGCTCACAGAGTGGGAAAGATAGCTTCCCAAAGTAAGGCCAGATGCTATGAGGAAGGGGAGAAAAGTTGGAAATAGTTGGAAAGTAAAACCACTAGACACCACACGATATCAAAAGTGCCGTATAGGTAATGGTTAACAATGACCTGAAGTGGTTGCTGAACGCAATCCTTCTCGGAAAATTCAATATTATTTGCTCTTGGGAAAAAAAAGCAAACTGAAAAAAGGCTCCAGTTTCCAACTATAAACTGCATTGAGAGCTGCCCCAAATAATCTAAATTTATGCAAATGACAGTTTATATTCAGACAGTAGATACCAGGGGTGAAGAAACCAGTACAGATTTGAAACAGCTGCCAGCAAAGCACCAAGAAAACACACACACTATTCCACTAGATTAATAGAATAACCAAATTTGTAATCATGTGAGATCTTAAGTTATTTTATTCTATGCATATATTTTATTTGTAGGGGAGACAAACGTCTTTTAGAACACAATTTTTTTTCCTCTGCAGTAGACCCAATTTCCCCCATCTTAATGGAATGGTGACACCACTGAAGTTTAAAAATCAAATTATTTATTGTGGAATTATATTTTTACTTTGCTTCTCTTGTTTTTCCATCTTGAAACTTTTAATCTTCATTATGTATGTATTTTTTTATTGGCACCTTTCCTAGGGGATTTGGGAAGAAGAAAGAAAAGAAGGGAGATGAAAATAAGACCTTTAAACTCTTACAAAGATCGTTTTAGAGGAGATAGAACCTAAGAACTCATTCTTTCACTTACTTATCAAATACTAAGTGTCCACTCTGTGCCAAGCATTGAGTTAAACATACCAGACAATGGAAGAAGAAAAGACTTTAAAAAGTCTTTTCTAAATAGATATAGATACCGATATAGTTCCACTAACGTAGATTATCAACAACTCTGCGCAT
The DNA here is from genome assembly GCF_021613505.1 of Equus quagga. Classification (NCBI taxonomy): domain Eukaryota; kingdom Metazoa; phylum Chordata; class Mammalia; order Perissodactyla; family Equidae; genus Equus; species Equus quagga. The sequence continues at coordinate 2,929,038 of NC_060269.1, read as the reverse complement.
TCTAACTCAGTCCTTGTTAACTCACTTGGGAAAAACATCCCAAGATATCCTTACAGTCTGGATGTAGAAGTCGCAACAGACTTTTCCCCTTCTGATTTCTGCTCTTCAATTTTTTAAAATTAGAATTTTTCCAAGCACTATTTCTAATCACAATGTGCTGCCATTCTCCGCAGTCGCTTTGGCAAAGCGAATCAAAGAAGTATCAACCATTCCAGCCTTTAGCCTGAACAGATTGTCTGCCTCTCCCAGCTGATTGTCAGAAAGGAATGCAGACCGCCTGCCCACTGAGCACCAGGATGCCCTCAATGACAGAACATCACCCTCAGGCTTTGACTTCAGGGGACCTTGAACTCCATCAGAGAATCACTGAACAGACTGTCAGACAACAAATCCCCCCTGGTCCTCCACTCTCTCTGCTTACTTGCCTCTGAGATATTCCATAACTTTATGTGACTTCTGACACCGAGCATCCTTTCCTGTGATGCTGTGCTCTTGCCAAGTTAAGATAAATGTCTTCAGAGACAGTTGTTCTGCAGCTTTCCATTTTAGATAAAGCTGATGTGTGCTTTAGGACTTCTTTTGTGTTCAAGGTCAATGTCATTTAGCTTGCTGTACTCTTTTATTTATTGATGGTTTTGTTCTGAGCTCAGGGAAGGCACAATTCCATCTGGCTTTAGGTGCTGAATTCACCCTTTTATCCTTCCAACCTGGGAATCTGTGTGTCTCATGGAATACAGAGCTGAGCTGGATGTGTTCCTTTCTTTAAAAATAGCTGCATTCTGGGCGTAGATTACTATGGGAGCATTTTTGGACATTTTACATTCCTCTCCAGTGGGTACCATAAAGTCATGGCCATGAAGGCTTGCCAAGAACAGCTAACAAGTATTCACATTCCAGTTCAGAGGTACTGTTCCTAGCATTATTTGGCTTGATTTCCATGTTTCCCTCGCTGGATATCATAAAGTGTTCTGAAGCTATTCTAAGCATGCTCTATTTTCACAATGCCCTCCCCAGCCTTAGGTGACATGAGGCGTGTCACCATGAGGCAACGGTGAGAGGTGAAGCACAATTATTATTACTTGTTCCTTTATTCACTTTATAAGCCTATGGGTTTTCGGTTATGTTTAGGAGTTATTCATATAATGTTATTACTCAAAATTTCCCCTTAATTGTTTAAAGAACCAGAGAGAGTGCTCAACTTTGGTCCAAAGACATTATGATAGTCAAAAAACAAGGCTTGAGGGACCGGCCCTGTGGCCGAGTGGTTAAGTTAGCGCGCTCTGCTGTGGCGGCCCAGGGTTCAGATCCTGGGCTCAGACATGGCACTGCTCATCAGGTCACATTGAGGCGGCGTCCCACATGCCACAACTAGAAGGACCCACAACTAAGATATACAACTATGTCCGGGGTGGGGGGTTGGGGAGATAAAGCAGGAAAAAAAAAAAGATTGGCAACATATATTAGCTCAGGTGCCAATCTTAAAAAAAAAAAAAACAAGGCTTGATTCAAAGTTTCAACTATGTAAGTCAAATGGAAGTTTCATTCATTTAGACCAGTGGAAGCTACCCAAGATTTATCCCCAAATTGCTTTTCTTTAAACCATGTATTTTTCAATTATCAAAGCTATGCTGCAATATTAAAGGGAACTGTAGACTGTCTCACATCTCTATGTCTGTCTGTCTATCTATCTAGTTTCCTATTCCCTTGTGTTTTCCACCAACATATATTGTCATAGAGAATATAAAATTTTCATATTTTATATGAAATTTTATAACCAGCTTTAATAAATCACCTAGCAATTTTCTATCAGGATTATGGACAGAATAACTCCTCCACCCTCCACTTGTACATACTTTTACCTCCAACATCATGTACCTGAATATGTCAAAACAAATATTTAGGCGTTGCCTGCTTCATGTGAGGTATTTTTACACAGATCTAGGAAAATATTCTATTCCGGGTTTTTTGTTTGAGCATGGGCAGAGGATATTTACTGATGTGAAAATATCAGAATGCTAATTTTTATTGCTTTAACAAATAAAAGCTGTTGTCATTAGGGTCAGAGTGGGTCTCCCTTGGAGGCCATGTGCTTTCCTGATCAATTTTGGAACTGGAAGAAACTTCAAGGCACATCAAGAGGAGGCCACACACAAAGGCAGTGGCAGATGTCACAGCTCGACCCAGACTCCGGTCACAGGCACCAATGGTGGGCCAGCCACGGTGGGGGCCTGCTTCTAACACAGACAAGCCGGTAGGTAACAGAGGTTTTTCTTACTGTCAACAAAGCTTTATCTCACTAAACAACTTTTGGACGCTTTCTTACTTCTTGCTCTTCAAAAAATGAGTGTCCCTAATAGATTGAGTGATTGTAATCCACTTATTCTTTATGTCTTTGTACAACTTTCTGCACTTCTGTCCCTTGACATTTAGGAAACCATGGTGACAATGACTTCTTATTGTAGACCGTTCCTGTGGGCCCACTGGTGACTGCACTTGTTAGTGTTTTTTCTCTTTGTAATGAATGAATGACTGTGGTCTGCTCTTAGTTTCTCCCATTTGTTCTTTGCACTTGGCTGCTGAGCCTTGAAACAAGTGACAGGTGCAGGTTTTTATGGTTTCTACCACCCCCTAGAACGGTTGCAGCTCAGAGCTGTATGTATACTTCCGTTTATTATCAAGAGAACCATGACCCCAATGCCAGTCGTATGGCAAATGTTCCAACAAAAGGAAGAAACTAGTGCTGGCTGGTAACCATCCTCTCTGAGTAAATGCACTCAGGTCTTCCGTAGGTAAAGGAAACTTTCCTTTGACCTTGCGTTCTGTTCTCTCTCATACCCTCCAGACTCCACATCCAGACTGCCCATTCATTTCTAATTCCTTAGCATATGGCTTTTACACTGTTCACAGCCGAGTTGTCGGTCATCTGTGTCAATTTCTCTAAGTTCGCGTCAGTCCCACGTCTTTAATTGTCTACTTCTTCATCTGATTATTTAGTGACAATTTCAAAAATAATTTTTCTAACCCCAGACTCGTATTTTCTCCCAAATTGCCTTGTTCTTGAGGTTACCGTATTTCCCATCCCTCTGTCATGTTTTGTCCAGCTATTTCAGCACTGTGCTACCCCATCTTCTCATCGCTCCCAGCTTTTCTCTTACTACACACAAAAGACTATTTATTACCATAAAACACAACAAAAATGACAAGCAAAACAAAATAACATAAAATAAAATACTCTGTATTTTTTAAATTAGTTCATTCTTCCCAGATAGACTATGAACTTCTTGAGGGCAAAGGCTTAGATCCATTCATTTCCTTAACATTCAGCACAAGAAATATTTGTTGGGGGTTAGTCACCTTCATATTTTTGCTCTTGACATACAATGATTAATACATATTAAAGAAGTTCTATAGAATTCAGGTTAGCTTAATAGAGGTTGTTAACATTTTGAATATCATAGAATTTTTGAGAATCTGATGAAAACAATGTGCTCTCTTATCAGGAAAGCAAGTGCGCGCACACACACATCTCTCTCTACCCCTTCGTGTCTCTCTCTTTATCTCTGTCTTCGTCCTCTTTCTCTCTGTCTCTTAATCTTTCTTTCTCTTTCCCTCTCTCTCACACACACAGTTACAAATACTATTTTTGCATACACTTTTAAAGCATTTCTGGACCCTCTGGGGTCCATCTATGGGTGCCAAGTTAAAAGTTGCTGCCCACTAGTTTTTACAGATAATATTTTAGTACTATTTTCGTCGGATTGTTAAAGAATGACGAAAGGAAAGAAATAAGAACACTATCGAGAGGGAGAAAGGCAAAAAGGAATGACGGGGTGAAAACAGGAAGCAAGAGGGATAGGAGGTAAGAGAGGAAAGCAGTAGAGGCTGTCACAAAGTGGCGTGAAACATCGTTGATTCTCTAGGGCCAAAAACGTTCAGGATTTAGGCTGAGGCTTGGAGAACTTTAGGCTGAGAAGGGGACCACAGCATAAAGCAAGGCAATGGCACCCTCCACCCTCTGGCCAATATGATCCCAGGGAGAACGATTCCTTACAGACGTTATGAGTGATCAGTTTTCATTCTGGGATCATCAGATCCTAAGTCTGACTATCACTGGAGAAGAACTAGGAAATATGGAGAAAATATCAAGTCTGGGAGGATGACTTAACCTTGACTGGTAATACGATGTGGGCATTGGGAGACAAAACAGAGACGTCTATTGCCCAAGAAGATTAAGGACTCCCTGCCTCCCATCCTTCCAGGTCTAAGTGGAGTTAGAAGGAGTCTTCAGATGTAATAACCACGGACCCAGTTTTATATTTTTATAGTAATGCTAGCAATTGTTCATGCATATGGAGAATTTGTAAGCCAGAAGCTAGGCTGAGTATCTCATATGGATTATTTCACTGAATCCTCACCAGAACTCCAGAAGGTAAAAATAATTCTTTTTCCCATTGTGTGAATGGAAAACTGGGGATGGAAGAGATGAAATAGCTTGCCCAGGGTCACAGAGCCAAGAAGTTGCCTGGCTGGGACCCTCATTGTTGGACATCAGGTTTAACTTTCTTAACCACAACTTTGAACTGAGGAGGAGACCTGAGATGGGGTCGCTGTAGCAGGGGCTGCTAGTGGTAGATGGAAAACAGATATACCTGGCCTTCGCTCCCCAGCCAAGGAGATGTTAGTGACATAGTTGATTTCTTCTTCTCAAATTTTGAACAGCTGTGAGGTGTTGAGACTCCTGAGCCCAGTATCAGTATCTATAAATAGCCCTAACTTGATCCCCTTTGATTTTATTTTTGGATGTCATAGCTTTGTCCTTTCTTTATTTTAGCTAAGCCTCTACTGCATGTTCCCTGAGTAGCACAGCGATCCGTTTCAGGAGCATATTTTATGTGAAGCTGATACCGGCCGCACAGTGGAGACCTTCAGGCTCCTGCCAGAGAGTGATTGGCAGCCAGGAGAGACAGGCTCCCCAGCACCCAAAAGCGAATGTGTTTCACAATAAGTCTTTATCTCAGCATGAATAAAAACAATACATTGTGAAGAGTCTGAGCAGCTATTCTCTTCACACACACACACACACACACACACACACACACACAAATTTACTGTTAACACACAGCTTATTACCGGGAAGGAAGACAACAGGGCTGTCCTAGTAACAGCCTCCGTATGACTTGTTTTTTAATGCTTATTATTTAAAGCTCTTTAATATCCAGTGCTGGGTGATTTAAGACAGTCAATTGATATTCATTCATTTACCAGACATTTCTGAGCACTTGCTATATATCAGACAGTATTCCAGGAATACAGCAATAAACAAAGATAGACATAAATCCCCGCCTTTGTGGCGCTTACATGGTGGTATACACACGCTTGAAAGAAGTGGAGAAGGTGGGAGAAACAGATCCACCATTTACCTCATTTAAGGTCCCAAACATTGCCCTGCATTAGGAAACTGCACTTCTGATGTCACTTGATTGAGAAAAAAACTTATGACAATAATTTCTATGGATTCAGAAATGCTTTATTTATATTTTGTCATCCACGATTCCATGTTTATGCATCAGAAGTAGTCAGACAAATATATGTGAGATATACTGATTTTGTCTAAAGAAATACTTGGTGTATCTCTTGTGGTAATTTCACAGCTTTCCAGGGGTCCAAGAACCACAAGTTGGTATGACTAAAGTGGATGATCTCTTTCTAGCTCCGAGGGTGGAGCGTTGTCTTATGTGAACTGCTACATACTCCCTGTTGGAAGATGTTTCTAAAAAATGGACCATCTCTTATTTGACTCAACCTTTCTATGTTAGAATATTTTTAGGTAATTCAGCATATTTCCCTGAATCTTAAAATTATCAAGGTGTGGTATTCCTCCTGAAACTTATTTTCTCTTTGTTCTATATGAGATAATTGTTTCAAAAATGATCTTATAGAGAATTCCTTTAATTTTCTCTCTTTCTCATTAAACGCAATGGAAGACTTTTACGTTTGTAGCCAAGAAGAGTTAGACCTTACTATTTGTAATAAAAGTGTATTACTTATGTTCAGCATAATGCTGATTGAATTTGCTAAAAAATACTTTAAAATATGAAAAATATCTAAGCATATGTTATTTTTATTGTATTTATCAGATTCTTGAAGAAAATCATACCAATGTTCAGAAAATTACTTGAGAAGTCAAAAATAAAGTAACATAGAATGAATCATCTTGCTTTACACATAGTGTCTGAGAAGTCATTAGGCCCTCCCTAAATTTGCCCAGATGGTTTATTCCACGGTGCTCAGGGTGGTGATGGATCTTCAAATTCCTGTCTCAGTAAGGTTGTAACTCTATAGCTCTCGCTAGGTTTTAATCTCATGCACCAGGGAAACATTGGCTTTTTCTTGTGCTTTATCAGATGCAGAAAAGTTTCAACTTAAAATTTCCATCTTTTCGGAAATTGATTCTAATAGAGGAGATCTGAGACGGACTTTAGAATTATTTGGAATGAAAAGATGTTTCTGTAAAACTGCATCTTATCAACCTGGCCTTTTAGATGAACTTGAGGTAGTTTGCAACTAGATATTTTGCTCTAATTGATAGTATACAATGTAATTGAAAACTAGAGAGCAGTAGCCATTTCTACTTAAACCTCAGCTATAATTTAAGCCCTGGAGAATTTTGCCTTTATTTGTTTTTTTTTTGTGAGGAAGTTTGGCCCCGAGCTAACCCCTGTGCCAATCTTCCTCTGTTTTATGTGGGATGGTGCCACAGTGTGGCTTGACGAGCCATGCTAGATCCGTGCCTGGGATCTGAACACGAGAACCCTGGGCCAATGAAGTGCAGTGCAGGAACTTGACTACTACGCCACCAGGCCAGCCCCATGCCTTCCTTTTATCATTAGTTTCAATTCCTTGCTTACTAGTGACAGCAAGGGAAAGAAGAGAATGTTGAGACATTAATTTAGTATCAATTGTAATTGAAATTGAAAAAATTAGGTCAAACAAGAAGTAACAGCAACACCAAAATCATTCACCAAATACTGGGTGCAGAGCTCCATTTGACGTGATACAAAAGAGGTAAGAGATGAGTTCCTCGTCTTTAAGAAGTTTGCTTATCACATTTATATGGTGGTTGAAATGACAAAAAATGAAAAAGAGAAAAATGCCAAATATTTATCACATGCTGTTATATTTACAGGTCTGTTATTTAGCTATTAAGAAGAACAAAACACTTGTTAGGAGTCAAAGGAAGGATGAAATAGGGAAAAGTTGAATCTGACATTCTTTGTGTCAGTAAACTAAAGAAAACATACAGAAAATCTTAAAAGCAATTAAAGAGTAAATACATATTACCTACAAGTTAGTGGCAGAGAGGGAGTAGGCATCCCAACGATAGCAATGGAAACTCAAACACAGCGGAATGGTATCTTTAAAAAGTACTGAGAGAAAATATTAAGTTAGATTTCTATACCCAGCAAAACTACTATTCAGAGAGAAGAGAGACAAAATCGAAGGACAAACACTGAAAGAACGTGCTACCCTCAGAATCTTGCTGAAATGTACAATTTGTATTTCATGAAAAAGGAATCTAGTCCTGGGGGACAGGATTGAGAAGCCAGTAGCAATAGCAAGCAAGGACACTGGTAGACAAGTGGGTAAATCTAAGCAGGCATTGACTGTGATAATATTGATGGTGGAGTGATGACGATGATAATAACAACCAACCGGTGGTTCAAAATCAAATTTAAGTACTAGACAACAAGAAAGTGTGTGAAATAGAAGTAAAATCATTCCAAGTTGCTTTTATTACCTGGGAAGGAAAGACACTTTGGGGATGCAATCAACAAAATCCAAATGATAGGAACCTCTGCAGGATCTCTGGAGTCAAATTGCCTGGGTTCCCATTTCATAGTTGTGTGACCTTGGATGACTCTATTCCTCAGTTTCTCCCTATGTAAAATCAAGTTGGTGATAACAGTATCTATTTCATACTGTTGTTATAATGACCTTGATGTTTATAAATCATTTAAAAGAGTGTCTGGCACTATGACAGTATTATTATATTATATATATGAAATATTTTCTAATAAAATAGTACAAAATGCACAGATAGAGGTTTTATTAAGGTTAATTATCATGGACTTTAAGGCCTTTGTAGGTTCTGGAATAAGAGTGTGATATGATAAAGACATTTGAGGGGTGCTAGAAAAAAATGCCAATCTTATCTTTCTTGGTTTCAATACTAGAGGCAAATTGGATGTTTTACCTCTATTCTCAGGTTTCACAGAGTTGCATCCTTGTTCTGTCTCTTTTGTCACTTGGACAAGGGTATCAGAACTGTAAAGATAAGTTTGAAGAAAATAACATGATACCTTTACTTAATGTGGTAAGTTTTTATATTTTTCAGTTCAAGACAGTACTTATGAAGAAATTTTACGAGGCAAAATATCACATATCAATACATTTTTTAACATCTTTTCTTAAATCTATCTTAATGGAAAGAGCATCCAGGTTACAGGGCAGCATCAAGATGAGTTGACTTCTCACCAGGTTGTCAACTATCTTCTTTAGAATGAATTTCCATGTCTTCTTTGCCAACTAGATTACATTCACTAAAATCGTAGCTCTCGGAAAGAGTAAGGCACATTTCACTCATATAGATTATGCCTTAAAGAAAAATTTCAATCTCTTTTATATTTTTTAATGTATTTCCTCAGATAATCAGGACAAAAGGAGGGAAAGATAGATAGCTGTCTATAGCTAGAGGTTATTTCAGTTAGAAGGAGCTCACTTTTTAGAAAGAAAATCCTCTGTATTGAACATAAACTCGGGACATTTCTCATCCAAAATGATGTAAAATTGCTGTGCCCACCTGACGCCTCTTCCTATTTTCATTTCTGGCCTATCTTGTCTTGTTCTGAGGGCTGGGAACAGGGGCTTCGATTCTGTTCCTGTGGACGGGCGCTGGCAACATCTGCTCTCTAATGTGACATTTAGCAACGCAGTAGCACAGCAGTTTACAGGGTTCAGCTGTGGTTATTTCAAATGGCCTTCCTGGGCTGTCTCTAAAACTGCCTCCCCATTCAGTCCCGAGGGCAGATTCCCTGGGGATGGTGCATCTAAGCCCTCTCCAGTGTGCCGTTGGCACCAACTGTGCAGCCCTGGCTCCCGTTCTGAAGGGTGCTTTAGATCGAATGAAATAATTCCATCGGGCTCTTTGATCTGATCCCATGTGGTCAGCTGGGAAAGTGAGCTCGCTCTCTCCACTTCTCTGAAGCTCCAGGTTGGCTGCTGGCTCTCTAATGTGGTCTGGTCTTCTAATGCCATAGCTTCTAGCTCTCCTCAGCTCTTACACTGGCTTTGGCCCCCATTCTGGCACACTGATTTATCTCTGCTGGCACTGGCCCCGCTCCTCTGGCTTTTGTTCTCCGCAATGCTGCTGAGTTTTTCCCCTGACTCCTGGTGAACTCCCAAATGCCTCAGGAAGCCTGAGATGTAATCACATTTCAACTGCTGCCCCCATAGGAGGTACCAATGAAGCGGAGATGAAAAAGGAGGAGCAGGCTCTGAGACAGAAAGTGAAGCCAACATTGACTCATCTCTGAGCCATTTGAGCAGGAAGAAAATGACACACACTCTGAGGTTTGGATTCTAAATTATCGTTTGGAGGGGTGAGGAGTTTTGTTTAAGTATGCATGTCTAGAGTCAGTGTGAGCTTTCATCTTGAAGTTACAAGGAATTGCTTGGAATTGTGTATGAAAGAGCTGCTGAAAGGGCCCGTACACAACTGGAAGTTCAATCCTATTGCTGTGAGTCTGCGAGAACAGAACCAAAAATCAGGCGAGCCCCACGGGTGAAAATCCTTTTCCCAGTATCCTCCAAAAGAAGTCTCTTTTTTCTCACCTCAGTAGGAGATCTTACTGTTGTGCAAATTCGTTGGTCAGAGACTGAATATCCTCCACAGCACTTCAGCACGGGCGACATACACCACGTGGTCTTTTGACAGTATTAAAATATCTGGTTAACCAAAGGCCTCCACACTGGGGGTCTGCAAAGCAAGAAGTCGCCTGAGGGAAGAACTGCCAGTGATGGAACTTGGAAATGAAGTCTTCAAAGAGAGGAAGAAGCTTGCCATTCTCTTGTTTGCCGGCTTTTCTCACTAAGGCTGATTGTGTGGTATTTTGTTTTATTTTGTTTCCATGAGCCTGAGTTTAAACAATCACGAGGAACTGCCAGTATTTACTTTTTTAAATCACTAACTATTTGAAGTCAGTATAGTTGGGAAGGAGAATATACTAATGGCAAACAAAATCCTATTTTCTTAAAAAAAAAAAAAAGATGCTACTAAGAAACACATGGTTCAAAGGAGGAACTCGAAATCCCAGGATTCTCAAAAAGTAACAGCAATGAAAAGAGGAAACAGAATCTGTGGGATATAATTGAATCAGTTATCAGAGGAAAATTTATAGCATTAAATAACTATATCAATAAAAATTAAAAATGAAAAGAAATGAATTAAACGTTCAATTTAAAGAGCTAGGAAAAACAACAAAGTAAATAAAAAGAAAGCATAAAGAAGGAATTAATATAAATATACCTTGTTTCAAGCATTTTCATATACTGTTCCAAGTCAATCAGTGCTCTGTGGAAATGGTGGAGATTCCATGTCAGCGAATAACTGGGAGACGCGGCCTGTCCAGTCTGGAGGTTTAGGAATGGCTTCTCTATGGAAGTGGTATCTGAAGGGACATCAGAGCTCTCAGAGGAATTAATGGAACACATGAGGGTGGAGCATTCCAGGTGGAGGACAGAGTCTGTGTGAGGGTCCTGAGGTGGGAGGAGTGATCAGAGGAAAGAAGAGGCCAGAGAGGCTGACACGCTGCCAGACGAAGGCAGAGTGGTGAGGGACGTGGGGAGAAAAGAGCAGAGAACAGGTCCCCCGGGGCTTCGTGGGTCTTTTTTCCGGTGCTTCTGAGAACGTGTGATGTGGCCACTTGGACAAGACCAAATGCAATCCCCAGCAGCAGGTTTTCTTTACAAAATATTCAAGTTTACCAAAACATTTGCTTGGAACTCCCCAAATATTCACATTCACGTTGTTGATATCTGGAGCTGGATTTTCTCGTGCATTTCCCACAATTTAAACTCATGAGATAAATACAAATTTGGTAAATATTCCTATTAATTGTAGGCAGTAATGCCCCTAGGTCTAGGGAGGGGAGACTACCTGGCCTCCCATCTGGGCTTCTTCCAGCCACACCTCTTCTGGGGGCAAGAGTCTGCGAGGCCAAGAGTTGGTGCTAACTCACAGCCGTGCCCCTACTCCCTTCTGGAATATTCTCCATTTACCTGGGAGCCTAGAAATAGTTGCTCAAACAACCTCAATTAACTTTGGGTTAATCTTTATTCCAAAATAATACATGCTTATTAAACATATAAAAAGTAAAAACATAAACATAAAAAACAAAAATATATTCATAGTCCCACCAACTAAAGACAGATGCTGCCAACATTTTAGGCTATCTTTTCCTAGAATTATTGTATGCTTTATAAAACAGCACTGTATAGTTGAGTTTATATCCTATACAATCCCTATTTTAGTTTTTTAGTTAACATGATAACCTAAAGTTGTCCTATACTATCAAAAACAAGATCACTAGGTAAACCATAATTTATTTAATTATTTATTATTTGGTTTTCAAAGTGTTTCCTTTTGCTTAACTCATCAATTATTTGCCATTATAAATATCACTGCATTAAACGTGAGTCTGTTAAAATTTGTCCACACGTCAGTTTATTTCCTTGGGCTAAACTTCTGGAAGTCAAATTGTGTAAACCTTTTCAAGGCCTTTGAAATTTGTCGCCACATGTACTTTTAGAAGTTCTGCACCCTAAACAGGAGGCTACGAGTGCTGTGTGCTGATCTCTTCACATTTTCCCTAAAATTGAGTGTATCACTGAAAAAATTCTGCTAGTCTGACTGTTACAGTAGTACTGTTGTTGTCTGTGTGTGTGCATTATCTGTTTACGGTTCTTTCTCAGTTTATTTACAGAGATTTTGGTGTTTGTTGTACCAATTTCTAGGATTCTTTACATGGGAGTGATATTTTAACTCTGATATTTTTTGTGAATATTTTCTCCTACTTTGCTGTTTGCCTTCCTATTTTGGTCAGTTTAATTGATACACAAAATTTAAAATTTCTATATAGTTAAATATATATATCTCTTTTACATTGTAATTTTTCCATTGCTTTTAAGCTTGATGATCTTTCCTTATGCAGAAATCAAGTTACATTCAACAATATTTATTTTTGGTGGCATACAGTTTTTTCAATTAACTCTTTCATCTACATAGACATTATTTCAGGGTATGATAAAACACTAAATTGATCGCACATTGATTTCCTCCCAATGGCTCTCTAGTTCTCTTAACTCTATTGGTTGAACAAATCATCTTGGGCCCTTTGGTTTGCGATGTCTCTTTTTTATCAGTTTTAGAACACTAAATCAAGTTATCTACTTTGTTCCATTAATCTGTTTATTCTCAGGCCAGTATGAGATTTAAGTTACAGTAGTGTGAAAACATGTCTATACTGTCCATTTAGACTATGAGTTGGAGGCACTAAGTCCATGGTTGTGTATCTGAGACAGTGCTGGGGATGGAAGAAAGCCCTTAAGTCCTTGTTGCTGCAAATACACATGAGCTCTTTGAAGGAGGCCACTAGATTTTATATGTGTTTGGACTCTCTCCATAGAGTCTAGCAAAACGCTGTCTACGCTATGCAAGCTCAAATAACATTTTCTACTGTCTGCCTGGTCAGAGGCCAGCAGGAGAATTGATTTCAGCGGCCACTTCCAGAGAGACTATCAAAGTTCTGCTTTTACAGCTTGCCAGGGTGAAGGAAGAGCGGACACGTGTGTGAACGTCTGCCGACTGTTTGTCATCTGTCACACTTCTCTAAGGTCTCTGGGAGAGGCGACTGCTGTTCTTCTGTGCTCAGCCATTGTGTGTAAAACCTGATGAGATTTTCCTTTTACTTGGTGTGAGTGTGGGACGGGCTATGGATATCTCCACATGAGATATGGATAAACTATGGCAGGAGACGTTAGAATGGAGCGTAATTGAATTGATGACGAGCTGTTTGATATGTTTTAAAGGCTTACCTGCGAAATCACAAGAAGAGCCCTCTTTGAACTTCTTGTACATACTTTAGAAGCAGTGTAACACTCAAACGGTTATTCATCAGATAGAAAGACTCTGAGAAGTCATCTCGTGCAACTCGCTTACTGTGTAGATAAGGAGAGAGATCCACAGAAGCTGAGGTCTGTTTTCATGGTTACACGGCTAATGATCAGTAATCTCTTAACTTCTCTTTCAGTCCACTTTTTGTCACACCCTAATTTCCTTAATTAAAATGACAGTGATATTATGAGCCCTCCCAGAACCTCTAATACTTTTCTTTCTATATAATATATAGGTGGAGAACTCGAGTTTGGAAAATTGCTAGTGAATTTCAGGGTGCCTCTTGAGAATTTTCCCAGCTTTACTCTCTTGCAATCCCAATAAACGAGACCGTAGAATCATCAATTCACTGGAATTTAGTAGTTTTCCCTTTCTTGTTCTGCTTTGAGAGCAGAATCTCCTAAAATTCAGCTCTAAACTCAGGCATGTGATATGCTTTCTGATGTTACTTTTAAGGCAACAGTCAAAATGGAAGTGAAGCTGCTGAGATGTCTCAGAATTAGTCTTCAATACAGAATTATATCAGATGCTCCACCCTCACTCCCAGTGCTGCGAATCGTATGTGCCTTCATCCATTATCTGAAACTTTCTTAATTTTTAAAATTTCCACCCCTCACGATGAAAAGAAACAGTTGTTTATTTTGAAAAGTAAAATGCAAATGTAAGTCAAGACAAACCCATGTGATTTTGAAATGGGAGAGGAATATTGGAATCCACAGTTTTTTCTCGTTTACTCTCGAGAGTAATCTTTTCTTCAGGACACTGAAAAACCACCTCAGAAAGCAAATAGCTAAAGGCACGTCTAGTTTATGTACTGTAAACGTCATGTAGTTTAAATCAAGGGCACCACGACTGAGCAGAGAAGCAGGCTCCACATTATCTAGTTGTGTATTTTCAACCTCCTGTTATCACTAAATCAGATATTAGATATTCCTTTTCAGGAAACTTTTGTGCTAAACTGATGGTGAAGATTTGTTTTAGTGTTTCTTAAAAAGAAATTCAATGAATGAAAATGTTCCACGGATTAATGGGGAGTGTAGGCCCCTGGAACTCTCTTCTTTATTTCTTTAGTATTAATGCAAGAAATCAAAGGTCCATAAAGACAAGTCTTATTATCAGAATGTTCTCCATGATTTTGAACATACCAGAGAAAGAATTCTTGATGTGGCAACATCAACGCTTAAACTAGTAGGACTTACTATATTGGCTAAAAGATGATACATTTAGTTTTTCTCTTTACAAAAGGAAGGATTTGACTATTGCTTACTGGGTTGTATAAATGCCGCCTTGTGCTTTGAGTTTGTCATTGCATCTGCATTTTATGAAAAACTCGTATTTTGGGCTGAGCAGATTAGAATTAGAATTAGAATTAGATTTGCTGAAAAGAGTCTTTCCAAATTATATTATGTAAAAGGCTAAAGCAGTAGACTGGCCTCAAGATTTTCTGGAACAATGACGAGGCCCAAAGACTCTTAGGACGAGAAATAGTGGTGGTGAAGAACACCCAGAGCCCCCCAGGTGGGAGGGGCAGAGTCCTTCGAGGAGAGGCAGGGTTGTTACCTCAAAAGAGGTCCATGAAAAAAAAGCCCATTGTCTTTCTGACTGACTGACCCAAATTCCTCAGCTGCAAAATAAATAGCCTATGAAATTTGCTTTTAATTTTCAAATAAAATGCATCTGAGTCAGCATCTCAAAGCACTGCGAAAACAGAGAGGTGTTCTGTGACGGTGGTTACACGTAGCGCACATTTGCTGCAAAAGTTTCATGGGAGGGGGTCAATTGCTTCAGAAGAGAAACAGTTTTAAAGAAGAAAAAAGACCTTCAGATATTTTTAGGCCTTTAAAAACTCTGTGGAAAAGTGGTCACAGTGGCATTAGGATCCTGGCAACAATATGTTTTTAAAAGTAGATGTCAAAGCTTCCTAGGTTTCTTCTACCTTTCAGTTAGAGGGATACAGTTCTTGTCCTGGGGCACAATTTCTGTGAATGTAGATCTGAAAGAAACATCAAGTCTTTAGGGAGCAATGTGCTCAGGAAGGAAGAAGTATGGGGGTTGTTGGGTGGATGGGATGAGGGAGGAAGGAAAAGCTGAATGGGGCAGATGGATAGTTTCTAATGCACCTCAAGATCCAACTTAAAGAGCAGTCTAGGAAAAAAATAGTGAAGCAGAATTAGTCAGTTTTAGTAGACTGATTTTTCCTATCCTGGGCAAGAGAAGTAATGGGAACATGGGATAATATGACTTTTTCTTTTTCCTTCTCTTCCTCTCTCCATCCCTCCCCCATCTGCCTGCCCTTCCTTCCTCTCTCCTTTTCTTCCATAACAAACTGAGCGAAGGACATCATCAAGGAAGGGCATATAGACCGACCTATGAGAAGCAAATTCACCGACAGTCACTCTTTGCTGTTAAGAAAGGGGTTCTTAGCCTGGAGACCCCTGAGAGTCTAAGGATGAGATGCACTGGTTTACAAATTCCCAGAATTGTCACCATGTGCCTATTTGCATTTTTCTAGGGAGAGAGGGAGCTCTTATCTTTCACCAGATCCTACAGAGGTTCAATGGCATAGAAAAGTGTAAGAACCACTGACATAAAGCATTTGAAGCAAAAGGAATAGACACTACAAGTTTTAAATGGTATTTTGGTATGATTTTCTTAATACAGTTTTTTTCAGTAAAATTTTGATTATGATTTTTTTCTTATTTGAAATTTTGTATCTCACTAAAACTTGTGCACAAAAGTTTGTGGGAGACACAGGACTTGCAAAGTCTCAAACGATCTCCTCCTCTGATTGTTCTAGCTTTGATAATTGCACTATGGTTATGTAAGGATGTTAAGCAGAGGGGAAGCTGAGCAAGGAAAGGGTGTGCAGGAGCTGTGTGTAAGTCTGAGTTAAGGCTTCCATGAGTCTAAACTTAGGTTCAAAATAAAAAGTTAAAGAAATGGAGAACCAGAGATCTCTGAAGACATCATCTTAACATTTGGGTCCAGCACTGCCTGAAGTCTGAGAATCTTCTAACATTTCAGCCAGGTGAGAGAACATATTCCTCTTTTTTCTTAAAAATATTAAAGCAAAATAAAATTGTCTCTCTCATCTTTGTTACTCTGGGAAGTTTACTTGAGCCCAATAATATATAATATCCTGAAAATATGTTAAATTACTTTGATGTTTCCTCCTTTTTTGATTTTGTTGACTTTTGAATACGGATTCTCATCTGACGGAAACTCTCTGACTCTATTGTGCTTTACTCTTGACCTTGGGCACAGATCAGGCCTTTGGTCACTTTTAGGCATGGGTCATTGACATAAAGTGCTGACTATTTTTTTTTTTCATATCTTCTGTAATTATTAGAATCTCAGTTATGACTTTTTGGGCATTAAATACAAATACATTGCCTTTTTTTCTTTTTCATCATTTTTGCAACGCTGTTCTTATTGTAATACTATTTTATTTGCTCTCAGACATCCAACAACTATCTGTGCAAAAGGACGTACAGGATATCGTGCACTATGTTCCTTCGTCTTCCATTCATTTGAAAAATCCCTGAGTGACTACTACGTATTGTAAACAATTTTCTGCTGAGAATAATACAGGTAAGATGCCTGCTGCATTCTCACCATCATGTCTGTATTCCAACCACAAGAAGGAGGAAAGAGGGTACAGGACAGGTGCTTTGTATTTTAGAGATCATCTGGAGGTTGTATCCACATGGCTTCTGCTCATACCCATTAACCCAAACAGAGTCATATGGCCTCACCTCCTTTGTGGAAAAGGGGAAGAGAGATCAATTCTCCTGCTGAGCAGACTTGCATTTCCTAAAACTTGTGGTCGTGGGATAATTTTAAAGAAGATGGAGAGAACGGGGAGATCTTTACCACAGTGGATTTTACGTGTAGCAGTCCCATATTCTGATCTGTGTCTTTAAAAGTCCACTCTAATAGCTTTGTGAACAGAGTTTAGCGGAGGCAAAAGTGGAAATGTGGAGGCCAATTAGGAGGCCGCTTGTAGAGGGTCAGGTCCAGGGGGTAGTGGCTACTGGGTCTTGGCAGGATGCACGTTAAATTTTTAACCACTGACTCTGTTGATTTTCACTTGGATGATATCATTGTAAAACTTAATAAAATGTAGAGTATTTATTACAATTATGATTGCCTTCACATAATCATTGTTTTCTCAACTTGGAGGTTGATCTCGTTATTAAATATACAATGAGTTTACAAGTAAATAATAATAAGTTACTTTAGCTTTATTTTGGCCACCAAGCTAATAGTTCTGATTTGCTTTACAACATAACATTAGCTGGGAGAGGATGTAGGAAGTTTTTGCGGTGGTGCAAATGAGAAATAGGCGTGGCTTAGACTAGAGTTATAGCCATGCAGTGGGGGAAGAGAGGAAAAGTTCAGGACACATTTAGAGGTAGAGCCAACAGAACTGGTAGGTAGAATGTGAGAGGTGAGAGGAAGAGAAATTAAGAATGGTCGAAAGGTTTTAGTCTTGGTCACTTTGCCGAACGTAGTCGGAGAAGTTTGGTGAAGAATGGGTTGCCAGAGGCTGGGGAGAATCAGATTTATGTTACTTTGAGATGCTAAATACAAAGCACAATGGATGTTTACTAGGTGATTAAATATAGATGCCTGGAGTTTAGGTGTCAGGTCAGGTGAAAGATAATCTGAAAATTGACTGGGAGTTCATACTACAAAGATGTTCCTGGGAAGATTGAAGGATGGGATGAGGCAAATAAACCTAGGATAAAAGTGGAAAGTTCCTGGGGATCCGTCCTGCAGAGATAAGAATGATGCAGGGTCTAAGAGTGAGCAGGCTTCCTTTATCTGCTTGACTAAAGGCCCTGCTCTTGGTGGCATTCACAGATGGAGTGGTGCTTACTCTCTACAAAATATTTAGATTTTTCCAGTGACTCTACATAGTTTAGTGGATATTGGTAGGTGTGGACAGGCATGTCCTAGACTTCCTTCCTTTTAGAAAGGGCTTCAAAGAACGCTCAGTTAAAAGCCTCCAACTTCTGTCTCCTGTATAGTCTCCATTCTTTTGGATTATGTGTCTTCTTAACTCCCCAGACGTGCTCACTGACACCTGGTAAACAGTCAGCTGATATTTTCATCAGGATGGGTTTAGTAGGACTTTGTATGCATATCATAATGGTTGGAGGCTTTACTTCTGCATCCTTGAACTTGAGACCAGATCCAAAGACTCTTTGGAGCTGGCCTCTCATTGGGTAACGACAACACTCAAGTTGATCAACACCCAGGAGTCAAACTGGGAATGATGAAGTGTTACTTTGCAGCACTTGTTTCTTGGAACTTTTTATTTGGTCTCCTGCAGTCTATTCTTTTGTCTCTCTCCCTTCCCATCCCTCTGCTCTCCACTTGTATCACTTTTTAGCAGTTCATTGCAAAGGGAAAGTAAGAATTGGATGGTCTCTCTCTCATTTTTTCACACCTTTGACTAAAAATGGATCTATGACTGTAATCACTTTCAGAAAGGACTTGCACTGGGTGCCAGTAAATTGACTCTTACTCCCAAGTATGTGAGTGTATAGGGGTATGGGGGTGGGGGAATGGCCTGTGTGTGTTTTTATGCTGCCAAGACAGTGCTGTTTGCCTGTGTTCTTGGTCTTTATCTGGGGGCACTAAATCTTCTATCTAATAAAACATTTTAATAATGCCAGAGGCCAACATGCCTTTTATTCTGGGTTCTCTCTCTCACTTGCCCCTTAACTTTCATGTCATTGACTTAGAAATCAAAACAGAAAAGCACATCCATCATCCATCCATTCATTTTTTTGTTTGTTCATTCATCATATATTCAATCTGCTCTGCATTGTACTGAGAAGTGTAAGAACTTTAAGAGATGGTTTTATAGTCACTGCTCCTGCAGTGTTGACGGTTTTTCTTAATGTGGTCTAACTTCCATGCACCAACTATCTAAAATATAATTCTAAGGCAATATTTCATTAGATTTATGGTGGGGGTGAGTCAATCTGAAGCTGAGATTACTCAGAAATTTCAGAATAAGAGAAAGACTATGGTGGGAATGGGGTTAGTTGCTGGTAGCTTTTCAGAAGAGAAAGTCTTGGAGTGGCCTTGAAGGAAGCTTAGGGTTTGCACAAACCTTCATCCCATTCCAGCTCCAATTTACTAAGAGAGTGAGAAAGGCTCTGCAAGAGTTGTAGGTGGTTCTGATTCTTATTCTTATGTTAAAAGTTATTCATCAATTTCTGCAGTGTGTTTTGCTTATTATGTTCAAGTCTTTTCTCCTCATAATGGCAAGGTCTCCTTCCACCCAATCTTAGTATTCCCCTTGGTAAGTGGCACAGTACTGTGGATGCAGTAGATACTCATTAGGGTATCTAGGAGAGAGATATACCATAGTGTTGATGAGCACAAAGTTTGGAGCCAGGAACCTTGTGTTCAAATCCAAGTGGTGCTCTCTTCTTCCTAGCAGTGTGACTGGTCAAGTTACTTAAACCTTCCATGTCCCGGTTTCCTCATCTTACCCTGAGGATAATGACACTATCTGCTTTATAGCATGGTTGTGAGGATTAAGTAAGGAAATTTGTACAAAATGCTTAGAAACGTGCCTGGATATCATCATCATCATCATCATCATCATCATCATCATCATCATAATCATCACCATCATCAAATGTTTATGGAAATAAAATGGAAGCATAGGGACCATTTTGGAAAGAGGAGATGGATGGGTAGTTTAGGTAAGGTAGGAATAACAGGTGAAATATTTTAAGTGCTCAGCTGAGTAGTTGAGTAGACGGAGGTAATCAGCAATCGTTGAGTGAGATGGCTTCGGCCTCAGGTCTAGGGGCCAAGTCCGAATTAGAGGCTCAGGGTCATGGCTTGGTCTAGGGATGGTGGAGGAGGCTTTAGTTAAATATGGTGAAGAGGGAAGATAGCGAACGCTGATATAACTTTACATATTTGGTGTGCTGAGGGCTTTCATATCAAAAGAAACATTTATGCCCCCATGTATTCAGCAAATATTAATTGACATACTCTGCTAGGTAGGACTATCAAATTAAATAGCTTAGTCATTGTATCTGTCCTCGTGGAGTTCATGGTTTTGTGAGTAGCCAGATTTTAAACAACTTCAAAAGAGTGCCATGAATGTGAAGGCGGGGAAGCGCAGGAGGCTGTGGGAGGCACCTCCTGGTCTGTTTTCTCTCCCTGCCCACTGCATGCTGCCAACCGGTGCCTCTGGGAGCCTTCTGCATCTGGCTCGAAGTCTTCCTTCCCATGGAAGTCATCAGTGACAGTTTCATTAACAGTATTTTCTCTTGTCCTCAATCCTATCGCTCTACAAACAAGCACTGACCTGCTAAGTTTTCACGTTCTTCTCAACGTATACAGTTTTACTCAAGAAGATATAGGAACAGAGTTCCGGCATGCTGTGTCTACTCTGACTTCCCTGTGTCCTTTTCCAAAAATCCATCTGGAATTAGGAATTGCTGTCTTCAAAATCGTACTCATTTATGTCTTCTCCCAGAGATCTTTGAAGTCTGAGGTGTCTCCCTGGAGTCAGCATTCACTCATCACTTTTCACCCCACTTTTAGTAGGGTCTTTCCTGTAGCTTTGCTCTTTGATTAATGCATTTTATCTTCCTTTTATCTGGGAGAGCAAAGTCCGTGATGAAAGTTGGGAAGTCGGATATCCTGGCACCTTGAAGGAGCAGCCCATGCTGGGTCTCATTTGCAGTGCATTTTTCTGTGATGAGTTCGCTTCTTTTTTCAAAGCAGAGCCAAGAAGGTAGGATACATGTTTGTTGAACTACTGAAAATCTCATTCAGTCGAGCAGCAAAAGAAAGAAAAGTCCAGCTCTTACTGCAAAAAAGAGTAATCTTAGTGAACATTGCTAATAAAATTGAAGCCTTAAACCCCTGTGTCTTTATCTCCTTGAACTCAATGTGGTGTGAAGTAAGAGTCACAGAGCAGCAGATCCAAATCAACAACTGTGAACCTTCGAACTGCATGCTCAAACTGGTTGGTTACAAGAGAACTGATTTTTACAACATGGTGACACAGGCCATTACCTATTGTCTCTTATACTAAGAATAATCTTTGCACTGACTCATTTTAGACCCTGTGTTTCTCTGGAGATTGCCATCTGCACAAACTGCAAGGTCCAAGATAGTGATGATCTGTTGAACATATGCAGAACAGATGGTTGAAGAAATTATCTGCCCATTCAATTCTTACATTACTCATTTCTGCTGCGTTGCTGCCCATGCAAATGCAAGACTGAATAAAGCCAGTCTTTAGGTCATTCCCTATGTTGATTCATAAAGGCCGCTTGGCATGGCTGCCTTTGGAGGGGTAGAGGGGCCAGCATCCTCAAACAACGTTGCTAAAATTCCTGGCAGAGTGCTTTGAGGGAGCAAGAAAAAAGTAAGATGATGTCATTCAGGTAATGTTCAAGTTCCATTTTCAGTCTCCCTAAGGTAGTTGTTTGGCAGCTCATTGGGAACGGACTAGAGTCAAAGCTCTGGAAAGTTCAGGTTACATTCTGCGCCAGTCTGGGGTTGGACAGTCTTGTCCTGGACAGATATCTAGGAGCAAAGAGAAGCTGAGGAGTAAGAAAAGCCAATACTGGAGATGAAAGGGCCCTGTTGACCTCAAATATCCTCACTTCATCATCTCCACGTTGTAACCAACGGGCAAAACTTGCAGTTTGAATTGTCCTCATCCCTCAGTGAGGTAAATCGTGAAGGTTTGCACACAGACATTTCTTAATCTACCTCGTATGCCGTAGATCCAGAAAAGAGGAAACAAAGCAAAAACCCTATACTGTAGAAACTGTTTAGTTCTTCAGTTGACTGAGTCTTGGAATAAGTCATATGTAATTAGCGTGTCCTTGTATTAATTAGGCCTAATGATATCAGGATTAAAACCAGGTGAGTTGAAAAGGTCACACTGAGAACCTGTGGTGTTTACCACAGTATTTTCCTGTTTCCCTTTAATTGAATTTTAAGTTGGTTCGTAATAAATAGGTAAAACCAATGTACTGTTTCTGCCACTTGGTTTCAATTAGTGACTGGGAATAAAAAAGTCTTGGTTTACTTTAGCAATGAAAGAGTTACTTTGAAGCTTGAGAAGAAATGAAACAATATGCTGTTTTAGGTTTTATTTTGAGGGGACTCCTTTTCTCCCATTTCTTTGAATTCATTCTGCACTAGTCTTGTACCACGCACTGGCTAGGGACACAGCGTTCCTGCTCTTGCGGAGCTTACATAGTATAAGATCCCTTTATTGTTTTGACTTAAATAAGGAATGTTTCAGAAATGAAAACTCTCCAGGAAAAGTCCTGACACTAATAGTAGAGCAAATGTGAAAGCATATGAGATTTCTCGTGCTCTGTCCACTGTATCCATCTCTACAAATGACCGTTTTTCTGGCCCAAATGGTTTTCCACTGTCACTGAAAATACTGGTTACTACATGTATTCTGTCAAGATATTATTCAGTGTAAGACATATCAAACTCTTGAATCATCAAAACAGATCATTTTTATATAATTTATATAAAAAATAGCATACAGCGAAACAATACTTGTGACTTTTTAGTTCAGCGACAAGCAGAGCCCAAAGAGATCCAGGGTTCCTAGTGAGGCTTCGCAGGGAACTCACAGGCATTTAAACAAAAAGAGTTCTTTTAAATTTTTGGCTGATTGGGCCACACTCTCCTTTGCTCTCTCTTGTCCCTTTACTCTCCCGTTTTATCTGGGAGATGCTGGTATGGAAGAAATAACATGGTGAAGTGGCTTTGCTTTTTATGATTTCCTAAGGCTATGACAATTTTATAGAGATTCGTTCCACTGGAAGTCCCAGGTTTCCTGTTTTTATTATCCACACTTCACATGGTGGTTTAGACTCAATTGGCCATTGCAGAGTTTGGAGAGTGGTCTGTTTAACACAGCAAATTGCGCTGCTACTGCCATACCCATCTCTCAGGGCCCGTGTTCTGGGGCTGATCAGATACACAGTCACTAACACTGAAGAACACAGCAGTGTCTCCCTTTCCAGCTGTGTTTGAAGTTAGCTGCTCTTTGAGGTTTTGCTTCAGTCGTGTTTTTTCGGCCTGTTGAGAAGATTTCAGGCAACAGTTAACTTGGAAGGAGAGATGGCTATCAGACGCCAATTTCCCTTTCCTCAGGAGGCGCTCCTTCCCAGTGTGGACTGAGCAGCCCCGGGCCAGAGGTGCCGAAGGCTCAGGAAGGAGCTCATCTTGCCCCAGGAAGGAGCTCATCTTGCCCCGTGAGCCTGTGACGGGGAAGGCAAACCACGTCAGGCAGCCATAGCACGAGGCTAGCCAGATTAAGTCCCTGGCGAGCTCTTGTGGATAGAACTTCTCTTCTAGGGGACTGTCAGCATACTCAGCGAAGCGTCGGCTCCACGTGCACGGTAATTTAGCCAGTCAACAGCAGGAGAGACGGCAATGTGTAGAGGTTCATAATAACTGGTAATGAGGCAGACACAGAAGATAAACCCAGCGCAGAATAACCAGGCGGCCGAGGAGGGAAGGCGAGACGGGGAAATCACTGCGATGAGACCGTGGTGGACGCTGGGGAGGGAGTGGGGAGGGACAGCATCCCTGTGTCCACCCCGGGCAGCAGCAGCTGCGGGCTCCCTTGCCAAGGGCGCATACTAGGTTAATTGTCCTGTGCTGCAGCTCCTGGCCGTGCATCTATCTTCCCAGCAGCTGAGAACCGTCCTGGCCTCAAAACTCCTTGAAATGATTGCTGTTGCTGTTTTTCTTCTGTTTTCGTAACTTTGACAATATGTCAGTAACTTGTTAAGTCCATAGATGGTGGAAAATTTGAAAAACAAAAAAGCAGTTCAGGCACTGTCAAGGCAGATCTCTCAGTCTCTAGACATTTCAGAAATTCCAAGGGCAAAAATTCCATGTGATGCTGACTGCAAACTTAGAAGGTTCGGTTGTAACATGGGACACATTGTTGTCCTCATTTTATAAGCAAGAGAAGAGGGTTGCTTCTATAGTAGACAGGCTTCTTAAATCTGGGAGGATTTGGTCCTGCTAATCCTGCCCCTACTATGATGGCTCCACGTAATTGTAATTCTACAAAGCCCATTGGCAGTTTTCATCACCTCCTTGTTTTTCTTGTCTGCTTCCTCCCTCTGGTATTATAACTGGGTCATGATAAGGTACCAGAGAGCAATACACAGGAACGAATAAGAAGAATCCTGATGTCTTAGTATTTTGCAGGAAGATGGGCTCCATCTGAATGCATTTCGTTTGGGTTGCCTTTCCCAGTCTTCTTTTGACCCATAGCAAAAAAATAAGTTTCAGCTGAATTTATAATTGTGCCCCTCTGCACTTAAGTGGTTTTGTTGGTGTGTGTGTGTGTGAGCATGGGTGAAGGTTTGTTCGTGTCATTTATAATAGCGTTGTAGTATAGTCATTTTACGGAAGTTCTGTGGAAATGCTAATGTATGCTGTGCATTGCGATAAACACAGCTGTCATTCATCAATGTTTCTGTATCTCTGAAAAAACAAACCTGAGAACTGTCACTGATTGCATGATTTGACAGCAGTACAATTGATAGGGGTCTGAGGCGACTGTTTGTGTCACATTTGGATCTTCTCCATTTATTCTTTTGTTGTATATCAACCATAGAATAAGAAATCATTAAAATTATCCACAGGTGCCTCTAAAGGTAGGGCAACAGCTCAAATCCCCACGCCATGAAGGAGTGAGTGAGAAGAAGGGAAAGGCCAAGTGCTGTTTATACAATCCCCTGAGCAATAGACAGCAGGCTGAAGGAGAAGGGGGCAGAGTTTCCTGTGAACATCACCTGGTTATGACTATGTTCATGGTTTACATTTCCCAAACGTGCCGTGAAACGAAGCATCCTTGCCTCTCCTTAGGTCCGTCCACACTCAGGGACGCATGTGGCCATGAGTGGTGAGAAGAAGGTGAGAAGATAGCCCCTAACTTTCCCCACAGATATTTCTTTTCTCCAAGAGTAGAGGACTGGGGGCAGCACAAGACATCCCGTGCTTTTGTGAGATACGACTGTTAGCAGATGAAGTAGAGGGAGGAGAAAACAGACGCAGAGCTCCTCTAAAGTGCAGGCCAGAGATGGAGCGGGCAGAATCTGGGAGAATGAGTACAGATATGTAAGCAGAAGAAATCCATCCTCATGTTCCTGGGATCGGCTGCTTAAGCTGTAGGCTGGAAGGCCGTAATTCCAAATTCCCATTCTTAGCTCTTGGGTTTCCTTAGTCAGCTCTTCTAGTGGCCTTGCAGCATTAGTTATATATACTCCATTTATTCAATATTTATTTACTGAGAAATATCTGAGGGGCTGTTAGTTTGTTTATTGCTTCCTGTAATGGAAATGGCATATTCTACTCTGGAAGGGTATGGGGAAGGTAGATTGGTGGTAAAGCAGAAAAATTGGCAAATATAGACAAGTTAGAATTGTATCATTACTATAATGCTTTTTAATTTTTTGGTATCCACTATATCAAATTTCTCAACGTAAAATAAGTTAAAAAATGCTTTCTTTAGCGTCTGTATTTGTCCATATATGTTGCCTTACTTTAAAATAGCTTGGGCTGATAACATCTGGTTGATACACACCAGCGTGGCCAAAAGGGTAGTAAAAATACTTAAATAATTATGAATAGCTGCTGCTCCAAATCCCTGAGTAGCTCCTTACTGACCCCACTCATCCAGCTCAACCAGCTCAGGCAGTCGCTCCATGGGACCCCCACCTCTCCTCGATTCAGCCATTAAATCACATGCAGCAAAGCAAGACCCTCCAGAGACCCTGTTACTCTGGGGGCTCCATTTTGCTTGGTTGGTGTCTGTGCTATATCAGTTGCTAAATATTTTGAATACACACTTGAACGAAGTAAGAAGCATGCACACACATACACACACGCACACACACTCCTGAGCATTAGTTAGACAAGCATAATCGTTAAACATCAGGGTCCTGTGCTTCAAGAGCTCTTCTTTGAAGGAACTTGCTGTATATATTTTTTATAATCAATGACTCTTATCCTAATTTTTGTGTCCTTTAAATACTAATGTTCCACCTTAAGTTAGACATTTCTTTATAAAACAAGCCAAATATTTGAGTAGCAGGTATTTATTTATACATTCTCCATACAAGGTAGTAGAGCAAGATGTGGTCATTCCCAGTTTGGAGAACTTTTGGCCTGTATTGGTGAAGTGCCTTCGGGTTTACAATTAATCCAGGTGTCCCCGTGGGTTTTCCGGTTGTTTGTTCCCTCAGTGTACACCCGAAGTCTCAGTGGTTAGACTGAACAAATAATTCTTCTATCCCCCAAATGTTTCAAGAAACACGTTTTAAGCCACTGATGTTTTCCACTTTTCTCCGTGGTGATTATATGAAAATATTTAATATAAAGCCGTACTAAGGTAATTTTCAGGATCAATTACTCCACACTGATGCTCATAAGCCATGCAAAACACGGCTTGTAATTAACGTGGCATCATATCTTAATCTGAAAATCAGGTACTTTGGCACACTAACTAAAAGTGTCCACATATATCTATCCCCACAAATCCCATACTTAGTTTACTAATGAGAAAGTATTAATGAATTTGGAAACCGTTAGCAGAGGTTCAATTTACAAAGCTAAGATCAGACAGATCTGAGTTCAGATCCAAGCTTCCCGTGACCTTCACCAAGCTGCTTTTCTAAGCCTGTTTCTTTGTTTGCAAAATGGTAATTCTAAGAGTAAATATGTCACAGAGTTGTTATAAGGATTGAAAAAAGTAATGAAAAGTGATTAGTACACTGCCTGACATAATACAAGTTAATTATTTTGTATTTCATTTCCCTGCACATTACGTGACAAGCATTTTCAAATGGTATTTTCTGTAGCCATTTTCCACTAGAAAGTCTAAGGACTATTCAGTTTAATTCAACAGTATTTCTGAAATCCCTTTCACCTGAAATATTAGAGTATTTCTTTAAGAAAAATTTTCGCAGTAGAAGAATACAAAAATAAATATTCCTCTAGGCGTGTAGTACTTTTAACAGAACAGGAAGTTTTGTTCCCTCCCTGCCCCCAACTCCAATCCATAGGTTCAGAATCTGTGTCTCTTAAACACACGGAACATAGATAAGTGCTCTAGGACTTACATAAAGGGAGACAAGACAGTGTTCGCAAGTCGGTGTGGACTGTGAACCTGAAATGAATTGGATCGATCTCAAGTCTGTTCTTCAGGCCTCGATGTATTGTCAAAGCCTAGAGACAGAGAGAGGCAGGCTGCGGGGGCGAGCAGAAAGTCAAGAGTATGAAGCCAGATCGTGCTAGGGCTCAGCAGTCTTCCAGGGAACAATCATGTTTAGCAATTCAGCCGTTCACAACTGCAGAGAATGTGGAATGTAGCTGCAAGTTTTCCGAGGCTGGCTCTCTACTTTGTCTTTTTTGGCTTTACCATTTTTCCACCCTATGATTAGTTCCTCATTCCACATCACAAACAGTTTTATGTTTGAACTCTTATATCAGCTGTTTATGATACTTCAGTGATAAAACATACTATATTTTATAGTAAAGTCCTTTTGGCTTCAGTAGGCTGTAATGTCCTTGAGGACAGGTATGATTCCCGATCTGTTTTTGTATGTATTATAGGGTCTAGCATTATACCTTTCAATATTGAAGCTGTTGGGAGATGGGTTACATCGACATGAATTGGAAATAACATCCATGAATTCTTTAATTCAGAAAATGGCTAGAATTCATGGTGCAGTGTCCGGAATAGAGTGAACATTTGTCCTCGTAGCAGCTTCTGTGATGGGTTTTGCTATACGGGTGTACATGTGAATTCAGATGTTCAGTTATAAGTTTATATATGAGAATGAGGCTTTGTAAAACATATTTAATTAGCATACAAGAATATTCTATAACCTTAAGACGATTTATATTATTGAGAAAGAGAACTCTATGAATCTCGTTCCTCTGAAATATTTGTGTCAGCAGAGTAATATTAATAAAAATTCATGACCACTTAATCAAACCCAAATTATTATTGCAAAGTATAATAATTTGAAAATATAAGCCATTTCCAAGAAATAGTTTTAAAACTGTGCCAGTAGGGGCTGGTGCCATGGCTGAGTGGTTCAGTTTGTGCACTCCACTTCGGCATCCCAGGGTTTCGCAGGTTCGGATCCTGGACATGGACCCAGCACTGCTCATCAAGCCATGTTGAAATGGCATCCCATATAGCACAACTAGAAGGACCTGCAACTAGAATGTACAACTATGTACTGGGGGGTTTGGGGAGAAGAAGAAGGAGAAAAAAATGTTAGCTTAGGTGCCAATCTTTAAAAAAAAAAGGGAGGGTTAATACGTTAAAAAACAAAAACAAATAACTCTGCAAATAGTTCCAAAATCCTGAAAAAGAAGATATAAAATTGTTAGTGGGGTAGGGACTGTAAAATGTCTGTGTGCTTATATTTTGGCATCGGCACCAATCATGGGAAAAGAATCAGCATCTTAGACAAAGCGAGGAAAGGAAGTGACAGCTGTCTGTGTCATTCTCATTATTAGGGTCTTCTCATCTAATTTCCCTAACTTTAACTTTACTTTGTCATCCCTAATGGTTGTGGTTTCTATTACAGTCTTTGGTCCGACTCATGGGGTAAACTCGCGCACAGCTCATACTGGAGCTTTTCAGCTCCGTTTACCCCGGAGGAATCTCTCAGAACTCCTCTGCCTTGGCTCTGTCACTGAATAATATTCCTTTGGAAGCAAAGTGCTGGCTGGATCCCTGTTATCACCTCATTCCCTCTCATTTGATGAAATCCTAGATCCCTCTTTCAGAGAAGCATTCAACAGACTGAAGTTGAAACAGAGTAAATTGTGTCTGTAACTGAAGGATCTGTGTCTGTGGGATCACACTTATTCCGTGGCATCCTGGAAAGCACTGGTAGCTTTGGGCACCATGTGTCTGAAAATAGTTCATCAGAAAGCGGGTGCTCGATGAATGGCACCCGAGCCTTTTACAGGATAAACACATTTCTTCAGTGTTACATCGGTGGGGCAAGGCTGTGGGAGTGAGAAGACCTGGGTTCGAGTGGGCAGCTGATGCTGGTGACGCCATGCCCCACATCCCCTGGGCGCACCTGAGTTCACCTGCAGCTGTGATGGACGGTTTCCAGCATGCTGACTCCTTCTCACTTCTTGTTCTCTGGGCTTGCCGAGGGCTTTCACTGGAGCCCTGGGAGGTTTCTCTGCTGCTCGGAGGTGCAGGGGAGTAAAGGGCCCCACAGACAACCCTCAACCTTCGGGGGTGGGAGGTGGTGGACCGATGCCAGGCTCCCTGTTCTGTGTTGGGATATCCAGATGCACGTTCCAAATGGTTCCTCAGACAGTTCCAGCAGGACTGAGCCCAGGTCGCCCAGATCAGTGACCCACTCACTGATACCACCTAGACTGGACTTTTTCCTTGCCTGCCTCATTTTCCCTGTTTTCTCACTCCTGTTTCTGAGGATCAATTCCCAGAAAAACTGCCAGCACCCATCTTTGTCTTGGCATCTGACTTGAGGGGAACCCAAACTAAGACATGGTCCTCACTATGTAGTTAATTGGCGTTGAGACTCTGATGAGGTTATTTTATTTTTCTGGGTCTGAGTTTATTGACCCATCAAATGAGACAGTTGGGTTGAATCGAGAATTTCCCTATTTATTTAGCTGAAGAACTCTGTTTGTTTTTTTTTTTTCGGTGAGTAAGATTGTTGCTGAGCTAACATCTATGCCAATCTTCCTCTATTATGTTTGTGGGATGCTTCCACACACAGGTTGATGAGCAACGTGTGTCCCTGTGCCCGGAACATGTGAAGCCCCGGCCCCCAAAGCGGAGCGCAGGAACTTAGCCACTATGCCACCCAGGTGGCCCCAAAACTCTTTTTTTCTTTTAAAAATCAAATTAAATCTTAAACAAAACCTTAAAATATAAAAATAGTTAAAAGTGATGAACATGTTTCTTAGGTAATTGAAAGCTTTTTTTCTGTATGGCAGACATCTACTTGTTTGTAGATCTCTGAGGTCTATTCTTGGGTTTTTGCAATCCCTCGTAGCACAATTCTAGGATAACTGGACTAGACGATCTTTAAGGCTTAGGCAAAGCTGACAATTCTGGGTTCTCACTGTGGATAAAGGTCCTCGAGGAGCTCCATACCTGCATCCTAATCGCTGGGTTATTTCCCAGACTCCAAAATCACACAGATCCAGTTTAGAATCTTTCTTCCCCGTACCATTTATCACCACAGCACCGACTGGTATGTGCATACGCACATGTGTACACGTGTAATTACATAGGCCAAAGAGCGAATCAGAAATACAAAAATATTTAACACAGATGAAATATATATGAAACTTACAACTATTTCAGGGAGTCTGTGTGCTGGAAAATATTCTTTTTTGCTCCCAAATCTGAACTAGTGGCCATTTATATAATTCTCAAAAGTTGTTTTCCTTTCTGCACCAAGCTGTCTTGACTAGAGTTTTAAAATATGACTTTTTTTCCTAGAAGTATCCACATGCCTCTTTATTTCCTCCTTTCCCCCACCTTCTGCCCCAGCTAGGATCTGGACTTTCATCAGCTTGTCTTCCCCTATTATTTTCCTTAGAAAATGCATCCCGTTCAGTACATCCCGTCGTCCTTCCGGGTGAAACACTAAACCTGCAAACACTTGTTCTCCTGGGGCTGGTTCCAGCACACCTCCGAGCCAATCTTTGGAGGGACAGTTTCCCCTCATCTCTTAAACCCTCCACTTTTACTTAACTTATACAAACACACAGGAAAAAAAATCCTTTCTTTCATTTTTATTTTCTGGAAGAACAGCTGTTATCTCATTTCCATTGTTCATCAAATCTTTGCCTTGGTGGTCACATGGTTTTCCTTTCTTTCGAAGGTGAATTGAACAGAGGATCCAATTTGAAGGACTAAATGTGGAGACGAGAGAGAAATAACATCCAACCAATTCTCTGGCAAATATGCGTATCCTGATAACATGTGTACAAGTTCTGTTAGGAGGAATTATTTCTCCCAAATAAGGTTCTCAGTGATGTTAGTTTGGCATTTCTTAGTGAAGCTGAAAGTTCTTAAGAGAATAATTGGTATGCCCTCTAAACCCAGCCACAGAGTCCCACATTTCCAGGGTAGTTGATGGTTCTAAGTTCCTTTTACAAGTTCTTTGTTTACCTGACAATTATCTATAGTGTTTCAAAGCTTTGAAAAACAGGACAGCCTTATATCGACGCAACGTTTTAGAGAACACATCCTTCACTCTCCTCTGCAGAGTTTTTCTGGAGCCTTCTGGCATGTGTGTTGCCCTGTAGATTTTTTAGTTTCTGAGCTCCATCTTTTCTTTTGTAAGAGGTGTACCCTACCATATGACTTCATCTAAATGCACTCCTTACCCAAGCCACCCAGGCTATGGAATGTGGGTCTCTTGTCCCCATACCTGGACTATAAGTTCCCACAGAGCAGGAGCCCATCTCCCAGACCTGAGCAACATGCTGGGTATGTGATAGCTCCTTAATATGAGCTGGCTGAATAAATCACCAAATGGCTGGAACATATGTTTTAGGAGTTGCTTTTGGATGAGGTTTCATTAAGAACTTTCTGAATAGCTCAAGATTTTATGATTTGGCTGTTTTTCAGAAGCTCTGACCAGCTTTTGTGCTGTTTCCAGTTCTGTGTATGAATTATGTATCTGAGTTTCTCTCCTCCTGTGCTTGGCTTTGATGGCATCCCAAGCTTTGAGTTTGCCGTCTTTCTCTGTCAGATTATAACACTTTATCTCATTCTTGGTCTGGCTTTTCCACCTTGGACACTGACTTGAAACCCCAAATCCCTTTCAGTTGCATTTCTTCTGTCATGTGCGTCCCCACGCTCAGCTGTCCTCATATCGAGTGTCAGCCCACACCCTGTGGAGATGACCAAAGGTTCTGTGAGAGATGCCAGGGTGGTGGTAGACTTACCACAGACTAGATGGGGGCATTCCAGTGACAGAAACAGCTATTTTCCTGCCTGTTCTAGTTCCAAGGTCCTTCAGCAAATTAAGCCAGTATGTCTCTGCATTGTGTTTTATATTATTTCTGGGCAGAATCGCTTCTGTTCCTTATTCCCTGGTGCCAGGGCTGCTAACAGTTGGCCAACGCGTAGCCATAGGTGCAGCAGTCGACAAGCTTCATATGTGTTTCTTCATTTTACTTCGTATTTTTCCCTTTTATGGAACTTCTCTTGGATTGTTTCTTACTCCGTTGTTTTTCTTCTTTCTTCTTTTATTATGACACCTACCAAGAGATGTTGCCAGGTCAAGATCTGAGAACGGTGGATAGTCCTGGGGGCCTCCTGAGAGTCACGTCTCGTTGTCATCTGCTTTGGGGCATGGAGAACAGTGACGCAGCTGCAGTGGAGTTTTGGTCTGTGCTCCTCCTGTGTCACTAATCATCTCGGTTTGCCTCTACAGATGACGATGAGGTTGGACAGGACCTTTCCCTTCTCGTTAGCTATATTTTTAGATGGTGGCAGATGACAACGATAAAAACAATGATTTGCCACATGCCAGCTCTGTGCCAGGCCATGTTCTGTGTGCTTTACCTACATCTTTGATTTAATCCCCACAGCAACCTGATGAGTTAAGTGTTATCCACCCAATTTTTCCAGAGGCCTCTGCTTGCTCTTCTTGTCTGCTGGATCACCTGGTATTTCCTGCCTATTCTGCCATGTGTTAGTGTAATAGGTCATATACGTAATATGTAATTTTCTGAGCCTTAATACTAGGATCATTTTTTCCTTACTTTTAAAACATTATGTTTATAATCTGCCTTTTTGATTGATGGAGATCAAGAGGGGATTGTAACTATTCATATCATTTCATTTTCCTATTCAGTGGTTTTTATGCTGCTGCCTATAAATCCAAGATGGCAAAGGGAAGAGGAGGTGAAATGGTATGTGGGGCTGTTCCTCTCCATTCTTAGGGTGTCATCCCCCTGTGTTTTCTCCTTACTCCTGTTTCTTCTCTCCCATCTTACTCATCCCTAACCCCCAAATCACACCTCTATCATCCCCTTCCATATACGCCATAGACTTTCCTCAACATGTCTTTGAACACATGCCTTGCTCTAAGTTCTCTTGGCCAGTTGATGAAGACCCTGAAGAAGAGAGCCGTGAAACAACTTGCCAAGTTCATAGAAATATGTGGAGATATACGTGAGCCATGGGGCTTGACCTTCTTGAGGCCTGACTCAAATCTCCCTTCCTCTATGGAATCTCCCCTGAGTCTCCTCCACTTTCTCTGAAGGCAGAGTTATTCCCTCCTGTCTCTGTTATCTCGTGTCACTCATACATCCCTCAGCACAGCATTTATCTCCGGATATTGGGACTGGAGGTTTATTTCTCTTCCCTAATAGACTGTGAGATCCTTTATGGCAAAGACTCAGCCATTTCCCCATGCATCCCCCGGGCCTAGAAAGTGCCTGGCCTGTTGTAGATGCCGGACAAGGGTGTGTTCCGGGAAGGACTGCATCCATGCTGGTCAGTTGGCTGCTATTTTCATTCTTGTTCCCCGAGGTTCTGCTTCCTATGGATCCTGTTGTTTCGTGGGTGCTGATATAGGAGGGTAGCCTTATTGACTCAGAAAATTCATGAGGCAATGTGGATTCCAACCTCGGAGGTTTGATCACAAAGATTCTGTTTTCAAGTTAAAAACTTTGAGTTAAAAACAGACCTACTTCACTCATGTTATGGAATATTCTTTGTAAAAACTACGAAATGAGTTTAAACATGAAGGTCCACATTCAAAATAAAAGTTCAATATTATGATCAGAGTTTTCTCAAGGTGGTGAGAATCTTGTGCATTCACACACAAATGTACATGCGCACACACACATGTATTTGCTGCTTGAGGTCATTTTATGTGGTTATATAAACTTTCAATTTACATATGAAACATAACTGTACCAAAGTGTTTACATCCGCGGATTTCTGACACGATTTCAGCTTGACCTGTGGTAAATCTCCCCGTGTAGGCACAGAAAGAGACACACCTCTCTCCCAGATTTTAACTCACGGGCAGAGGTAGGTTATTAAAGGAGTCAGGAGGGAAGAAAATGAGAAATAGCTATGCTTCTAATAGAAGAAAGAAGCAAACATTGATTTAATCAATTGATTTACTTTTAAGTAAGAGAACAGATGTTTTCTGTTAGTCCCTGGTGAAAATTCAGTAGGCGCCAGTGATACTTTAGGACCAGTGGCTTCTGATAAAATTTGAAGGGAAGGTCTGGGCTGTTCTTGCTAAATGGGCTTCTGCACAGCAGGCCTGCCACCGTGGGGTGCTTTTTCTCTCAAGCAGAGTCTGCTGTCTCTTCTTGAAACATTCCTGCTCTCTCTTTCACTGCCCATTCAGGTTCCATTTACATACTATTGTGCTGTTGGAAAATATTAATTGCAAAGAATTTAATTCTCCGCCTACAGATAGCTGTTTGAATCCTGCACTTTCTGGCCCAGAAGAAACACCTGTGGTATCGCCTGACCCTCTCCGGGTTGCCGCCTCCTCTTGGAGCAGTTGGGTTTGAGAGCAGTGGAGGTGTTGGTTTCTCTGCTGCTGTCTTCATAACCTGGCCCCCCGCTATGGAAACATTAACCAGAACCCCACTCACTAGAGCTTCAAAGGGTTCCTCCAAAGGTTTCTATGATTCTACATTCCCTAAAATGCCAGCTTTTCTTTTTCAGCTTCTTGAAAATTGCTTGCGGTAATATGAGCCTTTTCCTTCTCATAAACACTCCAATTATGTTAATATCCTTGGAACTTCTATGCCAAACACAATTTGCTATTATGATTTCAAGTACTACATCATTTTGTCATTCTTTTTGCCCAGACGGCCACCATCTTGCCCACCATTTGACAAACTACTCTGGACTGCGCACTCCTTCTGACCGGGGAATGTCTTATACCGTTTTAGATTCTTGTGCAGAGTGTGGTTCCTGGTGCATCATGGGAGTGGCAAATGTTTGCTGAGTGAAGCCAGAAATCTCCCTTCTAATCACTTATTGAAGCCATGTGCAGGCAGGCTATCTCAGACCATTATAACTCCCCACTGAGGAAATCAAGAGAGCCAAATAACCAAAGAAATTTTTTCCTTGTTCCTATTTTCCATAATGACTTCTCCCCTTCTCATCCATGCATTTTTTATTATCTGATAATCTTGGTCTATTCATCCATTTGCTTACTATCAGTCTGTAGTGACACACAAGAATGATAATACCTAGAACAAAAAGTGAATGTTTTTGCAGAATAAACCAGTCTTGAAACCTGATATCATGGCGTTAGCAGGCTAAAAAACCATTTTACAATGTAGTAATTTCCATTCTCCGGGAGATAGAATGAGTGAGCATTTTCTGATACCTGCCTAGTATAGCCTGGCACCTGCTTGGAACAGCATCACGTTGCTTGACTATATTCAGTGGAGGGGACGACAAAGGGACAGTATGAAGACATGTGGAAGCTCTTCCATGACTCCCTTCCCCATGCAGCTGTGTTGGGTCTGTTCTGCTTTCATTTCTCAGTGTCGTCCTTTATCCTGCTCCCCAAACTGACACACCTGCAGCAGGAGCAAGAGAGGGTTTCGAAGGAAGAGGGGGAGCCTGAGGAATGCTTATTTGAATGGAGCTGACTTCTTAGCCTCCCCTAGGGGCAGAGGTGTTGATAGTTTCCACTATAATGACCTCACAGGAAAGCCATGTGCATCCCAGAAGCCACCACCACAGCTGGCCCTGGTTCAGGGAGGAGCTGGAGCCTGGGTCCAGGTGATGGCTGAGACAGAGCTGCCCCGGCTCCTCTCCGGGTGACCCGTTGGCCCCATTCTGGGAGTACCATGGGGAAAGCATGAAGAAGACTCTTTTTAACCCATATCTGCCTCTGGAAACAGAGCACCAGATTTCCCAGCCTTAAAATATATAATGTGCATAATTTAGAAATATTAACTTTCCCCCTTCTTAAAAAAAAACCCAAATTAATTCCTCATTAATTCATGCATTCCCTCATGAATGAGCACAGCCATGGCGGGGTCAGCGCCTGAGGGCACAGGACCAGGATGCAGAGCAGAGGCACAAGAGGGGAAGACGGTCTCAATCAGATAATCACACAGGGGTACGAATGGAGATCAGTGCTTGGAAGGGAGAGAATGCTGTTCTAAGAAAGTGTATAACAGAACAAATTTAATATAGTCTGGTGTCAGGGAAGAATTGTCAGAGCTACACACTTTGAAGGCAGAATGGAAGTTAACCAGGGGCAGGAGTGGGGAGGAGAGCGCAGACACACAGGGCAGGGTGAGTGACGGGCCTGTGGCGGGAGGCAGCGTGCGATAGTCAAGAAACGCTCAGA
The DNA here is from genome assembly GCF_021613505.1 of Equus quagga. Lineage (NCBI taxonomy): Eukaryota > Metazoa > Chordata > Mammalia > Perissodactyla > Equidae > Equus > Equus quagga. Next base: position 2,892,384 of record NC_060269.1, on the reverse strand, counting down.
CGTGGTTCACACGACTCTTGAAGGGCAGCCAGGTGCAGACCGTGCAGACACTGGCTCTCTCTGTCTGCCTGCCGTTTACAATGTGGCTGCGGTTTTCAACTCCCGTCCGGTGTCCCACTAAAATCCAGTGGAGGACAGGGCAACGGGATGAGCATGTGACCATGCAGAGCCTTTGCTGCTTCCTAGCACAGTGTGAGGAGCGGTCCCCGGACACATGAAGCCCCAAAGCAAAAATAACACGGAGTGGAGGAATACTTTTACAGTTCTGTCGTCCCAGCTGAGGTCCCCCTGGACCAGCCAGTCCTCGGTGGACCCGCCTGTTGGCTGCAGGTGCGTGTATAAGCCAAGACCACTCAGCTGAGTCCAGCATCAATCTTAACCAGTAGAATCATGAACTAAATAAATGATTCTTTTAAGCCACTAAATTATGGAATAATGCTATACAGAAAAATGTTTCCCAGTAATAACCTATTTCTATCTTATTTAATAATTTATGTTTTATCCACAAAGTATTTATTAAATGTCTTCCACACACAAACCAATGTTCCAGATTTTAATGGGATATAAGGGGAAATAGGACATAGTCTCTGTCTGCAAAGGACTGTAATAAAACTCCCCAGAGCAAGTGAACAATGCATGTGGAAGGCAAGGACGTGCTAAATTCAGCTCAAGATTCCAAATAGGTGTGCTGGTAAGCGCAGCTTTAAGACTCCTTTTCCCAATTGTTGATAACAGACTGTCCTCCAGCCTGAGGAAGCAGGACGTAGTGACGCACAAGCCGAGGAAACGTCTCTGGAATCAGTTCCACGGGGAGTGGTCAGAGGGTCTTTACTGAAGGCAGAGGCCATCGCAGCCACTGAGGCTGAGAGTAGACCCCAGCAAAAAAATGCTGTCTTCCGTCAAGTTACCAAATTGGAAACAATTATTTCACAGTACAAATCAGAATGTATGCTAAATTTTTAATACACTGAAGGCTCCACCTGTGAGTTTTGAGTTGATTCAAATACAAGTTATAAGACTTTCTGTCTGAGGAGATAGTGGTTGATAAGAAAAATGACTCTAAGTTTCCAACAAGCACCAAATAACCCAAGACTTCCCCACCCAGTGGTGTTCTGAGGATGGTTTTCAGTGACCACTATCTGTTCCCAGAGTGATGTTGACTACATAGCAGGGACTCAAAATAATTGTCAATTGGAATTTATTTAAAAGTTTGCCTTTTTGTCAGAAATAAAAGAACGAACATTTGGCTGACTTTTGTTGGTTGCATGTTTCAGTAATCTCTTACGTTTCCAAATGGTTAGAGAATGGGATTAATTCTGGATGTTTGTGTTCCATAAAATCATGACTTGCCCACAAAAAGCTGTCACCTATAATATTGTACCCATACAGACAGAAATCAAACTATAAATAATCCTGAGTTTTCCACTCTTATTTATTGTTTTACATAGTAGCACATGGTGTTTAATTGTCAAAACGGGGAGTTGACACGTAATGTAGAATGTCTCTTCCTGTTTTGAAAATAATTTATCTTCTCCGGATGCGTGACAAACTTTTTATATCCTTTTCTATTTTGTCTGTAACCATGCGATCATACATACTACGAGTCAGCTTTTTGAAAAAAAAAAAAGGATTCATTTGGAATTAAAATATCTAAGAGAAAGAGTTCAAATATAATTTAGCAGAAAATCAAGTCAAATTATACACACTCAGCTTGAAACTCAGGCCAAAGCAGAGATTGCCATCATTACAGCATGAGTTTGTAATAAAAGTGTTTTAGTGAGGTAGATCTCTTCTTTGCGAAGCCAGGAGATTAAGAAATACTTATGTTATTTTGTGCAAAACATTTAGGATAAAAAATGTGGGTGCTGCATTGAAGTTAGTTGATAGTGTAAGGCTCCAGGAGGCACCAGGTGAAAAAATGAACGATTGTCATTATTATACCTACTCTCAAGTTAGGATCAGTCAGAGACAGCTGGAAATTTCAGCCCATCAACCATCTAAGCAAGCAGCTGCTCCCTGAACTATGTTCCAAAGACGGTTAACTCTCTGCATGTGTGCTTCACCCCTCCCAACCACAGCAGGTCAACACAAACCCAAAGGCGTTCAGGCGCTCGGTTCATGCCATTGAGTTTAGCTGAATTAAATGTTACATACGACTTAGCCACTAAGTAGCTGTGTGTCTTTGGGTAATTCCCTTAGTCTCTCTGGGGCTCTAAAATGTGACAACGTTTTGAGTTATAAAATTATAAATCTTCTTGAGACCTACAAATCATCAAAATCAAAACATGGTCTTTGTCTTTTGGGACCAAGTATCCTTTTGAGGCAGGAAAAGCGATAACCTATACACTTGCCAGCTGGCTAGTTGTTCCGTTACTAGTGTGTCACCTGGCATGACCTTAGGACAGGTGAGTCCTTGAGAAACAGTTGCTGAGTATTTGACACCTTGCGCTCTATTCCTCAGCACTGAGAGAGCGTTGTTGGGCACGGCCTCACCCACCTAGCGGAGCTCGTCTGGTTTGGCGTCTCTTCCTGGGTCCCATGGTCTACACAGTTGGAGCCAATACTGCTGTACTTGCTTGTGGACAGGGACCCCAGTGGTTTGAATTTGGGCTATTTAATAGGTATACTGATTAGTGTAAGCTTGCCTTTTTGAAAAAATTCCTGGGAAGCTCTTGAGTTATCATGCTGGTAACATTATCAAGATTTGGCAAAAACTCTGCTATAATAAGTAAATGGAGGATAAAAAAAGTGACAACACTTAAGCTATGAGTTGTCTTCACATTTATTCTTCATGGTAAGCCTATAAAGTAGGCATGATGATCTCCATTTTACAGGAGAGGAAAAATTCACAGAGATTGTTGCTCATTTGTTAATTTATTCAACACATTTATTAAATGCCCACCCTAGGCTGGACACTGCTCTAGGTATTGGGGAAAAGCAGTGGAGGAGGAACAAGATCCTCGCATCCACAGGTTTGATTCTTGGGAGCGGCGGTGGCAGGAGGTGTTAGCATTATGCTAGTAACGAATGCGTAAAGCGATGATTTCAGCTACTGTGAAGGTTATGAAGACGATACAAGGTGCTGTGATGGACGGCAGCCTCGGGGTGCCCATGGGAGGGGGCATCCGGGAGGGTCTCTGAAAAGGTGACAGCTCAGCTGAGACCTCACTCGTCTGAGTGGAGTAACCAGGATTGAAACTCCCAGCTCTCCCAGTGTCACTCTACCAATAACATTTATTTTAATAACATTTGCTATGGGCATTAAAACACTAAAATGTCTGTTAATAACAGAAAAATCCAAGAAGTCTGTAAGTACCTATATCCTGCTTCCTTGTGAAATTATTAGGGTCGAATGAAAAATGAAAGGAATGTAAAAGCTATAAAGAATCATGTGCATGAAGGCTTTCTTCTCATTGTGTGCCCTCGCAGTCTGACGTGGGAAGCATGCTGGGAGAGGAAAAAGAGAAAAGGAATGAAACGTGTGCAGTTTCAATGGCAGAAATGAGGACGGTAGTGACTTAATTCCGTCATAGATAAAATGTAATAGCATTAATTCCTTTTTCTGCCCCTAAAGGTCTTAAAGAAACACACTTCCAAAGATGAAAGTTTAAATCATCAATAATCCACTACCCAGTGAAAGTGATGGCTGATATTTTGGTATTTTTTTTCTAGGATTTTTTTCTATGCATATTTAAATAAAATTAGATTCCGATGTATACATAGACTTTCTTTTTTACTTTTTTGTGAGTCTTTCCTCATGTTATTTAAACTTCATGAAACGTAATTTGTAATGGCCCAGAGTAGCCCATCACATGGTTCTGCACTGATGTGTTTAACTGGTCCCCCATATCGAACATTTAGCTTCATGCCCTATCTTTTGGGCATTTTAAATAATACTGAAATGATGATCCTCGTACGTATTTCTATGTTTGCTTGCCTTATGATATTCTTTGGATAGATTTCTAGAGTGATATGGTTGTAAAAAATAGGAAATAGTCAAAAATATGAAATTTGATTCCTAAAGTTTCTGGTAGTTTTAGCCTCCTTGCAAAGCCCAGTCTGACATCCTTTCACATCCTGACCACTTTGAGACGTGGGCTTACACGGGAAAGTCCCAGTGCGAGCGGATGGCCTAAACTTATCAAGTGGGATAGTTATTTGTCCAATATTCTGTTAATAAACTTTCATTTTAACCGAAATTTGAGTCTACGTCCCGTGATAATTGATGTTCACAGAATAATATTGAGACACGGCAAAATCCTAATCAGTAATCAGAATGAACAACTTATGTTCAGTAGATTTTTGTATTACATCTTTGTAATGTTGTGTGTTACTTATTTAGAATTGTATTTATAATTTTCTAACTCTTAAAAAATAGCAGTTCCTTTATGTCTGTATGGTGCCTTTTGATTCCTCACGATATTCAGTTGATCACAGAAGCCCAGTCCCTAAATTTAGGTTTAGCAATAGTTTATTACACAGCATAGTGCATTTTGCTCCCATTTAATTAGGTAGAATAAGAGTATTAGATGAGTGATACCCTCATTCTATGCCATTTTACTTTCCTCAAATAAGCTTTTCTCACTTTTATTTAAAACATTCTTTATTTATATTGAAGTCTGTCAGACTAGCCATGAAGCCTGTCAGGTGGCCTTAAGGGATTAGCAAATTATAATTTAGCTGAAAAATGACAATTTTAGCAGATCAATGTTCCCCTCTGGAGGCTAAAAAATATGCATCAAGTACACTAAGAAGAGGAATGTTTATTTGAAACGTATCCAAACAATTTGAAACCCCTAGATGGAAATCTTGAAGAAAAGGGATTTTCCACAGGTTTCTACTTTCCTCTGTCTCACTTAGATATTCTAGGACAGTAGAATCAAATCGTCCCCCTGGCTTTGCTGCCTGGGTGGAAGCAGAGGGGTAGATGGTGTTAATGAGGGCAAGGGAGGAAGGAAGCAGGGAGGGCTCTATTAGAAATACTTTGAATTTGATGCTTACATTCAAGAGAGTTAGGCTGGAAAGAATATTGGACCTTAAATGAGGTCTATCTGGAATCATTTGCAGTGTATAAGGAAATTTAAATACGTGAACTGGAACTTTAAACCACATGGAAGATGAGATAAAAGCATGCATAAATTACCCATTATCACCTCCATCCTTTTTCCACTGGCACCAGGAGATGGTAGATGTCATATTTCACTCAGTAAGCTTATCTCCAAATGTAGCTAGAAAAGAAATGATCTCCTTTCAAACAGCCCATTTTACACTCAAGATTTCTCTCAAAGTCCAGACTAAGTAGAAGCTTCATTCTTATAACGTAGGATGTGGTGTGATGGGTTCATAAGGAGTGGAGATTGGAATAGCAGTTCCCACTCACTGATTTGGGACTTTAGGAAGGTGAAAGCACATTTCCGGACCCATTATTTCCTTCTCTTTAAAATGATAGGATTGGGATAGACAATTTATCTTTAAGATCACTTCTATTACCTACCCCTTAAAAAAATTAAAACCCTAAAGTTTAGTTCCCTGGTGTATCTTTCCCCTGTCTCATTGCTCTGCTCTCTCCTTCCCCACAGTTTTTATTTACAATTGTTCATGTTCAAGCCCTCTATTAGAGGGAGAAAAATAAATTACAGTTAGGAGTCCTTCATCCCTGTTAATTTCCAGCGTCCCTGAGAGCGGAGACTGTCTTTGTTTCCTCCGTGCCTTCGCATGATCTCTGATTGTTTTGCTGCATTGAGCAGTTCCCTGCCTTGTCTTTAACCGACTGACCAGTGTCTTTACTAGCTCCCCACGGAACACTATAAATAGAATAAACAGATGCACACGTATGACCATTGAGTCCTCATTGTTTCGTTTGTATGTGCAGTGAGCTCCTGAGGTCATATATCCAGATTCTAACTCTTAGAGAGGTCAGGGTCACTATCCTCGGCTTCTTAGAGTTTTCCCATCAGGCTCAACAAACCACCCCTTTGAGATTTCCACTGGGATTTGGGAGAAGTGCTCATGGTAAAGAAAAAGATGTAAATATGCTCTCACTGGGCACTTAGGGCTGACAGCATGGAGAGCGTTTTCTTCATAAAAGCCCTCCCCTGGCATGGCGCGTTCCCTGGGGTCACTGCCGAAGGACAGAGCTGTGATGAAGCAGGCATGCCACTAGAGGTCAGTGCTGACCACTCACAGAGACTGAAGCCAGCGCAAGGGCCTTTGTACCCTTGAAGCCAGAGTTAGAAGAGTATGCGAAGCTCCCTTGTGTTGTTGGTTGAGACTGAATGGGTGCTGGATCCATCATGAATTGTGTATGATGTGCAGGCTTTCTTAGAGATAATTTTAACTTGGCTGATGACTATGTTCAAGAATATCATTTAGGGTTACTTCTCATTCCTGGATATAGAGCAGCTGTTTTGGCAACTTTAACAAGTTCCTGCTTTTGGGGATATCTCAGTAGGCTCTAGGTTTCTCTACTTTCTCCTCTTTTAAAATGTTGTAATCTGCATCAATCTATAAGGAAATGAAGGTCACTGTAGAGGACAGGGTGGCGGTAATAGAAGTACTTCGACAAGGAGCTTGTGTTCCCACAACCAGAAACTCTTCTCCACTTTCTGATATGGAGGCTTGTCATTCTCTCTTTAGGATTAATCCTTTTGGACCAAACCACTATTCCTACAGCTCTTCCTACTACAAATATTTGTTACTTGCATGTCATATGGCAGGAACTGTGCCTCCAAAAGCTTCAAGAATTCACTTATTTCAGATATCACCTGAGAGAGGTGATCCTGGAGCGTGGTTTCCGTCTTAGATTTACTGGACAGAACTCATTTGATGTTTTGGTTGTACCTCAGTGCCCTATTTTTCTATGACCAGCCTTGGCTGTGGAGGCAGGAAGAACTCACTGACCTACTGTATGGAAAATATTTCTTGTGCATTTTGTCTCTCTTAATGCTCACGACAGTGCCTGAGGTTGGGGTCACTCATTTTCTCCATTGTACAGACGAGGAGACTGAGATTCAGAGTTTAAATAACCTCTCAGGACCACACAGCTTGTCAGATAAAGGGCCAGGATTTGAATCCAGCTCTACTTTTCTCCAAAGCCCATGTTTTTTCCTAAGAACCAAATTGCCTACTGTGGTAGACATAATAAAATTATTGCCCCTTCCCTCTGCCCCTCCCATCTCTCTAACCCCACCTTTGCATCAAATATGTACAGGAGTTGTTGACTTCTAATATTTACTGTTCTAGCCTGCTCTTCTAATGAAAGTGTCCTGACCCCAATACATTGATGGCATAGTTTAATGTCCGTTACAGGAGGTCGGGCATTGTGTCAAGGTTTCTGATCACTGTGGTGCTCCTCCAAGTCTCCTTACAGTTGACTGAAACTCTCAAAGCTGAAGGGCCCTGGTCAGTCAGCTCAGGCTGCAGTAATAAAACACCATGGCCTGGGCAGCTTAAACAACAGGAATTTATTTCTCACACTTCTGGAGGCTGGGAAGCAGCCAATTTGGTTCCCTGGTGAGGGCTCTCCTCCTGACTTTCAGACGGCCGCCTTCCCGCTGTGTCTCATATGGTGGAGAGAAAGAGAGAGCAGAGCCACCCTCTCTGGTGTCTCTTCTTATAAGGACACACACACCATCACAGGGCCCCACTCTCATGACCTCATCCAAACCTAACCACCTCCCAAAGGTCCCACCTCCACATATCATCGCATCTGGGGTTAGGGCGTCCACATGTGAATTTGGGGCAGATACAATTCGGTCCATTGCTATCCTCAATATTAAATGTCAGCTATTTTTCCTTACCTAAAATATGAGGAGGGAAGCTTTTGGAAGAGAACTGGTGGAGCAACTTTTTACTTTTGTTCTCATACTCCACAGTTTGGTGGCAATGGGAGTGATGTAGCAATTCTACTCCACTAGTCACTGAGCTTCTTGAGAACAGAGACTGTGCCATTCATTTATAAATGACCAACAGCTACATGTTAATCGGTAGATGCATGTTGAAGGAGCCACTGGTCTCCTGAGGAACACTATGCCAAACCTGCCTTTCTGGTGTGGTTTAGAACTGTGAGGATTAGATCTAGGCTTAGTTTAGTTCTCAATTATTCACGCTTTTCAAAACTTTAAGCCAAGTTTATTGAGGTATAATTTACTTACAGTAAAATTCACATTTTTGCGTATAGTTTGATGGGTTTTGACAAATGTACCAAGTCATGTATACTCTATCACTATCATGACAAAAAAAGAATAGTTTAACCATCCCCAAAAGGTCCCTTGTGCCCTTTTGTAGGCAGTCCCTTTCTTCCACACCTAGCCCCTGATAACCACTGATCTAATTCTGAATAGATTTTTGCCTTTTCGGGAATGTCATAAAAATAGAACCACAGAGTATGTTTCCTCTTGAATCTGCTTCTTTCTTGAGATTCCTCCATGTTTTTACACGCATCAGTAATTTACTTCTTTTCGTTGCCAGATAATATTCCATTATACGGATGCACCACAATTTGCTCATTCATTTACCAGTTAATGATATTTGAGTTGTTTCCATTTTTTTACTATTTTGAGGAAAGTTGCCATAAGTATCTGTTATGGACTCAATGTTTGTGTCCCCCATGAATTCCTATGTTGAAACTCTAACCCCTACTGTGACTGCATTTGGAGGTGGGGCCTGTGCGGAGGTGCTAAGGGTTAAATGAGGTCATACAGGCGATGCCTCTAAGAAGCAGAGACACAGAGCTCTCTGGCTCACCCTCCCTGAGCACACACAAAGAAGAGGCCATGTGAGCACACAGCAAGACGCCGACTGTCTACAAGCCTGGAGAAGAGGCCTCAGGATGAAATCTGCTCTTTGCCAGCACCTTGATCTTGGACGTCCCAGCCTCAAGCACTATGAGAAGAAATTTCTGTCATTTCGGCCACCCAGTCCAGGGTATTTCGTAATTGCAGCCTGGGCTGGCTAATACAATATTTGTGCACAAGTCTTTGTGTGAACACATGTTTTTATTTCTTTTGGGTAAGTCCCTAGGAGTAGGATTCCTGGGTCGTATGGCAAATTAAATGTATTTAACTTTACAGGACACTATCTGGCAGTTTTCTAAAGTGACTAGCATTTTGCATTTTTGTCAATAGATTTCTACTTGCGCCACATGCAAGTCAATACTTGGTCTGGCCAGTCTTTTGAAATCTCAGCCATCCTAGACTGTAGTGAAATCGAATTGTGGTTAGAATTTGCATTTACCTAATAAATATGGATGTTGAGCATCTTTTTATGGCTTATTTCCCATCTTTTCTTTGGTGAAATGTCTGTTAAAATATTTTGCTCACTTTTTAAAGTTGGATTGTTTTCTTCTTATTGAACTCTAACGGTTCCACGTGTTCTATATACAAATCCTTTATGAAATATACATTTTGCAAACATTTTCTCCCAGCTTGCTTCTTGTCTTTTCTTTTTGTTGACAATATGTTGTAAAGCACAGAAGCTTTAAATTTTAATGAATTGCAAAATCAAGTCTTTCTTTTGTGTTTCTCTCTTTTTGTGTCCTAAGAAATCTTCAACTAATCCAAGTTCACAAAGATTTTCCTCTTTTTTTGGCATAGAAACTTTATAGTTTTAGGTTTTACATGTAGGTCTATGATACATCTGAGGTTAATTTTTTTATAAGGTGCCATGTAAGAGTCAACATTCACTTTTTTCATCTTAGCCATTCTAGTTTTTATAGAGATATAATTGGCATACATGATAGTAGTTTCAGGTGTACAATAGAATGATTTGGTATTTGTATATATTGTGAAATGTTCACCACAATAAGTCTAGTTAACATCTGTCGCCACACATAGTTACAATTTTTTTTTCTTGTGATGAGACCTTTTAAGGACTTACCCCTAAGTCCTGTACTCTCTTAGCCGCTTAACTGCAGTCACCATGCCGCACGTGGCACCCCGTGACTTATTTTATGACTGGAAGATTGTCCTTTCTGGCTTCCTTCACCTGTCTCACCCAGCCCTCCATTCCCCCCCTCTAGCAATCACCAATCTGTTCTCTGTATCTATGAGCTTGGTTTTTTATTTGTTTGTATCTGTTTTTAGATTCCACATATAAGTGAGATCATATGGTATTTGTCTTTCTCTGACTTATTTCACTTAGCAAAATTCCCTCAAGGTCTATCTATGTTGTCAGTAATGGCAGGATTTTCTTATTTTTTGTGGCTGAATAATTTTCTGTTGTATATGTGTACCACATCTTCTCTATCCATTCATCCATGGATGGATGCTTAACTTGTCTCCATATCTTGGCTATTGTAAATAATGCTGCAATGAACATGGGGTGTAGATGTTTTTTGAGTTAGTGTTTTCATTTTCTTTGGATAAATACCCAGAAGTTGAATCGCTGGATCATATGGTAGTCCTATTTTAAATTTTTTGAGGAACCTCCATACTGTTTTCCACAGTGGCTCCACCGATTTCCATTCCCACCAACAGTGCACAAGGGTCACCTTTTCTCCACATCCTCACCGACACTTATTTCTTGTCTTTTTGAGAATATCCATTCTGACAGGTGTGAGGTGATATCTCATTGTGGTTTTGATTTGCATTCCCTGGTGATTGGTGACGTTGAGCATCTTTCCATGTACCTGTTGGCTATCTGTCTGTCTTCTTTGGAAAAATATCTATTCAAATCCTCTGCTTATTTTTTAATTGGGGTCTTTTGCTATTGAGTTGCATGAGTTCTTTACATATTTTGGATATTAACCCCCTATCAGATGTATGATTTGCTAATATTTTCTTCCATTCAGTAGGTGACTTTTCATTTTGTTGATGGTTTCCTTTGCTGTGCAGAGCTTTTCAGTTTGATGTAGTCCCATTTGTTTATTTTTGCTTTTCATCTCAAATCCAAAAAATCATCGCCAAGACCAATTAGAATAGCTTACCACCTATGTTTTATTCTAGGAGTTCTGTGGTTTCAGGTCTTACATTCAAATCTTGTGTGGTGTAAGATAGTGATTCAGTTTCATTCTTCTGCATGTGGCTGTTTAGTTTTCCCAGTACCATTTATTGAAGAGACTGCCCTTTTCCCATTGCATGTTCTTGGCTCCTTTGTCATAAATTAATTGACCATATATGCATGGGTTTATTTCTGGGCTCTCTATTCTGTTCCATTGATCTATGTGTCTGTTTTTATGCCAACACCATACTTTTTGATTACTATAGCTTTGTACTATAGTTTGAAATCAGGGAGCATGATGCCTCCAGCTTTGTTCTTCTTTCTTAAGATTGCTTTGGCTATTCAGGGTCTTTTGTGGTTCCATACAAATTTTAGGATTGTTTGTTCTATTTATGTGAAAAATGCCCTTGGAATTTTGATAGAGATTACATTGAATCTGTAGGTTGGTTTGGGTAGTATGGAACATTCACTTTTTAAAATATGAATATCTCTTCTCAGTTTTTAAAGAGTAAAATGTAGAACAAGGGCAATCCCTTTCTGACCATATGGTAAGTTAGGAGTATTTTGATCACAGGCTGGATGGAATTTAATGGATATTGACTTGGAAAAATATCATCTCTCTGTTTATTTTTCTATATCTACAACTACATCTACATTTACATGTGTGTCTTTTCCAAACCCTGGACAATTTTCACACTTAACCATTTAGAAAAAAACCCAGTCAAACAGCAAAAAAAGAAAAACCAGCTGTAAGAAGAAGGTGGAGAAGGAATTTCATTCCAATATACTTTAGTTCATTGCAGAATCACTGAGATTCGGAACACACTGTGTTATGGGTGAAAAGGCTTTCTAATAATCAACTATAAGGTGCCGATGAAAATATCTCAGTTGGTATCCCTTGGATTTAACTGCTTTCAGGAGGAAAGTGTAAAAAATGACTTTCATGCATGACAAGGATGCAGGACAAGTTGTTAGAATCTATAACATATGGTCAGATTATTTCAATGCACACTGTAAAAATGAACGATTAGATAAAAGACAAAATGTCAGAGGAAACTTTTTTCAATAGTTACCATGGCATTGGGGAAAATGTTTTTATTGTGGGTTAAGTACTTAGAGACAGGAAACAAAGGATAATAAATAAGAGGAGAATAAAATAAACACTTTCCTTATTGGAGGATAATAATGGGGAGATCCTCTAGAGAATGCTTTAAAAAATTATTCTTAACATTTTAGTAAATTGTCTGAATAATAAAATCTCCATCTGAAATTAATACCAAGCTATTTTGACTAAAAGATACCAGACTGGTGGACAGAAATTTAAGGATAAATTCTCAGTTATGTGAATGTAAAAAAAACTGATAGATGAGCTTTAATGTTTAGATACATAGGTAAGAGATCTATTTAAAGAAAGAAAAGAGTGTAGAACTGATGGCTTCAAGGTGTAAGTTATAACCCAGGAACGTGACCTTGGAATGTTTGCAGTCTGCTCCCCAAGGCACCAACCCAATGGCCTGCCTCATGAAGAAAACTGAAAACATTCAGAAAACATCATCCTACAATTGTGTAGGAACTGGAATAGAATATATTCTTCAGGTCACCACTCTTCAGACAAAATAGAGCTGAAGGAGTCCCAGAGAACAATAAGTAAGATGATCAAGGGGTTTCTATATGAACATCGATTCAAGAAATTATCATGCTTTAGGCTAGGAACATGAAAGCTAAGAGGAAACAGGATCAAAGCGTTAAGGGTGTCAGATCTGTGGCTACGTGGGACACAGGCATGTTCACAAAATAGAGAACCAAAAGCCCCGGGTGCTTGACATATTGCACATAAAATAGCTGTTTAAAGTATTACTTTGTAGATAAGGCAGCACATTTAGTGAGTATATTTTCTTTCATGGTGAGTTAGGCTGAACGAGTGAATAGTTTCTGGGACTTTGATTTCTGATGCTTGGTGGGGCCGCAGAGCAAAGAAGGGTTTAAGTAATGTCTCTGACTTTAAGTATATTACTTTTTTCCAGTAAAACCATGATATGTGTTCATTATAGAATATTTAGAAATATAGATTAAAAATAAGTGAATTATCCATACTCTCACTAAGGAAATGCAAAGAAAATGTAACACTTTAATCTATTTTCTATCATGATTTTTCTGTTCTGCTTTTTGCTTTTTTTGGTGTGTATCTGTGTTCACACTATATAAACAATTTTTTACGGAACATTACAAAAATAATTTTCTATGTTATTACAAAATTTTAATATGATATTTTTGTGTCCGTAAAATTAATTGCATGGACATATTATAACTCACATAATCATTCCTCTATTTCTGAGCATCTAGGTTGTTGCCAAACCAAGCTGAACTTTTCTAGAGTGACATTTAAACAGTGATGATTCTTCAGAAATAGTCCCTTAAAGGAATGTCAAAAGCAGAATAGACAAGTGGAAAATTTGGGGACATGATGTTATTGCAAGGTGCCTTAGAATCTACATTTGCCTCAGTCAGTAACTGTAGACTAAATAAATAAATAGCTATTCCACAGAGATCTGTAATATGACTTTTGATTTTATTTGCTGGCTGCTGCGATTAATAAAATAGAAACTCATTTGAAAGTAACATGGAATGCAGAGTAGCTTTCTGTCATGTATTGTGTTGAAAGCACAATCATGAGCATGAGAGGAGCTCATAGTATTTTTAATTAAAAGGAGATTTTCATGCTTATAAAGATTAGCAAAATTGCTCCATCATCATCTCTTGAGTGTGAATACAAGAGCTAGTGATAGTTTTACTAAAAATTTCATTGAAAGCTGTTGGCATGATTGCTTCAGTATGGTTTGGGATAATTTATTTTCTCTTAAAGTACTTTATTTCAAGACCATAAAAGAGGGAAAATAAATAAATCTACCAATCCAACAATTCCTTTGCAGAAATGTGAAGATGAATAACACAGTATCTTTCTTCAATATAATTATAATCTAATTATGGAACCAAAATATGCACAGAAACATGAGTAAGATTTCTGTAAGTGTAACAGAAAGTCAGAGCAGAGAGAGAAACTGGAGAACTTCATGGAGGAGGAATGATTTAAGTTGGATGTTGAAGGATAGGTACAATTCATGCAGGTAAATAGAGAGATTGGAAGTCTTGTATTGGGAGCGCAAGGTAAGCAAACTTGTGGGGGTGGGAATGCCATGGCGTAGCTAGGGATGTTAAGAGATTACATGGGCTGGAGTGGGGAAATTCATTCAAGAGGGTAGTTGAAAATGGAGATGGAAATAGAGATGGAAGATGGATGGCAGATTTTAGACTTTATCCTCATGTCTAATGAGGCCCTTTAAAGAGTAATTTAAGAGTAAGATAACATAATAAGTATGGTATTCTTAGATAGTTTAATCTAGTAAGGAGGTGTATAATGGATTGGAGTGAAGAGAGACTGAAAGCAAGAATACCAGAAACAGCACAGAGATGAGGAAATAGGGAGAGAAGGTCATTATCCAAGAAGGTGAATGTAATGTTATCGTTCGCACTTCCCGACAAGAATAGGTCCACCCAGGAACTGCTCTATTATGGGTGTGGTTTGCTTTATCTACCTTCTTTGGGCACCAGTAAAGTGACTGGGCTTTCTCGCAGCATCGTAGTCTCAGGGTAGTCAAACTTCTTACATGGTGTCTGTCTTCTCCCAGTGTGAGCTTTCCAGGAGAAGCAGGCAGAATCTGCCGGCTTCTGTGACCGAGCCTCCAAAGTCATGGAGCATCACTCTGCCATATTCGCTTAGCCAACGGTGAGTCACAGGGCTAGCCGAGATGCAAAGAGGGGTTCGACACCAGGGCATCGATACTGAAATTCAGCCGGAGACTTGTCACCAGTTCCTTGCGTAGGGTCCAGTCCCTGTTCCCTGGGCATGATTCTGTATCAGTCAGCTGTCAGAAGGGGAAGTGGAACCACTAGGAGCGATATGGACAAAGGGATTTATTACTGGAAATAGACAGTGTGCAATTGTGGCAGCTGGTGAAGAAATTTCTGTGCCCTGGCTGCCCCTCTGTCTGGTGGTGGTCTGAAGTCATTGTAGGTCAGCTGTTGGAAAGAAAGGCTGGACTCAAAGCACAGGAGAATGAAGACAAAGTAAACATGAGAGGACATACTGGACCCAAGAGGACGAACTTCTGTCTCTCATTTCCTCCAACCTTGACAGTGCAGGTCCTTTGCAGAAGAAGCAATGAGAGACAGACTCGGAGAAGCAGAAGGAGATCCAGTGGGAGCTGGGCCAGCTGTGGGCCCGCATGGCTGACCCTTCTCAGCACATTAGCAACAATGTTGCAAGCTCCGGGGATACCTGGTGCCCATGCAGACCTTCAGAACTTCACATTGGCAGCTCCACTTCCACCTTCGAAATCTCAGGGAGTCTCTCTTGGCCATCTCTATACCAGAAACATACAGGAAAGGGGATTCTGGGAAACTTACTTCCAGCTTAGTGATGTTGAGTTTAGCAAAAACCCATCGTAAATTTCTTCTGTCCTCCAATAACCCAAAACTTTCCTGCAGCTGCTGTGCCTGTCTCTGCGCTGCAATGGCGGGCGAATTTTAAGGGCGTAATTAGCTTTTGGTGAGGAAAAAAAAGGCTTTTTTGGAGATAGTTACCTAAGAGAGGGTCTCTTCATTGTTTAGATATTTAATGACCTTGGATTATTTCCTTTTTCTCATAGCAGCTGGGATTACAAATTTTGGATAAAGTGCCTCATCAGGTAATTGCTATATTTTACATATATATAGGTTCAGATGGAAAATATTTCTAAGGAATATTGCTGTGGTTAGAGTCACACTGAATGTGTTTCGGATTAGAATGTTCTGTTATGAGGAAACGGTTTGAGCACCGTATCAATGATCAACGAGACCTAGCTGCAAGAGTGTGTTAATTCCTAGTATTATAATAAATCTCTAAGCAAGAAAAAGTTGGTGGATCAGTAATAATCAGACCCTTGCTCGTCTAAGCAGGCCTAAAGAGGAAATGAGCCAATGAGACGTAAGCTCAGCATTTTGATGTGACAGGAGGAGATGGGGCCGTGAGGAACAGGCCCTGACAGCAGTGGAAGGGGACCTGCTGTGGTTACAATATAAGATAGCGCAGCTGCAGTGGGCGTACGACGTCCCTTCCATGTGGATGATAGTGATGCAGAAATCTAACTGACCCCTGGGTTTTCACAAGACCAGAGCCTCGGCATCAGGGCTATCAAATTGTAGTCCCTAAAGGGTCCTTTTTGTAGCATCTGCTATAGGAGAAGATGACTGGGACAAAGGTTGAGGAAATGGGTGGGGAGAATAATAGTTGGTGTCATCTTTTATTTTGTCCACAGTGCTCGTTTCACTTTTTTAAAGTACCTGATGTTGAGTGCTCACTTTGATCAGCCCTGATGTGTGAGTTAGGACGACACGGATGAGCTCTTCCCCTGTCCTTGCTTCCTCCAGCTGGCTCAGAGGCATTTGGAACAAGATGGCACCGAGGGGCCTTATTATTGAGTTTTGATCTATTGCTCTAAAAGAACATCACGCATTTCAATTGTTACTGTGACAGAATGTTCTGAATTCAATTGTTACTCTGAGAGAACATCCGATTTGACCACTGGAAACTTTCTTCAAAACTGTGTTGACCTCCTTAATTACGATGTCATGGTTCTTTCATTGAGAAAAACATGGAGTAATGAGAAAACATAGTATAATAGAAAAAGTCCAGGAAATGGAGTCTTGGCTCTGCTAACAGCTGGAAGACTGTTAATGATTCTGGGGCTTGGTTTCCTTATTTGTAAAGCCGGTTGCACTAATTGTCTCTGTGGAAATAGACTCAGTGAGAGGATGAAAATTAACTGAAGGAAATACGGTCCAAAATGTGGTTTGCTCCTTCCAGGCACACTCACAGTTTACTTCCACCGAATGTTCTGCTGGTTGAGAGTCGGCACAGTCTTAGCAGGAACTGCTGTTCTCTTCAACACTCCACGTCTTCCCGTGATTATTGACCTCTTAAACCTAATACTGTCAGTATTCCTTCACTGTGCCAGATTTCCACGTCTCTGATCCTGCTTGCAGGGAAGAAGAAAGAAAAGTGAATGGCAAAAATAAGTTTATAACATCATATGGAGAATTGCCATGATGGTGATATTCTAAAATTCTAGAGAGGATTATATACTGTTTTAATCTCTTTCAAACATTTTCAAGTTTACTTCCAACATATATAATAATCAGAATATACAAGTTGATATATAAATAACTTATAAAGATTACCATAGGTGAAGATCAGCCTTTCCAAATGCAATTTAGCTATCCTTTTAAATACAATTAATGTTGTTTTCCTTGTGTCTGATTTTAGGAGAGTATTCAAATGATCCTTTATACATCAGCCTTTTTTTTTTTCCTGGACTGTCATAAAGATTAAAACTTAGGAAGATTATTTTAATTAGCATTTAGCCAATGCTGTGTGTTTCAAGAAGCATCTTTGCACTGTGAATAAACCCAATTCAGAAATATCTTTATGAATTTCGTGGGCAGAGAACACTGCTGGTTGAACACTAGCAAGGCTCGTGTAGGGAAGGAAAGTGAGGTATTCAATGTATTGTTACTCCTTGTCCCTCCGCCTTTACATGTTTAACGGTTACAAAGAAAACTCGGTTTTTAACAGAAAAAATCAATCCTCACTAACAAAATTTCGATTGGTTTTTGATATGATATAGTGATATGTGGATAATTGTTTAGAAATAACAAAGTAATTTTCAGCTCTTTTACATAGGCTCCTCCATGACGAAAACACTCAATTTTTTTGCTCACTTGGGTAGATTCCTCCTTAACCAAAAAAAGTTTCTGTCAGATTCAAAAACAAAATGGAAAGTACCAGGGGATGACCAAATTCATCTATATTTGGCAGACACTTAAAACTGACTCTTTTCTAGGCCTTAATCCTTTTTTCCATTTCACATTTTAGCCTTTGGCATCTCAGCACTCTGCTATCTACAAACAAGTCACTTTCCTCCCTCTCCCAGAGTAATGGAGTGCTCTGCTCCAGAAACAAAAACCAAGTAAGTGCTTCCACATGCTTCCATCCTCTTTCTTGCACTTGTTAAAGCTCTCAACTGGGATGCCAGTCTGACTCTAGGCCACAGGAATATCTGGGCCATGCACCACACCAGAAGTGCGTCAGCACTGACACTCATTGTCAGGAACACCGGTGACCCGAGGCTGCCCACGCAGACACAGGTAGGCCCTCTTTCTTCATCACTAGAGCTACACGCCATCTGTTCCCGCCCAAGATAAGGCACAGGTGTGGCCTCCGGTTAATTCTGTGTGCCTGTGAAAATGCATCAGTTACCTTGAAACCATGTAGGATCTCTCACAGTGAAGATTATTTTCTCTCTTGGTTAAGGACTTCCTTCTTTTAGTGTTGAATTTAATTTTTGTATCCAATTCTCAAATAATCAGAGAACGGTTTTATAAAATGGAGATTTGCTTTGGCAAACCTGTCAGCTCAGTGAGATGCAACTGGTTTTGCTCTTTAAAGTCTAGGTTAGCCCTTAGTTGAAGCTCCAGAACTTAAAACAGATGTGGATTAGCAGAGAAGGTGTGGCATCGGAATTCCCTTCTTTGT
This sequence comes from Equus quagga, assembly GCF_021613505.1. NCBI lineage: Eukaryota > Metazoa > Chordata > Mammalia > Perissodactyla > Equidae > Equus > Equus quagga. The sequence goes on along the minus strand of NC_060269.1, from coordinate 2,873,816 downwards.
GTGATACCGACTGAATTAATGAATAATTACGTTTAGAAAGTGATTTGAGCAGCTTTGATGACCGTGAAGTATTCATATGAATGTTCCTCACAAGGAGAGTAGGAGCTGTAGTGATTTCTAATCATCTCAAAGAAATCGGGGTGGTAATTGTAAAAGACTTTGAGATCCAATATAAGAAAAAATGATGATTGCGTATTAGTCAGGGAAGGAAATCACCCCCAAAAGTGGCCATAAGTAAGCAGAATGGGATTGTAACCCAAGGGAGTCAGAGTGAACGAACCGTATCTCTATGGGTAAAGTCAGGGTGGGGATGCTAACAAATGATGGGAAAAGGGACAGTTGTACTGAGTGGTCACCTGCTGTCCTTGGTCCTCACCAGGCCTCTGATACCAGTGCTGGTGTCACGTTTGTGTTTGTGCACAAGTGTGTGTCCACGCACATATGTTGGGTATTCCCGAGAAGAAAGTCAAAGCAAGGATAGATGTGGCATTAGGTAATGATTAATTCAGGTCAGCAGATAATTTTTCTGTGTTGCAGTCTGTTGACTTTTGGTGTTTTAAATGTTTCTATGTGTATATCAGTGAGGGAATTGGAATTTGGAAATGAACATCAGAGTAGGCAGAGGGAGAGTGGTCCACAAAGGACCACTTCAAGAAGGAAGTGATTCTTGAGTTGAATCTTGAAAGATTATTAGGATTAAATTTGGTTAAAATGGGGAGGAAGAACATTTAGGTTGAGGAAACAACATGTAAAGACATAAATATATAGAAATGTGGGTAAGAGTGACCATTTAGTTTTTGGAAGGCATAATTAAATAAGACTGTTTCGTATACTGTAAAGAATATTGGTTTTATAACTGCAGTAAACTTTATATCTTTGAAACCAACTCACATTTGAGAGAACTTCTTTTGTTTATTTTATGAAAGGATGGATTCTAAAAACGGTTATGGTTATTTATATTTAAGAAAACCTCATGCAAAAAGTAAATTTATAGATTCTTGCCTACATTTTATAGGATGGATCCTCTTCTAATAAAAAATGTGTTTGAACTACTGTCCAAATATTATGTATTTCTAAATGAAATGGGGGCTTACAGGACCATTTTGACGACTGATAGAAGAAGCAAAGGCAAGATCATTGAAGTGCCTGGACAGCACGCACCGTTAGTGGCTGGATCCTCTCGCCTCCCATCTTGTGAAACCACCGTTACATGTAACCCCAGCACGTGTTTGCCAGATGCTTTTTGATCCTTGAGTTTGTTGCCTGGATAGTGCATGCAGTCCCTAACACAGAATGTATTTAAAATACGGTAAATGGGTCATCCCCATACTAATTCTGCACAAATTCTGCTAAAGGGCGAAAAACCACCACGTTAAGAGATATAGAAGAAGAGAGATTCCTTCACCAAATGAAGACCCGTTTCCCTTAAATTATTCCTCCTATCTATGTTTTGGTATTTTCCATTGAGGGATTTAAGAGTTCTCTAAGATAGGAGATTTCGGTTTAGCATTTTCCTGAAGATTTGCATGAAATTATAAAAGAGTCCAAATAGCAAATGTATTCCCTATACTTTTTACTTCTTCTCATACATTATAAACACGTGGGAATAAACATACAGCTTCCCACCTGAGAACCTTGACAGAGAGAGAATATTATAGTAGACAATATTGAACCTTATAACAAATAAGTTTGCAACGTATCTCTGTGGACCTCACTCATTTTTCTTGAAACCAAACTTTATGTGGGGCTATATCAAAATCTCGTGGATCCAATCACTATGGAAATATTTTTGTAATTGCTTCCTGGAGAAGCTGCAGAGTACATTGGTGTTTAAGTGTCAAGGTTTTCCAATTTTGGCTTCTTATGGAACATACCACCAGAGGCCAAATCCAGTAACCACGGGTGTAATGGAAATCTCTGTATAGCCAAAGATCTCTAAGAGTCAGCCAGTGCCTTCCTAATTTTAAATTCTAGCAAAATTCACATTTGTCCAAAATTTAACTTGCATTTAGGGAAAGAGTTTTTATAAAAATATAAAAAGTCTATCAAAACCTCCCTGGCATGGTATTTAGCCTTGCAGACTGAAAGCCTTGGTGGAGGAAAGGAATGAAATAAGAAAGGAAGAGAAAGGGGGAAAATAGGAGAAACCAGAGCTTAAGAGAGAAAGAGGTGAGCTGTCTCCCTCACAAAGGTCAGGTGTCAAACCAGAGCTTATCTCTCCTGGTCAAAGGTCCGGTCAGAGGGAGATCCCAAACCAGAAGTGACTTACTGGCACAAGGAAGCTTGCAAATATTTAAAAATACAAAAAATAGAAAAACATTCTGTCTGATGCAATTTGATATTTTCAATGAAAGAATTGCCCTTTAGACTCTTCCTCTGTGTCTTTTGTTATTTGGTAAAATGTTCTTCACCTGCGTCTACGCACTAACGCTCAAAGAGCTGAGCCACACAATGGCATTTTGCCAAAATATTTTATGCTCTTATTTTGATTGGTGAACTCATTATTTTATGTTAGAGGGTTTTTTGAAATGTTAATATGTTCCAGGCTCCCAGTTTCTTTTAAAACTAGGTTTTGTGTCATGATATCTCCAAATATTTTTCTTACTTGTGTGTGAATTTAATATCTTTGCACTGGCACGTCCTTAATCTACAGGTGGTGTAGATTTTCGGGCATTGTGGGTTAGTTCCCCCAAGGCTGGCACTTTTCTTTATAGTTATTCTTTTTCTTCCAGATCTTTACTTGGTTTGAAAACGTTCCTGTATTTAAATACCCAGAGCAGACTGGGTCCAGAAGGCTACTTTATACTCTGCAAAATATCATTAAATGCTTTTGTAGTCAAGGGAGTACATTCACTAATTTACAGTCATAAGGTTGTTAAAATGGTTTGTTCATTCTGCACATCACTGAACTGATGGCAATTATTACTCTAATATCTTTTACTACGCTTCAAAGAACTTTAACATATCTTTTGTCGTTCGGTTTACCAAGGCAAAGAAATCAATGCTCAATGATTGCTTTGGTAAATATAGACTGAAAGATTCTGTCAAAGAGATGGTCTGCCCAGGCCATGGGGAGCCCACTGAGTTCTTCTCCCTCCAGGTCATTGCTCTATCTACTAAATTAAATTTGAGATCAGCACACTCTTTCCTCAGATCTCTACTTAGCCTTTCCTCCCTCACTTCACCCCCATGAGATAGATGTGAACACCTCCACAGCATCTTGGCATCTGAGACTACTCAGACCCGCATACTGATTTCCTAGGTCTTTGGTTAGTAAGTGGTGAGGCTGAGCTTTGAACTGTGGTCAAATAGAATTCTCACTAGTTGGAATTGTGACAAGTCCATCTCTTTCCTGTTAGTTTTGAATGTCCGTTCTGGTGACTATCAACATTCAAACCTGCAAGATTTAAGAAAACTACCATCCTCTTGGTATTTTTCCTCTATTCGTGCCATTTTACATGATGTGACTTGAATGTTTCTGTACAGGCTTCCAACTTCTTTTTTCAGGCCATTCATAAGAATGAGAAGGTAGGAAAATGCTAAGACTTTGGGCATAATTGTTTCTTTTTATAGTATATCCATCGTATGATAGACTGTATTGTTTGTTTAAAATATATGGTGCTTACAGGGGCCCCTCTTTGGTGCTTTTCCCTCTGGAAGAAATATTCTTCTCACCCAAAATATATCAGTGTTGGCCGTGTGACTTGCTTTAGCAAATGGAACGTGAGTGGAATGGGCACACTCCATATTGGAGCAGAGGGTTCCAGAGCTGATACATGGTGCTGCCATTGTTCTTTTCCTCTTCCTGCGGAAGAATGTTTCCCAGATTCGGGCCACTCTTTCTACCTGGATTTGAGAATAAAGAAAAAGCATGGGAAAGACCACAGCTAAGTCCCAGCCAACATGTCACATGAGTGAGAAACAAACATTTGTTGTAAGTCACTGAGGTTGGGAGGCTGGCTGTTATCACAACATAATATAGTGGATGCTGACTAACGGCACACATTGCCTGTCGGTGGGGCCAAGGATTTCACACACAACGGCTTTTGATACATTTTTGGGGGATAATTTTGACATAAATATATTTCTAAAATAATTGGAATTTGTTTGGCCAGATATTGTCTCAACAGCTAAAGTTATTCTTCTATACGGCTATTCACTGATCTTAGAGAGAAGAAAGGAACACAAGCTGCTATTTTAATAATAGTGTTATACTGTCCTTACGGTTGATAGAACACTTTCATATACAGGATCTCATATCCACTACAATCCTGTGTAATAGGTGTGATCACCTCCATTTACTAAGGGAAAAGTGCTGAGATTTAGAGACAGAGCAGATATTCTCAAAATTCTGCATTGGTAAATGTGGAAAAGGAGTAAAAAACAGAGCTCCAATTCAGCTTCTCCCCTGCCCCACTATTTCGCAGTTGTCACCATAATGTGTGACTCTGCTGCATGATTAGTTTTCTCTGTGATATTTCTACAATTATTTAAGTTTGCAGATGAAATTTATAAACACTATAGTTAAAACCACTTTATACTGACGTAAATGGGAAATTTCTGGGGTTACATTCTTCTTCCTGCATGAAAATCAACTGGAACAGGGTCATAGAGGTTAGAATGGAAAGAGGGGAGTGGATTACATTCCTCAGAGGCTGCCCATAAGACAACGATAGGGATGCCATGGACATTCAAAAATTAGCAAGGATTAATATCTTGCCTTGTTCTGCTCTTATACTCACCCCTCTCTTCTTGGTTGTGACGCCCAAAGTCACAATAGTAAAACTGGGTAGGACTGAAACATGCATCCTGTCTATTCACGGGAGCTGGAGGGTGTTGCTGCATCTGGTAGCAAGGTTATGATGTTGCTGGTGGTAAATCTCACGTGGTATTAAGGCCAACGTGAGCCCACTCTGCATCTCTATAGTCAGTTTATTTTTGCCATACGGGTTCTAATATAACAAAGTTCAGTGAAAATTGTGCTTCGCTTTCTCTCTGTTTCATTCTTTCCTTTCTGTGTGTGTGTGTGTGGTTGTTGGTGGGTAAAGAGGGCGTGGAGTAACTCTGCAGTGGATGTGATGCAGTCTTTCTTTTCTAGAAGTAAACTGTGTGACACATAAGTTGACGTGCCTGATAAATGTGCATGCTCTTTAAAAAATGCGTGTTGCTTTCTACTACATAAACATTTGTGCATGTATGCCTGTGTGCATGTTATGTTTTTAAAATTGGCCCTGTATTGCTTTAAATTTGTCTTGACTGTGTTGTTGCTTTATGTAGTTTTTATATACAAATGTATATAATTGAAAAGTTTGATCATCTCAAACAAACATTGTGATGTTACCAAAACTGTTTGAAATGTAGTAAAATTTTCTTAAGCAGATTAAAAATTAACTAAAGATATTTTCATCAATTTACTTGTTTCTTCTCACAGAACTCGCTCAGAGTCAGCATTCATAACAGAACAGGAAGCTCACAGTGGCGACATGAGGTAAATAATGGCTAAATTCTATTTGTTAAACAATGTCATTCAAACCTGTGTTTGATTGTGTTACCTAGTAAGTTCAATGGACAAAAATTAATATGCTGGGGAATGAGAGCTGCAGACAATGAGCATATAATTATTGTGCTCTATCCCAACCTGCTGTTATTAAGCATTTCTTTTGGGGGACTAGCAAAGGAGCAGCTTATAAGGAAGGCACAAGGTGAGAATTTTGTGTGTGGCTCCCGGCGAAAGGGGGCGGGGGCGGGGGTGTGGCATCATTTGCTTAGGGAGATCTCCTGTATTTTGTGCTGAGACGGTAAACCCATCAGACGCGAGCCTTGCCTTCTGAAAGACCTTTCCTCTGCGAAGGAAGCGTCGGTAGACTCTAGCCTTAGGCTTCCGAACTGTTCGTTTTAGTTCTGGGAACGTGTTCCACCTACTGGAAATGCTTCCACCTTCCGCTGGAGGAAAACCTCACATAGCAGCGACGGTGCAGCACAGCATCAAAGGAGCTCCGTGTGACATGCAGACGAACGAGGCTTGTGCAGTGCAGGGATGGGGTGGTACCTGAAACTAGAGGGATGGATGCAGACAAAATTGAATTTTGCAATTAGTTTTCCATTTGTTAATTCTAAGATTTCTGATCTTGTAGAAATTATGAAATCCAAATAATTATACCTCTCTCTTAGTTGTGCTTTTAGATACCTAATAACAAATATTTGTCTTATTGTATTAAACATTTTTTCTGTCAACTTCAAATCAGGCACATTGGTTTTCCGTGTACAAAATTTTGCAGAGGACAATTCCAAGTCAAGTTGCTTGACCTTGCTGCCTGATTGATTGTGAACATATAATTCGTATTTCTGAATGTTTGGAGAACCTTAAGGCTTCATGATTATTGTTGTATTAGTATTTTCACGCAGCCAGATAATAACCAAAATTTTGTCTATCCCGTGTACTAGGCTGTAAGAAGAGAGGTGTTGATCTACCCGTGTGATTGACAACAGAGGAATAAGAACAGTACTCTGCAGGTGGCGCCCTCTCTTCCAGCTGATTTCAGCAGGAGAAGCAGCAGTGACAGCAAGCTGGCCTGTCTGGCCTCTGTAATCGTGCATCACAGGAACTGAGAGAAATTTGTGAGCAAGGGTGGCTTTCTGTTGTATCATGTTACTATAATTCTGAAATCCGAGAAAGATATTTTGCAAGGAAAAACATTCTTATTTTCTGGGACCCTCTTCTCGGTTCACCATCCAAAAAATAGACTAAATCTAATAGCAGATTGAAGTTTTATGATGTCATTCGTGATTTACACTTTAATAAGATTTGCAATTAACCCAAGTGAGAATGAATCACCATAATAAGTTAAAAATTTGGAATAAAAATTTACTTTGAAAGTTTAGTAGAGCTTATTTTTTAAAAAACAGTTTTAGATTTACAGAAATTTATAAAAGATTTAGTACAGAGTTCCCATATACCCCTTTACCCAGTTTCCCCTATTATTACTATCTTACAGTTGTATGGTATATTTGTTAAAATTAGTAAGGCAATATTGATATATTATTATTAACTAAAGCCCATGTTTATTCAGATTTCCTTAGTTTTTACCTGATGTCTTTTTCTGTTTCAGAATCCCATCCAGGATCCCATATTGCATTTACTTGTCACGTCTCTTAGGCTCCTCCTGGCTGTGACAGTGTCTCAGGTTTTTCTTGTTTTTGATGACCTTGACGGTCTTGAGGAGTCCTGGTTGAGTACCTTGTAGGATGCCCCTCCGTTGGAATTTGTGTGTTATTTTTCTCATGATAAGACTGTGCTTATGAGATTTTGGGAGGAATATGACAGAGGGAAAGTACTATTTTATCACGTCGATCAAAGGCACATCCTATTCATGATTTATCCCTGTTGAAATTCACCTTGAGCACCTCACTGAGGTCGTGTTCGTCAGATGTTTCCACTGTGATGTCACTCTTTCCCCCCTTTTCTATACCATACACTTGGAAAAGAAGTTACCATGTGTAGTCCACACTTATGGAGTGGAATACCTACACAAATTATTTGGAATTCTTTTGAATAGAGATTTGTTTCTTTCCACACGTTTACATATTTTTTGATTATTTATATCAATGCATGCATGTGGATATTTATTTTATGCTTTGGGTTGTAGTGCAATACTACTTTATTTCTCTTTTTGTTCAAGACGTTCCAGCGTTGGCCATTGGGATCTCTTTCACTTGGCCTCTATCCCTTTGTGATGCACCCATCGATGTAGTTTTCTTTTTTTTGGAGCACTCCTTAATTTCTGATGCTATAAAATGCTCCAGGATTATCTTGTAGATTTTGTGCCCTAGTCCTAGAATCAGCCACATTTCAAGGAAGCCTAGTTTCTTTTATGGGTGAACGGTATTCAAAACCAAGATCGAGGCACTAGGTGTGTTGTTTCTGTTGAGATATCATTACTTTGAAGACTTCTTAGCCAACAGAGCAAGGAGATATGTGTGTTTTTACTACCATGTTGCATAGTCATGCAGCACATAATGATGTTTTGGTCAACAATAGACCTCACAAATGATGGTGGTCCCACAAGATTATAATGAAGCTGAAAATTTTTATCATCTAGTTACATTGCAGCTGTCACAATGTTGTAGCACAGCTCATTACTCACGGGTTTGTGGTGATGCTGAGTAAACAGACCTACTGTGCTGCCAGTTGTGTAAAAGTATAGCACAGATGATTATGCAGAGTACATAATACTTGATAATGATAATAAACGGCTATGCTACTGGTTTATGTATTCACTATACTATACTTTTCATCATCATTTTAGAGTGTACTCTTTCTACTTATAAAAAAAGTTCACTGTAAAACGGTATGTCATGTTACACCTGCAGCAGCCTCATACGTCTCATATTTACCACACCTCTTGATTGCATCATTTTCTCTTGCGCTTGATTTAATCCTGTACTGTTTTGTTCATCATGGTCCCTAAGTGTACAAAATCCACTGCTTATGTTGCTAGTAAGAGGCCATGTTGAGTGATTGACCTGGAAACAAAATTATCAGTCATTAAGGATTATGAAGATGGAAGACCTGTAATGGTTATTGCTCACCAGTCAGGCATGTCCCGTTCCACCACAGCTATGAACTTGAAGAACAAGAACAAAGAGACAGAAGCTGTTAAAGGATCTGCTTCATTGAAGGCAATGAAACTGACAAAAATTTGAGAAGGGCCTGTATCAGACATGGAGAAATTTGTAATGACCTAGGTTAAAGACCAGACACAGAAGCGTATTCCTCTCAGCGCCATGATGATCATGGCCAAAGCCAAAAGTTTGTTCACGATGTTGAAAGAAAAGGCGGGGGGATCTTGTCAAGATGGCGGCATAAGCAGACTCTGAACTCATCTCCTCCCATGAACACAACCAGTTTACAACTATTTTTGGAAAAATTACCCTGGAGAAAATACTGAAAACTGGATAAAAAGAACCCCCACAACAAGGGACAGTCCTGCTGGAGAGGAAAAAAGCCACCTTTGGGAGCAGTGGAGCTTCTCAGCTGGCCAGGCGGGAGCCACCCTAAGGTATGCAGCCCTCCCTAGAGGAGTGAGGTCCAGAGGGGGCCGATATTGCTATAAGCATCCTTCAGGCTCAGCCCAACTGAGATGGGGGTCTTAATGTCTGGCTTCACTGGCTATTAACTGCAGCGAGGATATCTATAGAAAGGCTATCGGCTGAAAGCCAAGAAGACCTGGGTCTTAAAGGGCCCATGTACAAATTCACTCATTGCAGCAAACTAAAATCACCAGAGAGAAGGCTGACAGTCCTTTGGTGAAATGAGACTCACCTGGTGGGCTCTGGGGGCATCTTGGTGAGAGGAGGGACCTCTCTGGAGACTGAGACATTGGTGGGGGCCATTGTTCTGAGCTGGTCCAGGCATGCTGACACAGACCCGGGTGGGTGCCATTGAGATTCTTCCCTTGGCCTGTTAACCCAGGAGTCTGCCACACCCTCTAGAGCACAAATTTAATCCAGTTCAGCCAGGGCAGGCAGCCCGCCCTAAGGAGCAGCCCCACCCAACAGCAAGCCCTCAGGCTACTTTTTGGCCTGCATTGACTGGGTGCCTTGATCCTCTACAGGCAGGCAAAGGTGTCTGCCTCTGTGGGGCAGAGCCTGTGTGAGGACCAGGTGAACTGTAGGGGGCACTGGGGCAGAGGTGGGGGCCTCTGCAGTGCGGCATCCAGGTACACTCCAGGAGGTTGGGAAGTGTGCACAGACCAGGACTGTGTTGATGGTGTATGTGGTCCTGTGGGGGGGTAGGGCTTATCAGAAGACCTGTGCTACACAAATAGCCATAAAAAGGATCAGCCCCACCTTCCAAAGCCTGAAACAATTGAGTGCCCCCATGCCTAGGGCCAGCCCCACTCAGCAGCACTCCTAAGAGAACTGACAACAGCCTTGTAGGCCTGAGGCCTGTCACAACTCTAAGCCCCTGAGCCTAGCAATCAGCTACACTGGGTACCAACCCAATTAAGAGGAAAACTGCAATAGGAGCGTGCTGATAGACTTTGTAGCCAATGGTGCTGAGGATCCCCAAACCAGATTTACAAACAGCTGGCCAGGGAAGGAAAGATTAGACTCCCTGAGTACCTGCAGTGGGAACAACCCTGCCACAGCAGAAGGACTCAAGTAGCCCACAAAGGAGTCACTCCTGGATCTTCTGGACTGGTGACGAGATGGAAGCACATTGCTGGGCCTCATAAGGCATCTCATACATAAGGCCACTTCTCCAAGATCAGGAGACAGAGCCAACTCACCTAACACACAGAAATAAGTACAGAGAAAGAGGCACAATGAGAAGACAAAGGAATACTTTACAAGCAAGGGAACAGGACAAAACCCCAGAAAAAGGACTAAATGAAACAGAAACAAGTGACCTACTCAACAAAGTGTTCAAAGAAAATATCATGAGGATGCTCACAGATATGCGGAGAAGACTGGATGTACACAGTGAGCACATCAGCAAAGAACTGGAAGATATAAAGAAAAAAACAATCAGAAATGAAGAATACAATACTGGAAATGAGAAATTCACTAGAGGGACTCAATAGCAGAGTAGAGGAAGCAGAAGAACGGATCAGCGAGCTAGACGAAAGACTAGAGGAAAACACCCAAGCAGAACAGAAAAGAGAAAAAAGAATTAGACAAAATGAGAACAGTGTAAGGGAACTCTGGGACAATATCAACCGTGCTAACATTTGGATTATAGGTGTCCCGGAAGAAGAGAGGAAAAAAGGGGCAGAAAATTTATTTGAAGAAATAATAGATGAAAATTTTCCTAACCTGAGGAAGGAAACAGACATCCAAGTTCAGGAAGCACAGAGAGCTCCAAACAAGATAAGCTCAAAGAGGCCCACACCAAGACACATTACAATTAAAATGTCCAAAATTCAAGATAAAGAGAGAATCTTAAAAGCAGCAAGAGAAAGGCCACAAGTGACATACAAAGGAAAGCCCATAAGGCTATCCTCGGACTTCTCAGCCGAGACCCTACAGGCGAGAAGAGAATGGCGTGTTTAAAGTGCTAAAAGGAAAAAACCTACAGCCAAGAATACTCTATCCATCAAGGTTGTCATTCAGAATGGAAGGAGAGATAAAGAGCTTCCCAGACAAACAAAATTAAAGGAGTTTATCACCAAGAAACCAGTTCAACAAGGAATGCTGAAGGGACTTATTTAAGTGGAAAGCGATGACCACAGATAGCGATTAAAAAAATCAAAAAACAAACAAAAACCCAAAAAACAGCCAATAAAATCACTTACAAAGGTAAAAATATAGTAAAGGTAGCAGATCAACTACCTGTGAAGATAAGATGAAGGTTAAAAAACAAATGTACTAAAATCACCTATTTCAATGACAAGAGGGTAAATGACAGACACACACTAAACAAGAGACTATATATGATTTCAAAAACATAAAATGTGGGAGGAGGGGAGTGAAAAAGTAGAGCTTTTAGAAAGAGGTCAAGCTAAAGAGTCTATCAATTGGTGTATTAAGATAATTTCACAATTTCACATTGAAAGTCATTATTGATATAATTGGATTATAATCTAACATGTTTATATTTTCTACTTGTTGCACTTGTTTTTCACTTCTTTTTTTCTTCTCCTTTTTTTCTGCCTTCTCTTGTCTTAATTGTGCAATTTATGATACAATTTTCTCTTCTCCCTTAACACATCAATTATACTTCCTTTTTCATTTCTTTTAGTGGTTGCCATAGAGTTTGCGGTATAGTTTTTCTACAAATCTAAGTCTGTTTTCAAGTAACACTAACTGCTTCATGGGTAGTGCCCGAATCTTATAACAGTTTCCCAGTTTATCCCTCCTGTTCTTTAAACTTACTGTCATTCATTTCAGCCCTTCATATACTATAATCACACAATACACAGTTACTCTTATTACTTTAACAAACATTTATCTATTAGATTAAGAACAAGAAAAATAAAAGATTTTATTGTATATTCTTATTTCTTCTCCGGTGCTTTCCCTTTCTTTATGTAGAGCTGAGTTTCTGACCTATAATACTCTCTTTCTCACTGAAAAACATCTTTTTTTTAAAAGATGTCTTTTTAGAGAAGTTTTAGATTCACAGCAAAATTGAATGGAAGGTACAGGAATTTCCCATATATTTCTATCCTCACCCATGCATAGCTTCTCCCATTATCACCATCCCCACCAGAGTGGTACCTTTGTTACAACTGATGAACCTACATTGACACATAATCCTGCAAAGTCTGTAATTTATCCTAGGGTTTATTCTTGGTGTTGTGCATTCTATGAGTTTGGACACGTGTGTAATTACATGTAGACATCAATACAGTATCACATAGAGTATTTTCACTGCCCTAAAAATTCTCTATGCTCCCCACAAAGAACTTAGTGTAATATCTCTTGCATACTAGGTCTGCTAGCAATGAATTCCCTCAGTTTTTGTTTATCTGAAAAAGTCCTTATTTCTCCTTCACTTTTGTAGAATAATTTCCCTGGATATAGAATTCTAAGTTGGCTTTTTTTCTTTTAGCACTTTAAATATTTCACTTCACTCTCTTCTTGCTTGCATGGTTTTTTAAATGAAAAATCCCCTGTAATTCTTATCTTTTCTCCTCTATGTGTAAGGGGGATTTTCCCCCTCTGGCGCCTTTCAAAAGTTCATCTTTGTCTTTGGTTTTCCGCAGTTTGAATATAGCATGTCTTGTTGTAACCCATGGCTACAGAGACTTCAATTTCCTCTAGTGTCCTTGCTTTTGTGTCCTCTATTGTTGGGTTTTCTAAGAACTATTTTTTTTCTACTTTTTCTTCCCAAATCCCCACACTATATAGTTGTATATTTTAGTTGTGGGTCCTTCTAGTTGTGGTACGGGGATGCCACCTCAACATGGCCTGATGAGCAGTGCCATGTCCGAGCCCAGGATCGGGAACCAGCAAAACCCTGGGCCACTATAGCGGAGTGTGCAAACTTAAACACTCGGCCACAGGGCCGGCCCCCTAAGAACTATTTCTTAAGCAGAGTTTGAGCCTTGTAGCTCTTTAAGCTATAACCCACTGTTACTGTACTGGAGCCCTGTTGATGTGATGGTGAGGAGTTGGGGAGATGGGAGGGGAAGTGGTGTACAAGCTGATGATTAAATCGCAGTCATTTAGTAGGTGCTGTGTCCCTGAGCTGTGACTTTCACAAGTGTCTCCTACCTTTTCTCCATCTGTGTGTCAGGAAAGCTAGAGGGGTCAGGAGTTGGGTAATTGTCTTTAAGCTTATGTGAGATAAGGCTCTGGTAAAGTCTTTCTTGCTTGACAGTAGGCTTTTGTTATGGAGAACACCCTGGGAATTATTTCAAACTGGTTGCTTTTCACCTCACTCTGTTGAAGATACCAGGTGATTTTTCTTGCCTCTTGACCATGAAAACATGGTGGAGTTCCTGGAGGTAAAACCCAAGGAAGTGTGCTACCGCCGCCAGCAGACTGCAGCCTCCAGGAGTTTCTCATTCTCAAGGTTGTCTACCCTTTACTGCAAGCAACTCATCAAAGCACCATTTATGTTTCCTACCAGTTCTTGGGTTCAATGGCTTTTGTTTTAGCTACGTGGATCTTAGCTGTGTTTCTCTATATTTGCATGTCTCTCTAGATTTTGGGATAGAAGATTCCCCTGTGGTACTGGTTCTCCTCTGTGTCCAGAAAAAGTCAGTAATTTTCAGTTTATTCTACTTTCTTCTTCTTGTAATGCTGGGAGCAATTACTTCCAAATCATGTCAAAACTGAAACCAGAAGTCAATGTTTACATTTTGTGTGTGTGTGTGTGAGGAGGATTGCCACTGAGCTAACATCTGTGACCATCTTCCTCTATTTTATGTGGGGTGCCACCACAGCGTGGCTTGATGAGTGGTGCTAGGTCTGCGCCCGGGGTCCAAACCTGTGAATCCCGTGCTGCTCAAGCCAAGAGTACACACTTAACCATGACACCACCAGGCGAGCCCCAATATTTACATTTTTGATAAATAAAATTGTTGTGCTGCAATTTTCAAGACCCTTATTTTTCTTATGCAAAATAATCACCACTGATAATAGCTGATAGACAAAAATCATGAAGTCCATGAGGAAGCGATTGCCATGAGAGAAAAGGCACATACACAGTAGATAAGGGTACTTGTATTTGAGGAACAGGGTGATCAGAAGCCGTTCTGAAAGAGACTTTAAAGCAAGTATGTTTAAAAGGTTACAGGATAAAGGGAATTCAATAACATCCATAAGAAAAGTACAGGACTATGTGATGAAATGAATAAGTAGATTTAAGAAAGTATCAAATATAATTTTTATAATTGAAAATGTTGGCTTGAAATAATAAAAACTCAGTATAGGGGCCGGCCCTCCGGCCGAGTGATTAAGTTTTCACGCTCTGCTTCAGCAGCCCGGGGTTTCGATGGTTCAGATCCTGGGTGCGGACATGGTGCCGCTCATCAGGCCATGCTGAGGCAGTGTCCCACATAGCACAACCAGCAGGACCACAAGTACAATATACAACTATGTACTGGGGGGCTTTGGGGAGAAAAAGAAGAAGAAGAAGAAGAAGAAAAAGATTGGCAATAGATGTTAGCACAGGTGCCAGTTAAAAAAACAAAAAACTCAGTATATGAATTAAAGTATTGATTGAATATAGGTAAAGAGAGAATTACAAGATAAATCTGAATAAGCCGCTCAGAATGCAGCTCAGAGATTTAAAAACAAATGACAAATTACAATTAAAAGCAGATAAAATGAGAAGGCCTGACATGTGTCTGAAAGGAGTCCCAGAAGGAGAGGACAGAGAGGGTGAGAGAGAGGAAAAGTCCTAATGTGTGGTTGCAATGTTTTAAGAATTACAAAGAGATTATGAGTCCTCTGATTTTAAAAGCACGTCAAATCCCCGGTAAGATTGATACATGCAAACCCATTCCTTAAAAACGTCAGAGAACCTGCCTCACATTTGGGGAGAGAATAAGAGGCAAGTTAAAAAAGTTACTTGAGAGTCAAGACAGATTGCCTATACATAAATAACAATCACAGTGACAGAAGATTTCTTAGAAACACCAATAGAAGACAAGGGACAATATCTTTAAAGCACTGAAAGGAATACCTGTTTATTGGGAATTAGACACCTCCCCCACACAGCCATCAATAGAGTGAAAAGCCAACCTACAAAATGGGAGAAAATATTGCTAATCACATATCTGATAAGGGGTTAATATCCAAAATATATGAAGAACTCATACAACTCAATAGAAAAAAAACAAAAAATCCATCCAATTAAATATAGGGATAGGAAGTGAATAGATGTTTCCCAAAGAAGACATACAGATGGCCAACAGGTACATGGAAAGGTGCTCAAGATACTAATCATCAGACTAATAAAAACCACAAGGAGACATCACCTCACATCTGTCAGAATGGCTGTTCTCAAAAAGGCAAGAAATAACAAGTGTTGGTGAGGATGTGGAGAAAAGAAATCCTTGTGCACTGTTGCTGGGAATGGAAATTGGTGGCAGTCGCCATGGAAAACAGTATGGAGGTTCCTCAAAAAATTAAAACTAGAAATACCATATGATCCAACAGTTCCACTTCTGGGAATATATCTGAAGAAAATGAAATCACTCTCAAAAAAGAGATATACACTCTCCTGTTTATTGCAGCATTATTTACAATAGCCAAGACATGGAAACAACCCAAGTGTCCATCAAAGGAAGAATGACTAAAGAAAATGTGATATGTATGCGTATAAATATATATTTTACAATTGAATATTATTTAGCCATAAAAAAGGAAATCCTGCCACTTACGACAACATGGAGGGAACTTGACGACATTATGCCAAGTGAAATAAGTCAGATAGAGAAAGACAAATACTGTATGATCTCGCTTATATGTGGAATGTAAAAAAATCCAAACTCATAGATAGGAAAAACTGATTGGGGGTTGCCAGAGGCAGAGGGTGGGGAGTGGATGAAAGTAGTCAAAGGTACAAACTTCCAGTTAGAAATAAGTCCTGGGGCTGTAATGTACAGCAATGGTGACTGTACTTAACGGTACTGTGTTGCATATTTGAAAGTTGCTAAGAGAGTAAATCCTAAAAGTTCTCATCACAAGGAAAAAAATTTGTAACTATGTGTGGTCATGGATGTTATCCAAACATTCTGGTGATCATTTTGCAATATATACATATGTGAAATCAAGCTGCACACCTAAAACTAGTACAAAATATATGTAAATTCTATCTCAATAAAAAAAGATTCCAGGGGCCAGCCCCGTGGCCGAGTGGTTAAGTTCACGTGCTCTGCTTTGGCGTCCCAGGGTTTCACAGGTTTGGATCCTGGGCGCAGGCATGGCACCGCTCATTAGGCCACGCTGAGGTGGTGTCCCACGTGCCACAACTAAAGTACTCACAACGGAAAAAAATATACACAACTATGTATTACTATGTACCGACAACTAAAAAACAAGTATACAAATATGTAATCCCCCCCAGTACATAGAAGTTTGGGGAGATTTGAGGAGAAAAAGCAAAAAAAAAAAGAAGAAGAAGATTGGCAACCATTGTTAGCTCAGGTGCCAATCTTTAAAAAAAAAATTCCACATATAAGTGAGATCATAAAAAAAGATGAAAACTTTTCACATCTCTCAATGTCTTTTACCCTTTTATATCTAATTGTTGGGAATATATGTAATAATTTAAAAGTGACTATATATACAGTAACACAAAACTGAGTTTGTATTATATTAAACACAACTGTACCTACATACATGTGAAAGATGAGGATGTGTCTTTCTCTATAATATGTAATATGCAATATGCGTAATGTGTAGCATGCTCTATGTTTAACAAATACTAAGATGCATTTCATAGTCAGTCAATGGGAAAGCCTAGTGCACGCATGTGATCATGGGCCATTTGCCACAATTACTCTCCCACAGTATTTCTAAAAACCTGCAGCTCGATAGGCTCTCGTGGCTCTGTTTTGAAGTTTGTTTCTTACAAACTTCTTAGAAGTGTGGGATTTTATAGCACTGCGTTTCAGCCATGTTGGTCGACACACCTTCAAGCTATACTGTTTTCTAGCCGTTGCCCATTCCAGTAGACGAACCTGGACCTCAGCTGCGGTGACTTCCTCTGACACAGATTGGGCTGCTCTAAGCGTCGGCGTCGTACTTCTGGAATGCAGGCCGCGCTCTGGATCTCAGCGCAGCATGCGTGCAGTTGGCTTGAGTTTGAGCTGTATGGGATAGGTCTGGGCCCTCTGAGGGCAATTCTAATTTCAGGTATCTTAAATGTTGGAAGATTTTGCCAAAATATTTTTTATGCCTTAAAAACACTCAGATTTCTTCCCCCCCTCCCCCTCACTTTTTCAGTCCAATAAATCCCAAAGGAACTTTAAAAATAAAATATATTTTTGAAACAAAATATTTTCACTCAATCGTAGGAGAAACGTCTGTTTATTACTGGGTCGTTCAGTCAGAATATACCCATAAAAATATTTGTATATCCATACAGATATTTCACATTTTGAGAGGGCGATAGTAATTGACGTGTTATACTTTCAACCAGGCCTTTGTTTGCTCTGAGACTGAAGAAAATAGTGTGATTTCCTTAGTCATTTACTAGCTCAGAAAAAACGCCTCATCTGTACACATTCTTGCCCAACCATCAACTTCTTCCCATACACTGGGAATGCCATTTCATGAGGAACAACTTTCAGGAAAATGTCCTATTCTTTTCAGTCTTGGTTTCTTGTCTTTGAATCTCCAAACAGTTTTTGTAAATCCAAGGCATATCTACTCTCTTCAGCTCATTAACTCAGCAAATTCGGTTGACCTTTATGCCATGTACTGGGCCAGTCGTGGGGGTTCCCTGATGGTGGTGAAAGGAACAGCTCACAGCCAAGTGGCATTACGTCCTCAGCACCCTTGGTACCAGATTATTGGCTTCAATGGTAGAATTTACTTCTCCTTTAAAAATATCAGAGGTCCATGTCTCTGATGTATTGAGCCTGATTCTTTATACAGAGCTGTGGGTACCTTCCCCGTCATAGCTCAGCCCAGATCTTTCTGAAGGACTTTCTATTGCAGTTTGCTGGACGGTACCTATATAACTGGTGGCTGAGTAGTTCTAAAGAATGGCTCCAAGGACATTGTTTTTCTAAACAGATGAGTCACTGGTACCCCAGAGCACACAGGCAGCGTTGTGAACAACAGAAGACCAGAAGTATCAGTTGCTCTGTTTGGTTCAAGTGCAGATAGGCATTCTTGCCGTACAGCTTAGTGGAAGGAGCTTGATTTTAGAGCGTTTTCTAACTCTGTCATAGAGAGCTATCTCACCTTGGACAAGGTCCTTTTTTGGCCTCAGTTTCTTCATGTGCTAAAAAGGAATAATATTACCTGGCTTGTATGGTTGAACATTTATTCAGAAATGGTAGAGGGCAGCACTGGTGGATAGTAACTATTATATTGTGTATAAATATGTGCTTTTATGAGCTGACTTCTGGAATCAAGATGGACTAACTTGGACACAACTCTACCTGCCAGGAGTCTGCTCCCATTTCTCTATCAGATGGCAGTTTGTCTCGTAATCTCTCTATGCTAGGAGAGCGGGGTGGTGTATAAAACACACTTGTGTCTAGTTTTCTAAACAATGGCTTGAGGGGGAAAGGAACACAGGGACTTCAGAACCCAGCCCTCAGGGAGCTTCGAAGACCCCCCCCCCCCGAATGTGTAACTTCTTGCCCCAAAAGGAGGAAGGAGATAATTTAGCCAAAGGAGAAGCTTCATCATTACATTCGACTTTTTTTCAACCTTTCCTTTCCTTTTATATGACGCCGGGGTTATTTCACACCTTTAGCCTCGGATCCTGCTCCGCTAACCAACGTGGTGCTGAGTCTGCACTCTGTCCTGCAGACAAACACGGTAACACCTGCAGGGTTAGCATTAGCTGGTTGCCTAGTCCTTATTAGGAAAATCATTGCCCTTCCAGTTACCAAAATTTAGCTTTTGTTTTTCTTAAACATAGAGAATTTTTTAAAAACTACTTCAGACCTGAGAGACACCTAGGTTTTTATATCTATCATTGGCTTTTGTCCAAATGTCATGTAAGGAATTTATTAATATTACTATAATACTTCAGAGGACTGTGGAATGTACATTCTAGGCAGATTTTTTAGGCTCTGTGGGGGGGAGGGAAAGAGCAGAGATGATGGTGTGATGGAATTCTCTTCTCTGTGGGAGAGAGGAAGAGAATTTTCTTTGTGCCACTCTTTCATGCTGAGCCTCTACTGGCGTGCCAGTGGCATCCTAACATGATATTAACCATTGGTCCCTACATGAATACTCATATCTTTCCAAGGACGCAGAAGGAATTTAATATGCATTTAAAAAATGTGTGGTGACAATAAAAAAGTAGAGACTAATATATTTCATAAATGTATTTCTTGGGCAAGCCAGCTGTCTTGGTAAAATAATAAAAATTTTATACTTCACTGTTAATACTTTCATTTGAAATACACATCAGTTTTGTTTTTGTTACAGATATTTTGGAGTATTATCATCCCCTATAGATATAAGAAAAATTTAATATTTTTAAGGTTCTTAAAGTAATGGGAAAAGTGACACAGGTTAATCAAAGACATTGAGAGTAGTCACTGTTTTTTATGAGATTTGCTCCCACAGTTACCCATTTAAGAATATTTCATTTAATTTAATCACCAAATTCAAAGGTCTTTGCTTAGTCCATTCTCTTTGACCCATTTCCAGCGTTTGCTGGAGTTTTCCTCCTCTTTCTTATCGAAGCCTCATTCTTCCTTTGGCTTCTGTAAGATGTTCCCCTCCAGATGTGCTGATTATTTACTGACTGTCTCTCAAGCCCAGGAGGACTTTTTCTGCTTTGCTCTATGAGGCTGGGCACGGAGCTCTCCAAATGCCTTTGCCAGATTCCCTCATCAGCTGGTTTCCTGATGGGCTCTGCCAGCAGGGAGCCCTAGAGAGAGGTTGCAAGGTGAGAGGACAGGGAGGGGTTTTCCTTTCAGTTTTTCCAGTCCATAGCAGCATTGTTCCAGCAACAGCAAACAGTTGGCTCCAGTCTCCAGCTTCTTTTGCCCTTTCCAGCACCTGTTGGCAACCAGAGGTGCTTCCTTTAAAGGCTGGAGTATGAAATGCCCTGAATTCCCTTGCTTACTGGGGCATACTCTTCCGAGCATCCATTGAGCTATGTCCCCTCCACAGAGTCCTGGCATCTGCCAACTAGAGGTCTGAGAGCTAGCTGCAAGGAGCTTCCCCCAAAAGACCAAACACCAGCTCTATTGGAACTTTCCTCCAAATTTTAGGTTCTGGCATTACCACCTCTTCCCCTTTGTTTTCCCAGCCCAAGGGACAGTAGCTGCTTCCTCCAGTTATTAATCTCTGTGCAACTTCAGCATCCCTTTTCCGTTCTTATAGCTACCTAATACCTATTAACCAATCCCTTGTATTAAAGTCCATTTCAGAAATATATTGTGTGCTCTCTATCTTCTGAGTGGATCCACATTCTCTCTCTGCTCTGCCTCCTTTACCGAATCCTTTTTCTTCTTCCACTCCAAGTTTCTCTTCTTGGCCTATTGAGTCCTTCATATACAGTCTTTATATCAAAATCTGTATATCAAAAACCTGATCCATTTCCTCAGCTTCAAATATCGCATCTCTATCAGTTCACACCACCAACTGTTTACTCAGTATTTTTGCTGGGATTTCCTATCAATTTATTGTGTTTGATACACCCCAGATCAAACTCTCTTCTTGACATGCCATTTCCATGCTTCATCATGTGCTCCCTCTTCAAAGTTGCTTGTTTCCATCAGCGGTACCTCAATAGTCCCAGTCAGGCAGACTCATACGCTAGAATTTTAAAATTCTTCCCTCTTGTTGGACTCTCATATTCAGCAGTAATAATATCATGTAGATTATTCTTTTGCACTATATTTTGCGTGTTTCCTTTTCTTACCCACTACCACCACCACTACCCTAATTTAGAGCTTCATTAGCCTCACTGTCTGGTGACTTAAATAAAGTCTATTCTGGTTTACTTGTTTCCACAATTATTCTCTTCTGTACATAGCTACCAGACTGATTCTCATTGACCCCAGATCCCCTTCCACAAACCTTCAGTGGCTCCCTCAGCCCACAGGATAAAGTACAAACCCCTCCACTGGAAATCTCACCTCCATCAATGCTTGGCCTTGTCTCACTCTTAGCCCCAAATAAATCTCTATTTAGGAAAAGTGGTTTTCTCGGTGACTTCTCACTTCTCTCTCCTTGTCTCTCTATAGAGTGTACCCCATTCAGCAAAGCTCTTCTTTATGAAGTCTTCCAAGAGCATCTCAGACAGAACTGATTTATCTCCATGAGGGCCTTTGCCTGGGAACCATTTCTCTATACAAGCTACTTGGCATGAGTCATGAGTTGCATACAGTATTATAATGAGAAAAGAGGGAAGTATCTACTCAACAGATATGGTAGTGCAGGGCTGGTCATGCTGTGTATGTGAGAACACTTAGAATGTGTCTATCCAGTGTTAAGTCAGTTGACTAAGAGGCAAAAAAAATCTCTGAATTAACACTTTGTTTTTACTTCTTGACACTAATAAAAAATTAAAAAAAAATATTGAAGTCACTGAATTGATCAAATATATTTCCTTAATGTTTTTGTAGAGGTAGAATTTATTAATAAACGTTGATATCTCTCATTTTATAGAAGTATGTGCTCCATTCTTCATAATTCTAAAATTCTTGTTTTGTATCAAGAGACCTGGATGAAATAAGAAAATATAACAAAAGCTGGCATTAATTTCAGTACTTCTTATAGAAATATAAAATATTTTGGGGAAGTTTTGTTTGAGAAAATCTTTCTGCCGTGTTTCCTTTCTTCCTGCCTTTCAAATATGTTGTAGTAATTCTTGCTCCTCAAAGCCAAGATTCTGATAGTGTCAGATTTCACAATTAAATCTGATAATGTCAAATTTCATCATCAAATCAGGTCCATAAGATAAATGGCAGGTTTTGCAGCGTGTAGAGATGCTGAGTGCTTCAAAGGAAAAAGGTCTACAGAGAACAGTGTGTAAGGATATACTATAAAAAGAATACCAGCAGAACAGTGTGCAACTGCTTGGCCTACACTTTCTTGAGTGGCTTTCCGTAATCCAACCCTCAGCAGTGTACAGACCAGCTGAGGGAAGAGTTATATATGGAAGGCCTCCAAATAACGGGAAAGATATTTTGAACTCTGTACATTATGAAGGAATCTGGAAAGAACCTCTTAGTCTTTTTCTTTCAGAGAACTTTATTGCTGTATAATTTTAATGCAATTCACAAAAACCAATTGAGTTCCTATTGCGTTTCAGGCCAGCTAGACATGAGCAGAAGCAGTGGCTCCCCGTGGGTGACAACTCTATACCTCCCACAGTATCTATTTTTACAACTAATATTTTGAAAGTCAAGATGATCTAATTATGTCTAATAACTAGATAATGAAAATTTTAATTTATATAAATTTGTTTAATAATTAGATAATGAGCCCGTTGTTAGCAGGGTCCTCGATAAACACATAAATAAACAACCAAAAAATCTGTCCTGCTTTTATTCTTGTTTGTTCTTCTGTGGATGAGGAGAGTAAATGATGAATATTTTTCTCATTAAACTCCTTCGTATCGCTTAACAACAAAAAAACAAACAACCCAATCAAAAAATGGGCAGAGGACATGAACAGACATTTCTCAAAAGAAGATATGAATATGGCCAATAGACACATGAAAAGATGTTCATCATCGCTAATCATCAGGGAAATGCAAATCAAAACTCCACTAAGATATCACCTTACACCCGTTAGATTGGCAAAAACATCCAAAACCAAGAATGACAAATGTTGGAGAGGTTGTGGAGAAAAAGGAACCCTCATACACTGTTGGTGGGAATGCAAACTGGTACAGCCACTATGGAAAACAGTATGGAGATTTCTCAAAAAGTTAAAAATAGAAATACCCTATGACCCAGCCATCCCATTACTGGGTATCTATCCTAAGAACCTGAAATCAGAAATCCCAAGAGTCCCATGCACCCCTATGTTCATTGCAGCATTATTTACAATAGCCAAGACGTGGAACCAGCCTACATGCCCAGAAACTGATGATTGGATAAAGAAGATATGGTATATATACACAATGGAATACTACTCAGCCATAAAAAAAGACAAAATTGGCCCATTCGCAGCAACGTGGATGGACCTCGAGGGTATTATGTTAAGCGAAATAAGCCAGTCAGAGAAAGACGAACTCTATATGACTCCACTCATAGGTGGAAGTTAATATATTGACAAGGAGATCTGATTGGTGGTTACCAGGGAAAAGGGGGGGTGGGGGGAGGGCACAAAGGGGGAAGTGGTGTACCCACAACATGACTAACAATAATGTACAACTGAAATCTCACAAGGTTGTAATCTATCATAACATTAAAAAAAAAAAAATCCTTCGTATCCTTGAAGTCAGCCAACGAGTCTCAGGTTAATGGAGTGAGCATGGTCCTGGTTTGCCCGAGACAGTCCCAGCATGGGTCAGTTGTCTTGGCAAAATTTGTAAGAGCTACCTCCTCCCTTTTCTTTGAAAAGTTCCCATATTTAAAATCTGGGAATTGTGTGCTTAGTGTACTCATTAACCTTCTCTCATTCAGGCCAAATAATCCAATATTTGAGCTCTTCTCTTTAGGATCATTTTCATTATTTTTCTCTAAATCATCTCTAGTGATAATAAAGCAGGTTGCACTTTCCTCCCCTTAACAGTGTGGAGACATTTCAATGCTAAAGGTACCTGCTTTGAGGAAAGCACCAGACGCAGTTCTTGAAAGAGCATAATCAAGGAGTAATTGTGTGGGGGAGTGTTTTTTTTTGTTTTTTGTTTTTTTTCTTAAAGATTTTATTTTTTCCTTTTTCTCCCCAAAGCCCCCCCGCACATAGTTGTGTATTCTTCGTTGTGGGTTCTTCTAGTTGTGGCATGTGGGACGCTGCCTCAGCGTGGTCTGATGAGCAGTGCCATGTCCGCGCCCAGGACTCGAACCAACGAAACACTGGGCCGCCTGCTGCGGAGCGCGCGAACTTAACCACTCGGCCACAGGGCCAGCCCCTGTGGGGGAGTGTTTTTAAGAGTGACAGTATGTGGAGGGAGAGAGAAAGGGTGCCGCTGAAAAGTTTATGATAAACAGATGAATTCTAGTTCAAGAAATCAAATACCACCTATTTCAATTCCCATCAGAGGTCCAGTTGGAAATAGAATCCTGCTCTGCTTCCTGCCCTACGCTGGCATGTTGTTGCGGGCCGTGCACTGTTTAAACAGCTGCAGAGTCTCTCCTCGGGGGTGACTGAATTGCAGTGGTGATGTTGATCCCTGTATGGAGCTAAAACTAAGGGGAAACTTGATCATTTGCAGAATGCTTTCGGAACTGAGGGTGAGTTATGCTCTCTGTGTGAGGATAATGAGTTAAGACAGCCTAGAGAATGTGAAGTCTTAGTACCAGTTTTGCTCAGTAAACCTCATGTCAGACTTTTTCTTTTCAGTACAAACCAAGAATGAAAAACAGCATAGACATAAATGTACAAACAGTAAATTAAAAAAAATTCAAAACATGAACACTCAAACATGCATTTGCATCTGTGGTACAGGCAAATGGAAAGATGTCACCTGCTTATCTTCTTGTTCTGTAGTTTCCATCCTCCTTTTCTAACTCTTACCCCTGTTCCTATTGTTATCATCTCTTGTTTAATACACTTGTGAACGAGCAGACACCTGCTCCTTGCATCCATATATTCCTCCAGTCCACTCATTCTCAAACTTTGTCGTGTGTTATGACTACCTGGAGGGCCCGTGTAATGCAGATTACAAGAGTCCCACTCCCAGAATTTCTAATTCGGTAGGTCTGGGGTAGAGCTCCAGAGTTTGCCCAGAAGACACTGTTGCTGCTGATCTGGGGACCACACTTGGCAGCTACTGCTCTAGTAGTTCAGTATCTTCCTAAAAGGCCTGGCGAAAGTGAACTGTTGGGAGGGAAAGAGAAATGCAAATGCACTACTGGGACAAATTTGGGAAGAGCATAGGAAAGAGAAGCTCTGGCTCCCTCAACCAGGCTCGTGAAAGGCTCCTCACCATCCTTCCCTCATGGTCTCCACCAACCCTGGCCCATTCTTCTGAACTGGATGCCAGGGGTCACCTCTCAAAGCATTCCAAGAGGAAAGCTGTGTTCATTGAATTTGAATTTATTGATTAACTAAGTGAATTCATGGATTTGAGAAGATTAGGAGTGACTTTGTGACAACTGATTTTAAATGTTTGGTGATGTGCTGAGAACTGTTGTGAAAATAACATTCATTAAAATATAAGTTATGAACCTATGTATGCAATGGCTTGAAAGATGGTGACCTGACCTGGTCTTGGTTTTCCCCAGAACACTGCACGATAACGCACAGGAGCAGTGTGCATAGCTTAGTTGGCACATGACTTGAATGGTTTTGTTGCTGCTGTGTGTGTCAAAGAATTCCATTTATTCCTCTCTTGCCTGAAGACTTCTGCCTTTGGTTTATATTTCTTTTCATTTACTACATTCTAGTCTGTATTTCTTTTCATCTGTTTGTCAGAGTCTGTTTAAATCTTACTGTATATTATCCTCAATATTCTTCACTTCTAATTTCGTTAATTGCTACTTTTGTTTTACTCTTCTTTAGTGCTCTGAGTTTTCCATCACCACTTTCTCTCTTTTTTTCTTCTACACTCGTTTCTTTTCCGGTATCTTTTACAACATAGTGGGACATCTGGTTATTTTTCTTTCTCTTTCGCTAGAACCCATCTTGTTCAACAAAATATTTTGCAATGTCTTTCAGTGATATACACAAAATCCAGAGATTAGTGCATAAATTAAAAAGTCAAGGCCATGAAAAATATAGAAGAGAAAAGCGAATTCACAAAAAATTTAGAATTAAGAAATGAATACTACATAAAGATTCTAATAATTATGTCCTTTAAATTAATAAATTTAACCCAGCTTCTTGACAGTTGAAGCAAAAGGAGCTATGATCAATCTACAGGAATCCTATTACCACTTAAGGAGAAGACACACTAGCTGTTTGTAAGGTCAGGCACAAAGGCCCATGTCTTGAGTGGGTCTTTGCATAGGGGATTCTGGGTTATGTGTGGATGACATTTTAATAACATTATTAAGGAGCTGAAGTAGTCCTTTTCATAAAGCATTTTTTAGGGTATCCATTAATATAAGCCAGGGGCATAATGTCAAAGTACAACAAAGAAAATATCTTGTCAAAGGCTAAGAAAATATGGTCTAAATATGTAGCTTTTTGATAGTACAGCATGATTCAGGGGTTAAAAACTAGTATGTCTAAAGAGACATGCATTTCGTTTTTTTAAAACAATCTCCAGAAATGAAATTCCTTTCAAATGGCTTCTGATAGAAGTTGGCTGGCAGACAGTTTGAAAGTTTGTTCTCGGCAATGAGACATTCCTTGTTACTGATCAAGGACAGACTGTATTTTAAAAATCAACTAACTGAACAGAAGGGTTGACAACCTCTTGTGAAAACTAGACCAAAAATCAACACTATTTCTTGCCTAGATGGCCACCCAATTTCTACATTGAGGTGGGGCAAAACAATAGGCAGCTCCAAGAGTTTACTTAAGAAACATTTTCTCAGTCTATTTCCGTACGTGAACAAATGAATTATTACGTCTCCAAAGTTCTTCACCATAAAATGTGACCAAGATGATTTAGACCGGAACATCTCCAAAGCATAATTTACTAGCCGCCCACTACGGCTATAGAAAACACTATCTCAGCAAATGCACTGATGGTTTTAAGAAACTAATTTCCTTGGTGAATCCACCAGGATGAATTAGTTACGAATGTTGGCTTAAGTAACTAAATTAATTATCTTGTTATATGGTGTTGATATGGTCAACTACATTTTGAAAGATAACTGACCCAAATAATTTTGATTTTAAGATAAATGATTTTAAGCAATCTTCTCTGATAATAGTTAGCAAGCAATACCAGTTTCCCCTTGAGATCCCTGATAGTTTGTGACATAGTCACGTTTTAAGCATATGGAAGACATATTCTATTATCCATATCAGATGTATTTGTGCTGATCAAAGAAATTAATGAACTATGTAAAAAGAAAGTGTTTGGAGTTAGAACACAGAGAGCCTTTATGATCCTTAAACTTATTTGATTAATTAGGGGGCCATTTCTCCCAGAAGAGTGACGGCCCTCCAAGTTGATCTGTGGAGAGCACCAGGAAATCACTTAGTCCACATCCACTGTTAGTTTTTGCCCAGAGTAAAAGGCTGAATAAATTTCAACCGAAGCATGTCCTTCTTATAAGACTTTGTCGCAAACAGGCTTAGGCAAGGACAAGATTCAACCAAGTTTGTAACACTGGTCCTTGGTAGAATAATCTTGCCCCAAATCTATTATTTTTGTTATAAAATATTGAGCCGAGAAGTATCTATCTGTAGTTTGTCAAGGAGAAAATGGGCATGGAGTTTGAGACAGAACATATAGTCAATGATATCCTATTTCAGAAATATGGTGGCTTTGAAACTCTTTTGCTGCAGATCTATATTTTTTATTTTTCAAGCCTAAGAATGCTATCGTTCTGTAATTGGGCAAAGAATTTTTTTGTTCTAAAGGAGTTAAAGAGTTCTGAGTGACTGTGCATAAGAACTGGAATGTTTTTCCTTTCTTATTTTCCATTCACTGTAGTCATTTAATGATAACCAAATGTCATTGAAGCTTGGGATGTATAGGAAATGTACCAAAATAATTTTGCATAGAAGAGAATCAATTTCAGCACCTTTTTGTGATATGACACAGGAAAAACTCTTCAAATAACTGACAAACTCTGAGGTAGGCAAACTTATTTTCAAAGCAGCCACTAAGAGAGGAGAGCTGAAAAACAATTTCATGTTTGTACTGCTCAACAGAAAAATTATGTTACAAAATGTATTATGTTCTTTGACTCCAGATGCCTCCTCTTGTGTTCCTTACACACATTTAATGTATATCACTTCCTTAGTGTAATAACTTTTTCTTTAGAGCAATTATGTGTCCCTTTTTCCCCATGAGATTGCTCAAGTCATTAACTTCAGTGATGTGTGCTTAGTAAGAATGAACTTTTTTCTGCTAATGCAAATCTGTCTTAGATGAGCCAAAAGACATCATTAAAGGTATGTGCATAAGTGGGTGGGACTCTAGAACAGAACAAAAAAAGATTGCATCAGAGTTTTCTTCAAAAGTAATGCAAAAATACACAGATAAAAGGCACAGTCTGTCATCCTGAGTTTACTAGATCTAGAGTGGGTTTCACAGGTTCTGGAGACCACTGTGGCTTTGCAAAGTTAGCAGATTTACTAAGCAGACTGAGACTTCCTTCCCAAAGCCACTTCCCTCCCTCACCCTGATCCTCTCTTGTGTGTGTGTAGAAAAAACTTTGTGTGGCAGTCTTCTGGAAACTTAGAAAGACTCAGAAATCCCCCTTTCTCTAAAGCCATCTCTTGAGATATATTTCTTTTCCTATCATGTCTCTGAGATGTAAAGTTCTGTACAATCCTACATACCATTTT
Organism: Equus quagga; assembly: GCF_021613505.1. Classification (NCBI taxonomy): domain Eukaryota; kingdom Metazoa; phylum Chordata; class Mammalia; order Perissodactyla; family Equidae; genus Equus; species Equus quagga. The sequence goes on along the minus strand of NC_060269.1, from coordinate 2,845,127 downwards.
ATTTGTCCTTCCTTGAATTGAAACCCAAGCATGTTCCAGCAGAGTAAAAACTTCATTTGGCATGTAGCCCGTATATTGGTGTTCCAAATGGTATTTCTCCTAGAACTTGCTGGCTCTCATGATTAACCATTCATTATATATCAGAGCACATAACTCATGTTGCAGCATCTTTGTTTTGCTTTTTAAAGATTTTATTTTTTCCTTTTTCTCCCCAAAGCCCCCTGGTTTGATGAGCAGTGCCATGTCCGCGCCCAGGATTCGAACCAATGAAACACTGGGCCACCTGCAGTGGAGCGCGCGAACTTAACCACTTGGCCATGGGGCCAGCCCCTACATCATCTTTATGTAAGGAAATTCTATTGTTTATAACCAAAAGTAAATGGGCCAACCACCTCCTATCCTACAACAGTACATCGTGTGCTTTGTTACAGAAATGACCTGGAATGCTTTGGATTTAAATATGCTTATTTCATCAGTATGTTGACAAATAAAGTTCAGCATTAAAGCCAGAGATTCTTAGTAACTTATGTCACTTTACAGAGTTTAAGAAGGTCAATTAATTCTATCAACTGTCCGTTATGCATCTCAAAGGAAGGTCACATTAGTCCATTTACTTTATTTTGAACTACATACCACATACAATATTTGCATAGGGACCAGCATTACTTTCGATGGAATTTCCAGAGGGCAGTTATTTGGAATCAGCTAGTTTTACGAAAACTATTTATCATTGAAAACTGGTTTCAAAGAGTAACGCAGGTACAAAGTCACAAGCACACTCAATGTTTAGAACCATCCATTCTTCTCTCATGAGATGAGTGGAATGTAGTGCTCTGCCCAAGATTCACTTAGAAATTCAAAGTTGTTTGACTTTTAGCTTTGGGCTTTTAGAAATATCTCAGAGCAATTATAGCATAGAAGATTAATCCTGCCTCATTCTCTAAATTGATCAGTGAGAGGCACATATATGTCATAGCATCCATCTTGATAATTGTGTACCTGCATTATTTGGAACAAAGAATCTCAGTGTTAGTGCTAGAACTGGGCAAGTGTTTCATTTGGGTCAAATAGAGAATTAATTTAGAAAGAATGATGTTAACCCCAGAAGAATATAAAATATTTCTTAATGGGCAATATGGAATAATAGTAAAAACAGTGACCTTTATTCGAATCAGGTTTCAACATAACTACTACACTGGATGTAGGATTGCATTTTGATATCTCCTTGTCTTCCCTTCCCTTCTAGTTATATGCAAATCCAAGTTGAGACCTGTCTCTTTATATGCTGTGATTGCGCACACCGCCTAGTACAGAGATGTAAACATACTACTGACTTCAAAAATCTTTATTTAGAAGAAACAGTGGTATCTATATCGAATATGTTTCAATTTAAAATGCTCATTGAGTCTCCAGACAAAATTCTGGGTGCATAAGTTCTGTCATGAATCAGCCATGGTCCCTCACATCCAGTAAAAGAAACAAACGTATATTCAACTAATTATAATGCAATAATATTGCATCCATCGATGATACAAATAAGTTGTTATAGGAGCACAGAGGAAGAAATGAATCATTTTCTTAGATAGAAGATTCAAGAATTTATTCTCAAAGAACAAAATGTGTGAATTTCATCTTGATATGAATTAGAATTTTCTTTTGTCAAATGAACAAGAGCAAAAGCATTTCCAGTAGGAGAAACAGAATCAGAGAAGATATGGAAATATAGGGGTCTATCACATTGCACAAGGAATACTGAGCATCCTAGCATGGTTTAGTAATCTTAGTATGGTTACCTCTCTATGTAGTAGGGAGAGATACTTGTTGAATAAATGCATGAATGAATGCATGAACGAATGAATGTATGACGAGTGGCATAAATTGAAGGATGCCACTCAGAGGGTCCTTTAGTTATTCCAGGGCAGATCACGTGGACCCACTAAAGATTTTAATTAAGACAATGCAAGGACCAGACTGTGTTTTAGAAACCCTAGTAGGCAGCCTGGAGGCTGGATTGGAGAAGGAAGCTGTAGGGTAAATGGAATTTGAAGGAAACAGTTTGTTTTTGCCTAAATTATTGAAGTAAATGAGAAAATAAGTAGTTTTGCCTAAATTAAGTAGCTAGCTGTGGTTGAATGCATTCTGTTGGATTTACATGGTGCTTTTTTACTGAAGAGAAGCCAGAGTTGGAGTCTCTTTTCATCTTTTCAGATTTTATGCCTGTGAAATAAAGAGAATGGTATTTTTCCCTTATCTGTCTTCTGTCTATGGAATGTCTCGTGACATCTTATTTATCAGAGGCTTTGAAGTCCTTGAAGGAGAATGCCATAAGTATCATAGAGTATTATTTTCCTTTTGAACTGAGACTCCCCATATTTGCCTTGTTTGTGCTATCTTTGAATGAAGACCTACAAGATACCCATATTTTATAAAAAGTGTTTTTTCCTGAATAAATTAGGGGACCATTTCCTGGGACCCAGTGCAGCAGAAAATATTGCCCATTGACAAAATTTCTTGAATGTCAGTAAGAAAACCAATTCCTATAATGACAAATCTATTGGAAAATTCCTGGCTCTTGGTGCTATTTTACTATGAACATATAAGTTATTCTTTTAAAGTAGAAGAGGTCTTTCTGGAAAAAGTGTTTTGACTGTAGCGGATATTTATATTTCTCCCTAGAATGCTTGTTAAGCAAACTTTCTTGTACATCTCTGCTGTTCGCAGCTTTCAAATAATATGCCATCATGGGCATCTCCTCATTTTCTGAAGCTGCTGCTGCTGAAGATGTGTTTCTGGGCCCCTCCTAAATATTCTGCTCTTCAATGAAACCAATTTCTAGCAGTTTGATCTCTTAAAGTAAGAAAGGCATCTTTGATTTGCTGGAAGGAAAACCTGGAGAAAATCAAGAGTTGGAGACTGTTTTTAATGAGACAACACTTTGGCTAGAGTTTTCTCCTTTCCCTTTTCTGACTGTCTAGTAAACATATCTTTCCCTTCAATACTCCAAATTTGAAGAAATCTTAAGAGTGAAATGTTCTAACCAACTGTTTTTGCTCTTCAGCAACCCCCAAAACTGTTTTTCACTCTGTTGCAGGTCATTTAAAAGCTGTAGAAACAGAGATATAAAATTTTAGCTTAATGTTTAGGTGTGTTTCATTCACAGGTGCAGTGTTTTCTCAAACATTACAAGGTCAGTACTATAAATTAGCACACACTGGTATGAATTAAGAATTTGGGCTTTAAACAGTTTGATTTTATGTGTAATTACATACATCTCAACAAATTTTAAGTCTTTACAACTAAGTTGGCAAAAAAATCTTTTACGCATACTCACGTGTCTCTATCTGATGTGTATGTGTATGTGTGTGATGCTCAGGGTAGCTTTCAAAGTGCAGAATCAACAACCTCGAGATGCCCTTCCCTACACTGCAAGCTCAACCTAACCTGAAGTAAGGAGTACTCTGCTCTACTTACTACTTATCCACTGCTTTCTTTGTTTAATAAACATTTTTAAGTCCCCACTTTCTCCCAGCACTATACTGCATTTTGAAACAATGAAAAGTTAGGTAGACAGTAGGGATGCCCTTGGCAAATTTCATTAAACCATTCTTCTGGTCTGCATAGACAATAGTAAACCAAAACACGTCAAAACTCAAGTTCCTCTGTGTCATTGACTTGTAAACCAATAGAAAATGGTAACAATGTAAGCACTGGTTTTGGGGTAATAATTCAATATTAGGTATTCAATGTAATTTTCTATGGTAAGGTGATTATAAGATGATTAGTTTACTTTTAAGTAAAAAATTACTTATACTCAATAATCTAATATTCTTATTATATTGCTTGTTATTTGTTACAACCAAGTCTTTACTCCATTTGCCATATTTTATTATAAAAATTGTCAAACATAAACAGGAAAAGACAGAATAGTAAAATGAATCCCCTGTACCTGCAACCCATGCAACGTTGATTTAAACATCACTTTTTCCCCCAAGTGTGTGTGAGTGTGAGTGAGAGGGGATAGTGGGTGTGGAGGTCCATCTCTGTACATAACGTCATGTCCCATTTGAAGTTCTTGGGATGGCATCTAAGATTTAGCAGCTTGAGCTTGTTGGTTCAAAGCAGCTGAAAAAAATGTTTTAAATTTAGGTTGCAAATGCAGCCACCCAATGGGGACTAATCCCCCTGGTAGATAATGACCTTTGACACTACATCCCACTAACACTTGAACAGTCAAAGCAAAGCAGGAAGAGGAGGATGCTTAGTCCAGGATTAGTGTGATGAAAGGAAACCTGCTCTGCTTGTTTGCTTCATCTGGCTGTTTGTAAATGCACAGAAAATAGCTCCCATGCTGAACAACAGAAGTGCATTTATCCACCACCCCACCTGCTTCCAGATTTGCACTGAGTGTCTTAATTGTCTTAATTGTATTATTTGTATATGAAGAGAATACCACATTTCTACACTGAGCTTTGTTCTCAGGACAGAGGAGGAGTTTGAGATGCTCAGCTGCCCTGCTCTCACCTGAGCTCTGGGTCACCAAACAGGTGAATGTGAACAATGGCTGGGTAGCCTATGGGACAAATCACTAACTGTAGTTTCTATCAGAATCTGGTCCCTAATCTTTTAGTGTGAGGCCTGAAAAAGGACTTAGAACATTTAAGCCTACATTAAAAATATGGGGATGGCACATAGAAATCTTTATTTTCCACTTTCTTGAAAAATGAGGAAGTTTGGTGTCCCTGCACCCACAATGGCCATGTGGCATCTGTCCCTTTGGACAGGCACACTCTCCTGATGTACAGCAGTTCCCACCTGGCCTGGGTCATTCATCCGTGTTCCTTTCTGAAGGAAGGTGAGTTTGCTAACCTTGGTCTGCAGCCATTAACAAGGGCTTCTCCCTCCAGTTAAACTGACCGAACCAAGTGAGCAGGCTCTCAGGGATGGAAGCCCTGTTGGTTATTTTGAAATTGGATGTAGAAACTGATATTTTGACGAAGATATTAAGGGCACAGTAGATGTGAATTTTTGACATGTTAGAATATGAAGAGGAAATTTCCAAGTAGATCACCCAGAACAAGCAAGTTAGAGTTAAAACCCTTGAGGAATATAAACAAAGGAGGAGAGGGGAAGATGGTTCTTTTCAGAGTGCTGTTGCTGTTTGTAGGTCCCTATTCACCCCAAAGAGGGAGGCGTTGGGGTGCTACCTCCTTCACCTCAAGCCTAGTGATGGGGCTTCCATGGGATCATTCAAAAGCATGAAATATGTTCCCAGTAGTTTAGAGGCATTGTCAGAAGATGCCTAATTCATGCAATTCATGCCCGAGAGAGGGAAACACATTCTGTTTGGATCATAGCTTACTTCTACTGAGTGTGGGGCAAACGGTGTGTTTTCAGTGAACCAGATGTGGGTGACCCATGCAAGAGAGGACCTGTTTTGAATTCTCTTGAGAGGGGAGGATGAGAGACCCTAACAGCAAGAGCCTGCGAGGTGTGCAAAACCTGAGGACCAGGAAAGAGGGTCCACATGAATGAGGGGCAGAGGGGGGCAAATAAAACTGGTTCCATAGCAGACTCCGCAGGCCCTAGAGCCCGCTGGAAGGGAGAGAGTATTTAATACTATATGACGTTTAGAATCATATTACATAGGATTTGGCATTTTACTTACCCAATTGAACCTATATTTGCGACTTAGAGTGACCTTACGACTGTCATTACCCAAACCTGGTCATTAAAGGCGTGCAATTACTCGAGGTCTCGTCAGGGTCAGGAGAAAGTCACCACCACTGAATACATTTTACAGGGACAATGCAAAATTGTGTGTTGATTATGCCAGGAGTTGTGCTTGTTCGTTGTATCGGATACAAAATACCACCAGCAGTGCAGCAAGGTAAGTGACCAGGCTCCGGGGGATGATGGCGTCTTGTCTTCAGGCCCTTGGACCTTCTGGTTTTCATGTTCAGCTCTGTAAAGTGCTGAGAGTTTGATCATCCAGTCCAAGGCCACCACTCTATTGCCTGGTACCACTTTCTGTTATCTTCCAAGGCTGTTGAAACCATGATTGATATTAATTTTCTTTAACTATTTTTTACTTCCCTCGAATCTCCCTTAAAATCTTAAATTCTATCAACTTGTGGTTATTTTCATCAAAACAAACTTTTGTTTTTACATCCTCAATAGTTTTCCCTTGTTGCACAAAGGCACCTGCTAGGTAGATATAAAGTAGAACATCGTCACTTACAGATAGTCACAGACTACAGAAAGCATTCAGTGCTTCTGCCGATCATCTGTGAGTTCCTGTCTGGGGATTTTATGGCACGCTGTAGTGTCTTGATTTTTGTTGGAAAATGAAAGGAAGTAAGTGTTTTGATATTTCCTAGAAGTTTATCTAGAGTTAGAGAAAGAGAAGTAAGTAAAAATGAAAGATGTTGAAATTAATAAGGTTACAGGTGCAGCACAATACTTATAAAGAAGCAGGAGAGAACTGAATTTAGTAGCATGTTGACGCACAACATGTGAAGTGCATCCTGAGTGATTTCCTGTAAAAGAAAAGCTCCAACAGAAAATGCAAGAATAATGTACATTAAGTCATTATGTCAGAAACAATTGATACTCATAGTCATAAAATTAACTAATTGGACATATTTATACGAAAGAGAGCAAAAATAAATCAATTTATAATTCCATGTACATTTATTTAGATTTAAAAATATGAAGATGGACATTAAAAAAGATGACGAGAGGAAAGGGACTCTGGAAGAAAGGACCTTTGGGAATCTGTGGAACATTCTCTGTGCATGTGTAGTTGAGAGAGAGAGCAAGAGAATAAAAAATGTAAAAATAAACTATTTTAAAAGTTACTAATAAAACCACTCCTTCTCCAGTCCACAATTATATCAGGGATAGAATTAACTTCTCAAATAGTTAGAAGTGAGTATGTGATTTAAGCAGTCAGATTCTATTTATTAAAACCTCCCCTGGCAGGTAAGGCATAGAAAAGCATTGCTTTAAAAATCTCTTCTTCAAAGACAAAGGGGAGATGATAAGAAGAAAACTACGGGAATGTTGATTCATTAGATTGTGAGTTCTCTGGGAATATTACAATATTTATAATTCAGCCTAAAGAGACTGGTGCTGAAAAAAAAATGACCAAGAATGAGTGAATGAATGAGTGAATTTTGAATCTTCTATTCAGAATCCTAAAACTAAAATAAGGGAAGTTTTAAGTGGAAATGGATTAACCCACAGTTTCTAGTAAGACTCAATGCACTTTTATTCAAAGGATATACTCTATTTAGAGCTGTTTAAAAAGTACCCTCATTTATCATCATCTCAGTGAATGATGTTTGGTATCTTACACAAGATTGACTTTGAAAACTATGACTCGAGCTTGTTCATCAATTAAAGTAATTCTCATAATGGCAAAAACTACAAGGCTAATACCACAGTGTTCTCGTAAACAATGGCTAACAATTGCAGGATATAAATGGAAAAAGTGCCATTGATGATAATGCCGTGGCTTTTAAACACTTGTGAGAGAGTCCAATTATAGTACCTCCTGCTCCCTTCTGCCTCTCAGGATAACCCCACCGCCCATGAATGGGAACGTGCGTCACTTCCTCCAAAACAATCCCATTCGGTTCAATCAGGAAGAAAACCTCTTTTATGCAGATCCCCCACTTCCTTCCCTCTGATGTCCAGATCTTTCAAGCTCACTAAGTCACACAGCATTTCTGTGCCTTGTTACCTCCTCCTCAATGAGGCTGTTGGGAAACACTTCAAACAGTCTGTTAATGGAGGGGGACAGGACCGGCCACGAGGGAGAGGAAGGAAGGGGATCAAGTCAGCGCTTTGCCAAAACATGAGAAAAAGTGGGAGGTGGTGGTGGTGTGGAGGGAAGAGCTCTCTACTGAGCTAAATGAAATGGTACCTGAGACAAATGTTGAATTCATTCTAAAGAGAAAAGTTGATTCAGGAGTTGGGTCAGTACTTTAAATTTGTGAAAGGTATAAATAGGAAAGCGGTGTTAAGAGAATAATTAGGTTGTGTAAGGGAGGGCAGAAAGGGTGTGGAGATGCCTTTGACAACCCTAAGCTTTTCCGAGGCTCTGACTGTCCATTTAGCCCGCTGAGATGCCAGGCACTCAGCATCAGCGAGAGAGCCCGCATCTGGACTCTTGTGTGGCTGCATTCATTCTGACATAAGAACCGTGTGTGAGATCTCTCTCCGTGACATGTTCCCCGTAATAAAAACGTACCCATACAAGATATGTAGAGCACAAAGGCAGATTGTTTTTAAACAGGGGGCTTTTCAAGGTTTACTGCAAGGCGTCAGCTACTCTTTAAGTTAAAATAATGTTTGACAGGTCAGTAATGAGACATAAAGGAATTTTTTAAAAAGCAATTTTGTATAACTAAAGGGGCAGAAGCAGAAACATCAAAGATCAGGAACTGTATACGTTGCACAAAGCATTAGGAGTTTCTGTTGTCTTTAACATTTTGACGTATGTCATGTAGTGTGGTCAGAGCTACTAAGAGAACGCAAACTTCTTTCCAAGCAGATCTTTCACTGCTCACAAATTTCCTTGGTCGTGTGAAGGGTGCTTTGAAGTTCCCCAGGAATAGGGCAAAGTGCTTCTGTGCTTTGCTGGATGGGATAAGGATGGACAGAAAATGCTGATGAAGGCACATAACAGAGTAATCTATCAGTTAAGTAGCATTTGTTCTTGATTTAAACAGCATTTTAATTTTTAATACAGGGATTCCAAGAGAAGTCGCCTGTCTTCTGAGGTCACCCGGCTCTGTTAGGACTAAGAGCTTCTGGAGGAGACTTGGGAGTCACTACTGGCAGATGGTCCAGTGAAAGGAGTGTGAGTGGAGGACCTCCTGACAGGTGGATGTGAGACTCCGTACAGATTTGTAAGGAATTTTTCGTAACTATTACATTCTTCTGCGTGATCATTTATTATTTAATTGGATAATTTTTCATTTAGATTCAGCAAATTATCAAAAGGATTTCTTAGATGGAATAAGGTGGGTGTGATCATTTCTGAAATTGGCAGAAATGCTTGAGTGGAAGAATGCTTTTTAGAGGATGTTATAGCTTAAGGGGCAGAGAGACCCTTCAGTTTTCTCATAACGAACTCTTTTCATGAGCCTGATTTCTGGAGCCAAGATATTCTTTGAATAGTCAAGATCGTGTGATGGAAGAACATAGACTTCAGAACCAGACGGTTGTAGGTTTACACGTAGCCTCACCGCTTACCAGCTGAAGCACCTTGAGAAAGTCTATTAACTTCTCTGGGCTTTGGGTTTCTCATCTGTAAAATTGGGATAATGATACCAACTGACAACGGTTTACCGTGGGAATTAAAACGTCATTTACGTAAAGCTTTAGCGTTGAACAAGTGCCGGTTCTGCCATTGTCCCTCCAACAGAAGGAGACCCGATTGGAAAGGCTTCCACCGGGAGCCAGAAAGAAGTATGTTCCAGACTATGAGAAGGAAAACTATTCTTTCTCTTTATATTGGTGTTTATTTTTGTAGTTTCAAAACCTGTCATCCCAAAAGCTTGACTATCGGAATCAGAACAAATGAGTGAGGCGGTTACGTGGACTCATTTCTCTCCACTCCTTTCTATGACTTCTGACCCCCACCCCCACACAGCTTTAAAATTAAGCCATTTGGGGGATCAGCATGAGGCTGTCAAGGTGAACATAGATTTCTCAAACTCCGCTTGTCCAATGCTGTACTTAGAATTCTTTTCTGCCACCACCCGCCACCCAAACTCGGGGGCCAGCGTTTATCCCAGGCATCGTCTGTCTCTGCTACCCACTGCGTACCGCCCACCTCCAGGAGCTTCAGCCACTACTTTGAATTAGCATCAGTTTAGCTCTTTCTCTCCTTCTCCTCTGACTCTGTCTAACTGTTTGGTTCTTTCTTAGATCACTGCCAGGGCCTTTTAATCGGTGTCTCTTCCTCTGGTCTCAATCTTTTCCAAATACAAAGCTAATTATGTAATTATGTACTCTGCTCAGAACCATTAAATGTTTATCATAACCCTAAAAATTCGAGTCTGAATTCCTTAGCACAGTGAATCAGGCCCTTTAGGATGTGGCCCCAGTGCACTTATTCAGCCCATCTCCTGCCATGCCTCCCCTTGCTGCCTAAGCTCCATCCGCAAAGAATAACTTAAGGTCCCGCTGCTGCTACAGCACTCTGCGCCTTTGTACGTGGTGTTCCCTCTACCCGGATCTTCTTTTATCCTGTTGTACTGGGGAAAGCTTCCTGATTCAAACCTTCTCTGAAACACTCCCTAACTCTCATGATTTCCCAAGCCCCGACCTTCAAAGCCAGGAGGACTAATCACTCCCTTGTCTACCCTCCCGGAATCTTGTAGAGACTCTGGGATGGGACTCACCCTGTTGGATCAGGTGTATTTCCTGAACTCTGTGAACAGTGAACATATCTTTTCATCTTTATGATCTCAGGCTGTTACTCATGAGATGTTATTAATTAAGGCTGGGGGAACCACTGAATTCAGGAGACAGGATCAGGTTTCCTGGATGTGGCAGCATGAGGGGGAGAGAGGGGTGATGGGACTAGGCCACATTTGCAACCTGGGAAGGAAAAATAAAAGGGCAAGCTTTATATGATTTAAGGTAATTTTGACATAGTAATTGTATATAATGAAAATCTATCAGGACTATAGAAACAATAGTGAAAGAAAATTTAGTGGTAAGTGGTATATTTGCTTCAAAATGACCCCTAAACTTTTAGAGCCATTGTATGAGTCAGGATGTGGCCAAGCTGTTGTAAGAAATAGACTCCAAATTGCAGGGGCTTAAATAAAAGAATAGTGTAGTTGGCACAAAAAAGGATGCATAGATGAATGGAACAGAATAGAGAGCCCAGGAATAAACTCACGTATGTATGATCAATTAATCTACAACAAAGGAGGCAAAAATATACAGTGGGGAAAGAAAAATCTCTTCAATAAAAGGTGTTGGGAAAACTGAACAGTCACATGCAAAAGAGTGAAACTGGACCACTATCTTACACCATACACAAAATTAATACAAAATAGATTAAAGACCTGAAACCGTAAACGCCTAGAGGAAAACGTAGATGGTAAGCTCCTTGACATTGGTCTTAGAGATGTTTTATTGGACCTGACTCCACAGGCAAGGAAAACAAAAGCAAAAATAAATAAGTGAGGGGCAGCCCAGTGGCGCAGCAGTTAAGTTCGTATGTTCCACTTCAGTGGCCCTGGGTTCACCAGTTCGGATCCTGGGTGCGGACCTACATGCTGCTTGGCAAGCCATGCTGGGCAGGCATTATAAAACAAACAAGTCACAGGGATGTAATGTGCAGCGTAGGGAATATAGCCAATAATATTGTAATAGCTTTGTACGGTGACAGATGGTTGCTAGACTTATGGTGGTGATCATTTTGTAATATATACAAATGTCAAGTCACTATGTTGTGCACTTGAAACTAAAATATACTGTATGTCAACTAAACTTCAATTAAAAACCAAAGTGATTATGATGATTCCATGATAAAGGTGTTTGTAAAATATCAGGAGAGACAGAAGAAGTGATCACTGACCACGGGACTGAAGAGGCTTTGCAGAGGAAGTAACAATTGGGTCGAAACTTGAAGGATGCTTAGGATTTTAACAGGTGAAAAAGAGTCAGGAGAAAGACATTCCTATAGAGAGAATAGCATGGAAAAAGCAGATTCAAAAGACACATGCAGTTTCCAGGGGAATGCAAATAGTCTGTATGATGAAGTGAGAAAGTAGTGAGAGATGGGACTGAACAGGTATGTGGGAACCACATTATAAAAAGTCTTAAAGGGTAAGTTGGATGGTTGGGTTTATGCGAAGTCCATAGGTAATGTCCCAAATGGGAGTCCAGTAAGGCTTTTGATTCAAGTGGTGACATGACCCTAGCTGTAATATAGGAGGATCCTTCAGCTGGTAGTGGTTGGGAAGGAATGGTTTATAACCACATGGTTATATGGCACCCTGGTCATTCTTATGGCACACAATGTGGGAAAGGGGGTTTGCTATGGGTAAAGGTAGATTTCTCAAAAGCCTGATACAGTGTTATTTTGTGGGTATAATATGAGAGCTGGAGTGAGTGCCTTAGCATTCTCATCCCTATTCAAACATCAGAAGACCTGGGGGAGGAAAAGGTCAGAAGGTGAAGTGTCTCCTTCTAGGCCTGGTGGGAAGAGCAGGATATAATCATCTTTATAAAATGAGACGCACCAGGAATTGAATGGCTCACTTAAAATCCAAGCGATCTTAAAATATATGACCCTCAACTACATGCCCCCCAGTCTATCCACAAGAAAAGACTTGGCTGTGTACTATTTCCTTGGGGGTGGGGAAGGGAACAGAGTATACATTTCTTCACACATCTGAAGATTCCTTTGAACTCATTCTACTTATATCCCTACACATTTTTATTTGAAGGCTACAGTGCCCACAAATCCAAGCAGATAATTTACATTTTGATGTAAGCAATTTCAGACAATTTTTCCTCTCTGTATTTTTGGCCAAAATTTTTGGTCAGAAAGCAGTGAGTCATAGACATAAAAAAGAGACATTTGGGTCATCAGCGACTTTACTACAGCACTGAGTCTATAACAGTTTTCCAATTTTATTTGGTTATTTTTTAACATTCAAACTCATATTGTAATATGCCAGGCTAAAGAAATTTAGAGAACATCGCTCCTAGCTTTTATCTTCTATCTACTGGACCATTATTCCCCAAAGAAAGGGTGAAGCCCATTAGTTCATAGGAAGTGCCTTCACTGTGATATAAAGAGATCACTGTGAATTTTACAAAACTAGGCTTAAAAGAAATTTAGGATTTGGATGCATGGAAGAAATGTAAAGACATCACTGGTAGCATGAATAGGGTATGTAAGAAAAAGCACACGTTCACTCTTTCATTCATTCTCAAATGTTTGCTAAGTGCTTGCAAGGTGCTAAACAGAGCTAGGTACTTAGTGGATCTTGACAAACAGTGAAAGATAAACTAGGAAAGATAAGTGAGAGGTAGAGTGTGCAGGGCCTCACAAAGCTGGCTAAAGCATTTGTAATTTCTCTTGGAGGCGATAATGAATCACTCAGGAGACCATCGTGTTTGAAAGATTACGATTAATTAGGAGCATTGTCAGAGGATTGGGGAAAGGGAAGAAGACGGCAGCTGAGCAGTTAAGGGAGGTGTGCATAATAGTGTAAGCCCGAGGGAACACAGGCCCTCCCAGGTGATGAGTGAGGGGTGGACAGGAACAGAAAATCAGGAGACAATAGGCCAGGAAAGAACGGAGGAAACTGGCAACCACGATGGATGCGATGGAGGAAAGAGGAAAGCATTCTAGAAGGGGCATTTTTGCATAAACACTACTTATTATAATATCTTCCTTGGTATATTCAGGACAGAAATTTCCTCTTTTTTCTCCTATGAAATCATTACTGTTATGTCTAATGGGGTCTAGAATGACTGGTCTTTTAGAGAATCTTATATGAAAATCTAAGTGTAGAAAAAAAATTTTCCTTATATGTCACTCTGTAAAAGAAAGACAGGAAAATATGTCTAAAAACAATTATTATAAGCAATTTCCCACTACAAGCAGGAGGCAGTGTTTGGTTAATCTATATCAAGGAATCAAAGATTGGTTTAGAGATTACTTTTTAAAAACTGCCGGAAGATACGTGAATATATTCTTTGCTTGAGACTTGACTACGCAAAACTTTTAGGGGAAGATTTGTACGTCAAGTTGGCTTCGTAAGGACAAAATTAGTGGTGATAAGGCAGGTATGACGAAAAATATATTCTTGTTAGATCAAGAAGTTCATGCCTTTCTGCTGAGCTATCACCATAAATGGCTTACTTAAAATTGAGTGTGACAGGGCTGGCCCTGTGGTGCAGTGGTTAAGTCTGGCACTCTCCACTTCAGCCGCCCAGGTTCGGCCCGGGTTCATGGGTCCCTTTCCCCAGTGTGGACCTATACCACTCATTAAGCCATGATGTTGCAGCAACCCACGTACAAAATAGAGGAAATTGGCCCCGATGTTAGCTCAGGGTAAATCTTCCTCAAGAGGAAAAAAAGAGGAAGATTGGCAATGGATGTTATCTCAGAGCGAATCTTCCTCACAACCCTCCCCCCCAAAAAAATTGAGTATTGTCGAGGATTCAAAGTGTGAAAACCAAGGTTTGATTTTTTAAACCATAAGAGCCATGAGGCATCTGTTACCATATCGTTTGAGAAACATAGAGTTCCTGGTCTTGGACAAAGTACATGAGAAGACAGTTAAAGTATACAAGGGTCTCAAGTACCCACCAATGATGGTTCAGCCTTCATCTGAATCCGGTTCATGTTCTTTCCGACACAGCACCACCCTCACTCCCAGTGAATTACATTCTCTCATAGCTCCTTGCATTTCTTTTTCCTTTATAGTATTTATCAAAGTTAGTAATTAGACATTTCTGTGATTATGTGATAAATGTCTGTCTTGTCCCTTGGGCTATAAGCTTAATAATGAACTAATGGAAGGGACCATGGCTGCTTCACCCACAGTAGTATTCCCAGCAACAATTAGAGTGTCTGGGACACATTTTATTCCCAATAAATACCTATTGAGAAGATTAATGTCTAACACTCTTATTCCTCCAAATATTATTTAAACTTCTATGTCCAATTGGCAAAATAGTTGGAAATAATCAGAAATAGGTAGTATAAACTGATAATTTTGAAGGCTCTCAGTGTTCAAATGTCAGAAAGCAGAACCAGGAAACTAAAGTGACAAATATCATCATTTTAAGGGTTCATTGACTATCAATTTAGCATCCATCTATGAAAAATGGTCCAGAAGGACTGAGAAAATACACATTGATCTATTTCACTTACATGAAAATTATCAAATTATGAAGGTGGCCACATTAGTGAACATGAAAATAAGAGAGTAATCAGTGGATGTTTAAACTATGGTGGGGAAAGCCGTGTCCTCTCCATAAGGGGCAGCTGCAGCTGACCACCTCACGTATTCCCTTGAAAGGTACGCATACATGCCTGTGGATAAAGGGTAAACTGAAAATGTAACCTATTTTCACTTTCAAGAGCTTTTAACAATGTCCTGCATCAAAAGCCATTGGCAAAAATTGTATCACTGGGGAACTGGGGAAAATGTTTTGTCACGAACAGGAAATTGGCTCAGAAATAGGAAATAAAGGGCAGTGATCCGTGGACGTTTTCGTGTCGGAAAAGGTAAACAGAGAGGTTCTCAGGGTTCGGGGCTGGTAGAACTTTTGTTCGACATTTTAACAAACGATCTGTGAAAGGAACAGGGCGTCTGGAGTCTTCACTTATGAAGATTACAAAACCCTGTCAGGTGAGGAACTGTGAAATACTGTGTGTGGGCAAAACCTTAAAGGGCTTTTTGCTTTTTGTTATTCTGAAAGACATCCCATAACAGGGTAAATAATGCAAACAGCACAAAAGGATAAAAAATAAAGTGAGGCTTTCAACTCAGACCCCCCCTTCGACTCCCTCCCCTAGGTTCTATTCCACAGAGATTGCCACCTGATACGGTTTCTAGACCATTCTTCCTGAAATACTGTGTGCATATACATGCACCTATGTACATATGCCTTTACATAACATATTTACACATAAATGGGAAGCTTACTATGCACACTCTTCCAAACATTGCTTATTTTTTACTTAAGAGTAAATATTGGAGATACGTTTTCTATTAGCAGAAACCATTGCATCCTTTTTAATGACTGCATGCATACTGTTATACGGGTGTTCCATGTCTAATTTACTCAGTCTCCTGATGATGGCTAGTTAGGTTGTTTCCTGTTTGGTTATTATTTATGTTGCAATTGTTGTGATTTCTGTTACTATCGTTCCTACAGCCAATGCTGCAAGGGCATTCTTTGTGTGTGTGTGTGTGTGTGAGGAAGATTGGCCCTGAGCTAACATCCGTTGCCAATCTTGCTCTTTTTTCTTGAGGAAGATTATCCCTGAGCTAACATCTGTGCCAACCTTCCTCTGTTTTATGCGGGATGCAGCCACAGTGTGGCTTAATGAGTGATGCTAGGTCTGTGCCTGGGATCTGGGCCAGGGAATCCGGATCCCCAAAGCCAAGTGGGTGAACTTAACCACTACGCCACTGGGCTGGCCCCCTGCAAGGACCTTCCTGAGTGTGTATTTCTTCACGTATTTGTGAGTGCTCCTTCAGGATAACCTACCAGGAATGGGGTTGCAGAGTCAGGGTGTAGACACAGCTACAGTTTGCTTTGCTCCCCACTGCCATCCAAAAATATTGTATCAACATATAGTCTTACAGGTGGGAAATGAGCATATGTTTCCCCAGACCACAGCCCCAACAGTCTTACAAAAACCTTTTAGCTTTTTCAAAGTATAATCTTCATATTTAAAAAAAAATTTTTATTTTAAATTTTCTATTAATTTTTAATTTTTAAAATCCAAGCCCCGCACATCCCTGTTTACAACGGTCACTCTTTTCAGCATGGAGGAGATGGCACTGGCTCTGGGCTGAAGAGCGAGAAGGGGAGGCAGTGAGAGCAGACCATCCTTTGGAGAGGCTGGGGAAAGGAGAGAGAGGTACGGGCAGGAGGCAGGGTCGAGGCACGAGTCAGGAAGAACAAGGCATGTGTTGAGCAGTGTGAGTGAAGTAGGATTGCAGCGGTCCCTCTGTGAGCTGGTGGATTCCTTGTCCCTGGAAAAGGAGGAGCTGTGGCTGAGGGGCCTCTGGGCAGACACTCAACCCAATCCACGCCCTGGAAGGAAGGCTCTAACATCCTCTTGTCTCAGGCTCGGCAAAACCGCAGAGTCTGCTTGAATATCGCAGATTATGGAGAACTCACCAACATCAATGGTAGAACATCACGCAGTAGAAAGAGATGGTCTCCAACATTCCTTCCAACTTGAAATTGTGATTGAGAATTAAGAAACGTTTCTCTTTAATATCTAAATTGGGGCAAAATAATATGACTGGCCAAATCCCATGTAGCTGTTAATTCTAGGGGCTTAATTTTGCAGAAGAAATGAAAATAGATAACCTGATCACAAATTAATATTTCTTGAGATAACCATGCAACACCAAAGAACATTTTGAAGCAAAAAAAAAAAAATTCCAATTGATAAGGCTGGCTTTCATAGCTTGCCGTACGCGTGACTTCTGTGAGTATGCCCTCTGTTTATGCACAGTGAGGGCGCCGTCCAGTCAAATATATCCCATATACGCTCAGTTTATTTACAACTTGACCCATTTTGTGTGAGTTTCTCACACATACACGTTTGTTTTCTTATCTGGAATTTATACAAATTAGTAAGATATAAGGACCAAGCAAAAGACAAATACAAATACGGAAGTTGGAGCATTTCTTTCTCACAGTTTTCTTAGGATTTCACCAAGAACCTGGGGTGGTATATCATAATAATTTAGTTTAGAAGATGACTATCAAGGATATATCAAAATATTTTTACCAATTTATATTGAGATGCTTGGTTTCAGTACGGGCCATCTTTCAAACGCCTGATTAAACTCGTTGGAAGTTTTGTTTGCTAAAGGATTTCACATCCTGGGAAAATAAAACCAAATATGTTGTTTTTCTTTGTTCTCCACTGAGCCATGCAAAGTTAAAGAGAGTTTAAAAAAAAAGGAAAAACAAAAAATCTGAATAAATCCACTTTAAATCAAATTGACCTTTTCTAGGCAATTTTTCCTAAGTCTTGGCAGGGACTGAATCTATAGCCTTCTCTTTTTCTAGGTGCACCGTGTGTGGCCCACTTCCTGTAGCTGTTCCATTCTCTGAAATGACAACATCTTCGGACTACAGTAGCGTAAAAAGCATTAATTCCCAGTCATTGGAAGTAGCCTACATTCCACTCAAGGCAAAGAAATCATTCCTGCTTTCTGACAGTTGAGCTTTATTGCTGCTGGTTTCAGAGAACCCAAGCCCTGGCGGGTGGGAACAACTCTCTTTGGGACCCTCTCCTGCCTGCCTGGCTTTGCCACCGGTCTCCCCTCCCCATCAGGCTGTCAGCACATCCTCTTCTCAGGCTGATGTGGGGAAAAGGCCGAGTCTGGAGAAAGGGTTTATTTTAGGTAAATTTAATCAAGCGATGAGCTTTTATGTTTACTTTTCATGTGTTGGGGAAAAAGTCTCGCTTTAGAACGACAGAATTCTGGAACTGGAGCTGCGTTGGAGAGGTTTTTGGTTTTATGGGTGATGACCTGGTCTCAGGCCTCTCTGCTTTTTCCCTCTACAATCTGCTTCCCTTCTTGACAAAAGGAAACAGCTCGGAACTGTACTCAAAGTAAAACCCAGTTTCCTTCAGTCTACAAGATTTGGGAATGGTGGGCTGCTTGAAAGAGAGGAAAAACCTCCCAATTAAGAGCAAAGCAGACAGACGGCTTTTCTGGACTCCATCCACGCATACACCAGAAAGCATATCTCTAACACACGAACGGTCTGAGTGAGGAAGCCATTACGGCATCCCCTCTTTTCTGGATTTAAATAAGTCAGACTAAACTAACAGATCACCTTGAGCGTGAGTATATGAACCCAGCAGTAAGCACATCATTAATTACAATAAGCCTGATTCTCTACAGCTTATGAGTGTGTGCAAATTCAAGACATATTTTTCTATAACCTGACACAAACACAAATCACCCCCCATAGGCCCTAAGTGATACAAAATTGCTCCCATTGAACTTTATTATACTTTGAATGGATATCCTGCCAAATACAAGAGAAGTGATTTTATCTACTTGATATCTTTCTTAGTGTTGCTGTCTATTGCTGTCTATACACTGAATAGAATATCAAGATACTGTATTCGGTATTGTTGAGTACTGCAAATGATTTACTGAGCGTTCACTAAATAGCAGATAATTTACCAGTGGTCCCTTTTAAACCACCTAACAATCCCATGGGGTAGTTAGCTCCACTTACCTGATGAAGAAATGGAGACTTATGGGGTAAATTAACTATCATATGTCTTACTATTAGTAGGTGGTAAAGACTGCAGAGATATACATTATTATGTATATCAATTCATGTCTTATATATAAAATATATTTCTGTCGTATGCTTATTGCTCCCAACTTTCCAACTATTAGAGATGTTTGACATAGTGGTAAAACGAGACTTTACAGTAATGGAGACTAAAACTCAAATGCCAGCTTCCCTTGGACAAGTTATTTAATCCAACATAACTCATTTTAAAAAACCAACTGTCTCAAGGTGTATTCCCTAGAGGCAGAGCCTGAGGCAGTGATTTGGGTCCATTTGCTTTAGAAAGGACATGCTCTTTGGGGGGAAAATTGGTAAGGAAGGGAATGAGGGAAGCAGGATGCAGAAGCAGAACCTGGAGAAAGGACAGGGTCTCAGGGGAAGTCTAGCCTTGGCTGGATCCACCAGACACTGAAACATACAGCTTATGGCAGTGTTTGCTGCACTGAGGGAAAGGGCAGGGCCTTTGTGCCCTTCATCAGTCAGTCATGGGCTGACCCCAGCAAAAGTCTGGCATAACCTCCTCTCGGGCAACTTCTGGCAAGTTGGCTCCTGTCCACCAAGGTCAATTGTCCTGAGAAGGCTGCAGGTGTCAGCCAATCGCCCTGAGAGATGTTTGTCCCAGCAGATTAAGGTGAGTGGAGTAGGGTGTTTACAACATCTACTATATCAGCTTCTGTGGAGCACCCACTAGGTGCCATTTATCACATCCCTCACCTTAAAGAAACTCAAAGTCTAATGGGAGGAAAAAATAAGTGTGGCAGGGGTTAACTAGGAGTGCATTTGCATTGTGACGGTCTGTTTTGCACACCTGGGGCAGGGATGGGAGATGGAGGAGGAGGAGAACAGTAATGATGGACTAAGAGGAGCCACAAGATACCAGAGGGTGTGACCCCTGAGGTGCGTCCTGCAGAGCCTGGAAGTTAGCGGATGAGGTGGCCAAGGGCATTTCAGGCAGCAGGAAGAGCATAAACAAGAGAGGCGACAAACACGCCAACTTTGGGGAACAGCGTTGTGTCTTCTAACTAGGATGACTGGACCTTGTGAGGACACAGTGGGAGAGGAGACTGGAAAGATGAGCAAGGGCCACCTCGTGAGGGGTCTTTGGTTTACGCCTAAGAGTGGAACTTAACACTGAGGCAATGGGAAGCTGGAAACAGTTACTTCAGGGCGACAGCCTCGGGTCTAGCTTTGCCACGTCTGCGACAGCAATTACTTACACATATTTCTCTCTGTAATTAGGTTCATACAATGTTGCCCAGTTGTTTTCTACTTCTTTTCTCCCACCTCCACTCTCCTGGGAATATCTGAAATGTAGGATGGACAGTCTTGCCATACTAACACAGTTGATTAGAATACATCAAGGGTAGTTCTGAGGTTGGTGTCAAAAAGGGACACATGGCCTTATTCCACATGCCAGTGGGTGCATGGCTTTGAGCACATGGACCCACGCTGGCAGAGGGTGGCTGTGGGAGTCTTTCTCCAGGCTTCTCCAAGCCTGCACTCACCCTGACACTCATTCCCTAACCTCTGAGTTTGTTCCACTTCCCCTCTTTGAACTCTGTAAGTCTATGGCTGTTAGATTCCTAATTTGCCAGCTTACTTTGCTTTTTCTCAACCCCACAGCTCACATCATTGAAGACTTGTAGACTTCTTCAGGGTGGAGACCCACTTACTGATGTTTGCTTATGGTCACCATTGTTTTCTCTCCATTTGGACACTTTTTCCTTGTCCTGTCACAGAGTCATATGGCTTTTCCATGTGACCTCTCTGTGAAGGTCCTCTGTCGGCTCTGTGGAACTCTCCTGAACTCCAGCCAAGGTGCATGCGTTAGAAATGCTCTTTGGAAAGTAGTGCAGAGCGTTGCCTGGAGTGCAGAGTGGCGGGAAACAGAGGCGCAGAGTCCAGTGTTCAGTCGGGGACGTTTACACAAAAAGTCTCCCAGCCCTGTTTGTGATAGCAAAGCCTGAAAGCAATCCAAATGCCCCCTTTGTGGGGGAGTGAATAATGATGGTATAGTCACACAATAGAATATTGTATAGCTGTCAGATAAATAGGTTACATTCCCACCCAGGAACACAGATAAAACATAACAATATCATATTAACTACAAAAAATCAGTCCCCCAAATTTATATATAGCCTAATATGCTTTTTACAATATTAAAACAATAAAATAAAAATAGACATTTTAAGAATACAAATATAAATAATAAACCCATATAAAAAAGGAAAGATGGACTAGTGAAAGAGGATTTGAGATGGTGGTTACCTTACGGGGGGAGCAAAGGGATGGAAGGGGTCCTGACTTTTTTTTTTTTTTTAAAGATTTTATTTCATTTTTTTCTCCCCAAAGCCCCCCAGTACACAGTTGTATATTCTTCGTTGTGGGTCCTTGTAGTTGTGGCATGTAGGACGCTGCCTCAGCGTGGTTTGATGAGCAGTGCCATGTCCGCGCCCAGGATTCGAACCAACGAAACACTGGGCCACCTGCAGCGGAGCGCGCGAACTTAACCACTCGGCCACAGGGCCAGCCCCTGAAGGGGTCCTGACTTTTATTTTGAATGGTGGTTTCATATGTGCTTATTATACAGTCAAAAATAAGCAAAAAATTGTAAACCAATCACATAAAAGATGGCCAATATGGATCAATGACAAGCGTGTGTCATGAGCCAAGGATTCTGATTAAATCAACTCTGTGTACCTGAGATCCAATATGAAATCCTGGATAACGATGGTGATCACTCGGGGTAAAGGAAGAGCACACTCGGGGCGTGAGATGTTTTGAGAATTCAGCGAGATGAGCGTGATTATAAGTACAAAGTTGTCACGACAAATTCAGCTGTGAGAAAAATATGACCACATTTCTTTATTTCCTTTAAATCAATTGAAATTTGACTCCCAATTTGAAGGCACTTCAACTTGAGTTTGCAGTGGGGTTTACCCCTCTCTCTGCAACCTGCTCCCCCACCAAGGTTGAAGCCAGGATCTTCTAGAGCAGAAGGGAACTGGGGTCATCCTGCTGGCCATCCTGGGCTGAGTGCTCCCTCCAGCTCTGACAGCTTCATAGCTTCTTAACTGATTGAGAATGGGGGCGAATCTTTGGCGAGACTGGGAACCATGATCCCTAAGGTTTGGCCTGGATGGGTACACAGCACGGCTGTTTCTCTCTGAGGCTTTACCACCTGGATCAGGTCCTAGTTAAGACCCAGATAGCCTTGTCCCACTTTCTGGGAATCTCCTCTCTCTCCTTGTCCATGGAGTCACTCCTCTTGCCTCTGGTGTACCTGGAACATTCTCTTCAATAAATTAAAATTTTTCCAAATAATTGGAAATATATTGACATCAAGCAGCTTCTGCTTAATGACCTGCAAGTATATCCAAGGCAAGAAACCACTCCAGGACAATGGGACATAAAACATGTAGGCAGGAGAAGCACAAGCATTTTAGTAAATTTTCCTGCCTGTGTGTTAAGCACTGGCCAAGTGGCATTAGGTGCTCAGTAAACATTCTTGACCTGCCTCTACCCCCACGTTAGTGACAAGTGGCACGGGCTTTTGTTCCCTGATGGCTCAGGAAACCTTACACCTGAACCTGGAAGGGGATTTCAAGAGGGCACGGTGGAGAAACCTATCCCTGTGTGTGCCTCTTCCAACTCTGCTCTTCTCTCCCCAGAGCAAAAACCACAACCTGTGTGCTCTGGTGTCCAGAATAGTGTGACATACAGGAGATGCTCAACGAAAATTTCCTGACTGACAACTCCAAAATAGAAGGCGTGAAAGTATCATTTTTTCCTTGAAAGGAAGAAACCCTGGACAAAGGCAAAATCCACGTGTTGTAAAAGTGGCTGTGTCTTTCTCTGGCTGGCACACCCCAGTCCACTTCCTCCTTCCAGGTGGGAAGAGGCTGGATGCTCTCCAGTCCTGTGGACAGGAGTGACCTTCTTGCAGTGGGACTTGGAGCATCCATAGGTGCCTTTAAGATAGCCCACCACCCACGCCCCCTCCCACCAAACGTAACAAGATAGGAACTGAGCTCAGGGCTCTGTTTTCCTTTCGTTTCCATTGATTCATGCAATCAAGTAAAATAATGCACTACTGGCCCTTAAAAGAACAATAGTTTAATCTGAGAAAAGTCATTCTAAACAACAAACTGGCCATTCAGGAAAAAAATGTCCTTTGCCCTCTATGGTTCCACAGAGGTAACCTATTTATGACAGCCATCTCTTGCGTCTTTGGCAGACCCGGGACCGTCTGTCCAGATGGCCCCCTCCTATCACTGGGTGTTGCAATGTCATAAAAAGAAACCGTGCTTTGTGCTGGCTGATTTGAAAATGGATCTTTGTTATGGAGATAAATATAGAGAACGTATCAGGTTACTAATCTGCCATTGAACGTAGGCCTCAAAGGAAAGTCATAATCATGCTTGTCATAGCTGTCTTCAAAGGCTGTCACAAATATAGCTAATGAGTTCCAGGAGCACCTGCCTCCACCTTTATCGGCTTCCCTTTATTGACTTTTCTTTGTCTTTTGAAAATGATATCAACTGATTTCGTCATAATTAGATGATAATACTGAACAAAGTAGTGCTTTTTGATCTGCCTTATTATCATTGACCTTGTATCAGTGTTTCTCTTTAATTCAGCTACAGGGTAGTTGGAAATATTCTTGACCTGTATAGGTTGTTGTTGGAAGTTCATCTATTTTATCTGCAGTTGACTATAAATGTTTTGAGTGAGTAAATGAGAGCGAGCATTCAATTATCTCAAGCTGTCTTAAAGGTGTGTAAAGCTATCTTAAAGATGTGTAAAGCTATCTTTTTTGTAGCCTTATAGAAAAAGTCTTCATAATTTCTTTCAATAGTCCATTTCAAATTATTTAAAAATCGAAACTTTTTCTCTGTTTAAAGATGGAAAATAAGGGGTTACTGTCTGCTGCATAAAACTATTTAACATCATTTAAAAGTGTTATTAAATCACTTTCCAGGCGTTTCCGCTGACTATCTCCTCGCCTTCAACTTTTTTTTTTTCTTTTGAGGAAGATTAGCCCTGAGCTAACTACTGCCAGTCCTCCTCTTTTTTTTGCTGAGGAAGACTGGCCCTGAGCTAACATCCGGGCCCATCTTCCCCTACTTTATATGTGGGACTTCTACCACCCCATGGCGTGCCAAGCAGTGCATTGTCTGCACCCGGGATCCGAACCTGAGAACCCCGGGCCACCGAAGTGGAATGTGTGAACTTAACTGCTGCGCCACCGGGCCAGCCCCCCTTCAACTTTTTTGCCTTGATCTCATTTTGCAGACCTGGGTGGCTTCAGAACAAGTACTTGTGTGGCTTGTTGCTTAAAACTGTTAAACTGGATCTCAGATTTCTAGTACTTATTAACATCACCAGTTCTGAGCATAACAGAAAGATAAACTCACTGATCGCATGAGTTTGAGGACTATTCATACTTAAAAGTGCATTTGATATTAACATTTTAAAACTCATTTTTGGTTATAAGCAAACGAGATATTCTGAATAGAACAATTATCTTAAAATGTAAGTATAGACCTGATTAATTGTTGAAAACTCTGGACTAGATATTTTTACTTTTAGCATTATTTACATTTGGCTAATGATAGTTTCTACATTTGTGAAGTGCTTCTTTAATGGAAGGTCTTGATTCCTTCATCCTTTTTCCAATGGCAGGATCTCCATCCTGAGTTTCTTTTTTTTACTAAAGTTTATTTTGTAGAACAATTTTGGATTTATAAGCAAATTGTGAAGGTGAAACACAGACTTCTCAAACACCCCCAAGTCAGTGCCCTTATTAGACAGCTCATGTTAGTATGGTACGTTTGTTATGATTAATGAACCAACACTGATGTTACTATAAATGAAGTCCATACTTTATTCAGACTTCCTTAGTTTTTATCTAATGTCCCTTTTGTGTTCCAGGATCCCATCCAGGCTGCGACATTACATTCAGTCAGGTCTCCTGAGGCTCCTCTTGCTTGAGATAGTTTCTCAGACTTTCCTTGTTTTAGGTGACCTTGACAGTTTTGAGTAGAACTGGTCAAGGATTTGTAGAAGGTCCTTCAGTTGGAATTCGTGTGATGTCTCTCTGGTAATTAGAAGTGCATTATGGGTTTTGAGGAGGAAGGCCACAGAGGTCAAGTGCCACTTTCATTGTCTCATGTGAAGGTTCTATGAAATCACCTTAACTCATCACTGTTGATGTTGACCTTTGTCTTTTGGTGAAGGCAGCCTTTGTCAGATTTGCCCACTGTAAAGTTGCTCTTCTCTCAAACCTCCTCCCAACTTTCTGCACTGTGCTCTCTGTAAAGAAGTCACATGAATGGCCCACACTTACGGAGGGGGGGCTCCTATGTAAATTGTTTGGAATTCTCCTGCATGGGAGGTTTCTCTTCTCCCCCATTTATTTCTTTATTTGGCCATTCATTTCTATCATGATGGGCTCATGGACATCTACTTTATATTTTGAGTTATAATCCAGCACTCCTTGTTTTGTTGTTCACATTGTTCCAGCTTTGACCCTTGTGGGCTCTTTTAGCTGGCTCCTGTACCCTCAGACATACTTCCATCATGTAAGGTTTGTAAAAAAAAAAAAAAATGTTTAGCTTTTCCTTACTTTTTGGTGCTATAAGATGTTCCAGGCTTAGGTTGTATATTTTCTGCCCTGTCCTAGAATCAGCCATTTCTCCAAGAAGTCCTGTTTAATTTTATTGGTATTAGAACGGACAGTCTGGGTGCTACATGTATTTGTACCTGGGTGTCATTGCTTCTGGGCCCTCTCAACTGACTGAACAAGGAAATATATGTGTGTATTCTAATTAATGTATATACACATATCTATAAATATTTCTATATGTATCTGTATGTTCTTTCTGATGTCTCCAACTCTAATTCATTCCCATACGGATCATTTTAGCTTCCTCCTCACACTTGTCTCTGAAATCCCACTCCGACAGTGAGACATCATCCACCATCCCTTTCCCTTAACTGTTCAATTCCAGCATACGTGTATTTCGGTATTAGAATTCTTTACCCATACTCCCATGGGAAACAGCTTGGTCAATTAGAGTCCAGCGCCTGGTCATACAGACTCCACTCATTTCCAAGTTTACTTAGGTCAGTACTTTCCCCCACCCACCCTTCAGTGAGGTTGTTTCATGTATTTATAATACAGTTAGACTGTTGTGACATATTCTGCATTCCATTCTAGGATCCTCTGACCTCCTAAAAGAATTCTTTTTTACTTTGCATACAGCAAAGTCTCTTCTTTGTGTTGTAACGTTCTGTGGGTTTTCACAAAGGCAGAGTGTTGTGCATCTGAAATTCCAGGATCATACAGAATAGTTTCACTGCCCTAAGATGTACCCTGTGCTTCTCCCATTCCAACTTCCTCCCTTCCCCTGAGCCCTCGCAAACACTGATCTATTTACTGTCCCTGTAGTTTTTCCTTTTCCAGACAGTCATCTAATTGAGATCATATGAGAGATAGTCTTTTTACACTGACTTCTTTCACTTAGCAATATGCATTTAAGATTTGATTTATTCAGGTTTTTTGTGGCTTGATAGTTCATTTCTTTTTATCTCTGAATAATATACCATTGCAGGAATGTATCACAGTTTGTTTATGCATTCACCAATGGAAGACATCCTGGCTGCTTCCAGGTTTTGACAATTATGAATAAAGCTACTATAAATATTCACATGCAGATTTTTGTGTTGACATAACTTTTCCAATCAGTTGGGTAAATACCTAAGAGAGTGATTGCTAGATCATATGGGGAGACTATGTTTAGCTTTGCAAGAAACTGCCAAACTATCTCCCAAAGTGGCTGTATCATTTTGCATTTCTATCAGCAAAGACTGAGACTTCCTACTGTTCTCCATCTTCACTAGCAGTTGCTATCGTCATTTTTTAAATTTTAGCCATTCTAATAGTTGTATAGTGGTATTTCATTGTTGTTTTGTTTTATTATTATTATTTTAATTGGATTTTTTATTGTGGTACATTGGTTTATAATATTATGTAAATTTTGGGTGTACTTCGTTCTATTTCTATTTCTGTGTAGATTACATCATGTTCACCACCCAAAGACTCATTAAATCACACTTTCACCTTTCTCCCTCCCCCTTCCCCCTAGTAACCACCAATCCAGTCTCTGTCTTTATGTGTCTATTTGTTGCTGTTTTTATCTTCTATTTGTGAGTGAGATCTTATGGTATTTGACTTTCTCCCTCTGACTCATTTCACTTAGCATAATACCTTCGAGGTCCATCCATGTTCTCCCAAATGGCCAGATTTCATTGTTTTTATGGTCATTGTTGTTTTAATTTTCAGTTACCTAATGTCAAATAATATTGAGTGCTTACCTGCCACCTGTCTATCGTCTTTGGTGAAGTATCTGTTCAGATCTTTTATTCATTTTTTAATTGGGTTATTTGTTTTCTTATTGTTGAATTTAGGAGTTCTTTGTATATTTTGGATAAAAGTCCTTCATTAGATACATAATTTGCAAAGGTTTTCTCTTAGTCTGTGGCTGGCTTGTCTTTTCATTTTCTTAACAGTGTCTTCACGGAGAGAAGTTTTTAATTTTAGTAAAGTCCAACTTATCAATTTTTTTCTTTCACGTATTATGCTTTTGGTGTTGTAAAAACTCTTCACCAAACCCAAGATATCCTATTTTCTTCTAGAAGTTTTATAGTTTTGCATTTTACATTTACGTATATGATCCATTCTGAGTTAATTTTTGTGAAAAGTGGAGGGTCTGTTTCTAGGTTAAATTTTTCTGCATATGGATATCCAATTTTTCCAGCATCTTTTATCTGTTGAATTGCCTTTGCTTTTTTGTTAAAGATCAGTTAACTATATTTGTGGGGATCTATTTCAATGCTCTCTATTCTGTTCTATTGATCTATGTGTCTACTCTTTTGCCAAAACCATACTGTCTCGATTATTGTAACTTTACAATGTCTTAAAGTCGGGTTCTGTCAGTTCTGCAATTTTGTTCTTCTTCAGGATTGTGTTCGATATTTTGGGTATTTTTGTCTTTCCATACAGATTTCGCAACAAGTTTGTCAATATGTACAAAATAGCTTGCTGAGATTTTGATCGGGATCATGTTGAATCTATAGAATTGAATCTACAGAATTAAATCTATAAATTGGGAAGAATTGATGTCTTAATAACATTAATTCTTCTAACCCATGACCACAGAATATCTTTCCATTTACTTAGATTATTTTTAAGTAGCTTTTAGTAGTTTTCTGTATATAGACCCTGTACATATTTTGTTAGGTGTATGCCTAAGTGTTTCATTATTTTGGAGCTATTGTAAATGATATAACTTTTTAAATTCAAAGTCTTATTTGCTAGTATATAGGAAAGCAATTGACTTTGGATCCTAAAACCTTGCTATATTCATTAGTAGTTACCAGAGGGTTTTTTTGGTCCATTCTTTGAGATTTTCTACATAGACAATCATGTCATCTGTGAACAAAGATAATGTTTATTTCTTCCTTCCCATCTCCTATACCTTTTATTTCCTTTTCTTGTCTTATTGCAGTAGCTAGGACTTATGCTTCAATGCTGAGTAGACATGGTAAGGGAGGACACTGTTGCCTTGTTCCTGATCTTAGGGGAAATGCATGTAGTTTCTCACCATTGAGTATAATGTTAGCTTTTGCTTCCTTTTTAAATTAAGTATTTGTTTTGGTCAGTTCAGGCTGTTATAACAGTATACCATAGACTGGGTGGCTTATAAAACAATAGAAATTTATTTCTCCTAGTTCTGGAGGCTGGGAAGACCAAAGTGTGGGCAGATTCGGTGTCTGGTGAGAGCTTCCTTCCTGGTTCATAGACAGCTGTCTTCTAGCTGTCTCCTCACATGGTGGAAGGAGTGAGAGGGCTCTCTTGGGTCTCTTTCATAAGTGCACTAATTCCATTCGTGGTCCTCATGCCTAATCATCTCCCAAAGGCTCTCTCTGGGTGGTGAAGTATAGCATCCACAAATAGTCCTTATTTTCTATAAACTCAAGACAAGCTCTATGTCCACAAGTTCAAAATATTAATTGTACACAACTGGGTTTCATGAAGTTCATTAAATCTTAGGGGTTTAGAGCAAAGTTACGACTTCTATTTACTACCAGTTAGTTAAATGAGCTTGATAAAGCTGCTAGAGCCAGTTAAAAGCAAAAGATTTCCAAATGATTTATCTCTCAGGAGAGTAGAATGAGCTCTTAAAATCTCTTGTACTAAAGTACTTCTACTTTAGAGAGATACGTATAATATGAAAGTTCAGGGGTCTTTTTGTCAACCTTATAAATAGGTTTAGAAAATTTATCAGCCCTCTGAAACATGCACAATATCAGCCAGCAAAATTTTTATCAAGAGTGTCATGGTGATGAAATACCTGATAGCTATGAATGTTAAGCATGGAGTATACTGGGATGCATTTCAGTTTGATGAATATTCCTGTACCTATGATCTTTTAAAACTTTCCTTAAAATCTAATGCTAATAATGAGCCTTGCAGGAGAATGAAGTCTGGTTCTTCATTATAAATACTGAATTACATGAAAAGGGTCTGTTTTGGATCATTTGTGTTGTTAAGTATAACATTTCCTAATCCTATTTTGATAAGCCACAGTGAATGAGCAGTCTTCTATTCCACACATAGATAACTACAATAGATTTTATATACTGTCTCTAGAAATACACAAATCCAGGGCTCAAGACACAGTGTGAGCTTCATTTGGCTGTTCATCTGTATCTTCTGTCATATCCTTTAATAAAATGGTAAACACACACACAAAAAAGTGCACGTAAAACTCTACCTTCAAGGAGGCTGTTACTTCTGTGCTGGCCCTGTGTCCAACTCTCGTCTTTCTTTCAGTGTTTTTTCCAGAACTTTGGTCCTTCTAGTTCTTTCTACAAACTCCTGTTTCTCACACTAATGAAAAAATTTTAAACCTTTCATTTCTTGGTCCTTTAAATGCACTTTTTTTCCTATCCTACTTCAGGAAAAACTCCATAATTCCTATTCATGAAAGTGCAAATTTTCTATCCCCTTTGGTACCATGGAATTCACGATTTATTTCTTGTTCATATTTGTTAGATTTTTCGTTTTCCTGGTGTGGGAGAGAGAGAGAATCTGAAGGAATAAAATTCAGGAGTCTTGATTTTTTGGTCGTTAACACCGTGTTCAATGGAATTTACAGATTAAGCCAAATTCCTAATTTGTCTTAATATGCACAATAAAGGCTCCATTCTAATTCTGTATATTTGATTTATTGCAGTGAACATGAGGTCATTAGAAGATTTTTTTCTGTGCTATGATTACCTCTTATTTTTCTCCCAGAGTTCTGAGACTAGATTGGCCATCCATCTAGTCTCACATTTCTATATGAAAAATTTTGTTTCTGTCAAGTGAATAAATAAAGAACAAATCAAAGAACTAGAAGAACCAAGTGGTGTTTAGTCTCACCTCCAGCTTTAGAATGAAAGTCAACGTGAAATGTGGTAGCCAAGGCACACTTCTTTTTTTAAATCATGATAAATTAAAAGATGAATAACGTTAATTCTAATTTGAGTTAGCCTTAAGAAAAAGTAAATACCAATTGTAATTTAGCCATCTGTCATTTGATCTTTGCTTGAGTTCTTCCCTTTATAATAATGGGTTTGAATTGTTTTAAGTGTCTGACAAAGGTCCTCTGTCTTCATTACAGAAGATAGTCACATTTCAGGAAATAAGAGAAGATTTCTTACAGCCAGATTTGGAGTAGGTACTCCACTATGTTTTTAAAAAGTAATGATGATTATTGTGCCATTATCCAAAAGGAATCATCATGATCCTTCTTACAAATAGAAGTATTTTTTGTCTTGTTGTTAAAGGGGAGCATATAAAAATCAAGCGACTTCCAGCTCCTGAGCTGAAGGAAAAGCTGGAAAGCTCTGGAGGATGATAATGCCTGTGCTTACTTGCAGAAAGGAATTTAATCTTCCTGTGAGTAAAGACCTTAAGGTGAGGAAAAAACGGAAATGAACATGTTGTCATGTATCTAGACAAGCAATATGTGACAAACAGAATCTGGAGAACATCTTGCCAAGCAGGGAACCCACTCAGAAAACGTGGGTTCAAAGTTTGGAACCAGTTTCAAGCTTTTTACTCTTGGCAAAGCTGTCATTTCCTGTTCTTCAGAAGACTCTTTTGAGGAGTTTAACTGAAGGATTGAAAAGCTTCTTAGTCATCTAATGGCCATGAGAAAGAATGTTTGCAACTTTTTGGAGAGGCACGATTGGATGAGTGAATCAGAAACTAAATGAATTTCAAATGACAGATTTGATTCAACATTGATCTCCCCTCTTCAATATGCTGGTGTAAGGTGGGCCATGGCCACAAGACTAGCACATGACAATGGGTGAGATGTGGAGAGGCTTTTACAGAAGCAGTTTACTTGTAGAGAGATCTGGGAGCTAACTGGAACCCCCAAAAGGTTTTGCCCTATGTAGACCATGAACTTGTTACTGAAAAGGAAAAACAAAGCCGTCCTTAAGAACATCCAAGATAGGAGGCTTCATGAGTCCAGATAGCAAGGGAAAGTGGACAGATGATGATACATCAATCAGAAGTCAATCCTGGGGAAGAAACAGAGAGAAGCAAGATGCAGAACTGGAGCTAAGTCCACAAATAAGGAGTATGAAAAGTATTCATTTTATGCCAAGTCCAACATGTGATGTTGGGATAAATATAGGCCTTTCATGACATTCTACCAATTGGGGCAGTTTGTGAACGAGCACATGGGAGTCATGGGGAGCCTTTGGTGCTTTTATGTGTTCTGGGCATAAGTCCCTTCTGTGCACAAGGTGCTTACACTCGTAATCATCAAGAGGATAAAACTTAGAGTAGAGAGGATTTAGAATCTTCATCTCCAATTCAAAGTCCATGACCTTTAAAATCTCCCGCTAAAACGGGACCAGCTGTTTGGAAAGGAATCAAAGTCAAAGACTGATAAACCACTGATTAGAAGCCTTGCCTTACCCTTACCAAGGCTCCAAGATAACGAGAAGGACAATTCCAGAGGAGAAGCATCATTTAATATCATCCTGAGATGTTCTATACTTTAAGACTTGCTTTATTCTTGATTTTGGTCAGACTCTGTTGGAAGGTGGGTATTTTTCCCAGTCAGAAAAGCTTTCTTTGTTTGTTGTTGTTTCTTGTCATGTGTTTTCAAATATAGGAAAACATGCTTTACTGTTAAAGTTTCTTGCTTATGTTTTTTGGTCTCCAGAGAACATCTGTTGTTTTTGACTGTTCAACACTATTCTGCTTTTCAGAAATGGCTGCTCTTCCATCCAATATGATTCTATTGGGACTGCCAATCTTAATATCACACTCCTTGTGATCACACACATAATATCACACTCCTAGACACAAGAATGAGTGTATGACCTAGAATATATTTTTCTACTCTCTTGCTATTGTCAATTGATTGAAAGGCAGACATGTGACCCAAGGAAAGCCAATAAATGTATTTCTCCAAGAGTCCTCATTTTGGAGTTAAGAAGAGGTCCTTGCCTTTTTGGATAATAATGGTTGTAGGGTACTGTCTTCATTGGACTACAATTCAGCTGATATTAGGAAGACCTCAAGTTAGCATCAGCTTAAACAAGACAGAAACGATTCACATCTTGTGTAAAAGTCTGAGCTGTTTGGGAGTTCTCTACAACTAAGTCACTCGGGGCCCAAGCTCATTCTCTGTTGTTATCCTGAAATGCTAAACACACAGCTTCTGCTTCATGGTCCAGGATGACTGCTCCGGCTTCTAACTTATGTCTGCTTTACAGCCAGTGGGAAGGGAGAGAAGAACAAGGGGAGGACACACCACATATGTCATACTGCTCAGATCATCTCAGCCATAACTCATCTGGCCAATCTATCTTCAACGGAAGCTGGGCATAGTAGCCATTATACAGATAACCACATGACCAGTTAAAAATTCCGTTATTAGAGAAGAAGTGGAGAAAAGAAATTTAAGGAAACATGTATTTTTGCCAAAGATAAGCATCAAGTTTTCCTGGAAGCCACCTTTTCCACTATTTGAAGTCTTCCTGTAGTTGATAGGAATTGGTTGGAGTATCTGAGTGCATTTAACTGTCTGAATATAGTTGTGCTACTTCCTGACTTTCTTGTTAAATAGAAAAATGAATTTGTATCTGTGTGTTGCTAAATAAATTTAAGTCAAGATGTTGTTGCTTGTGATCCAGAGTCCTGATTAGTACAATGCTGCAAAGGACAAGGGGAAACTGGTTCTTAGTCATCAACAATGAGTAAAAAGAAGAGGCTTCCACTGCCTCTTATACAACAGAGTACATGTAGAAAAGTGGAGACTGCTAAAAACAATGATCCCTACATATTGAAAAGAGCTGTGGGATATTTGGCTCAAGAAAGATTTAAACTGAGCAAAGAATTTAAACCGTGAGAGATGGTTGAGGTTTGATGCAGGCTGAAGATAAGGATGAACAGTATAGGAATTAATAAGGATAAAATAACAACAAAAAACAGTCATTTCTTAAATGCCTATCGTGTGCCTAAAGAATGAAGTATTAAAATAATCTCATTTAATTTTCACTTCAGCTTTGTGGTAATCAGTTTTACCCTCATTTTATAGACAATCAGAAAGTTTAAATAACTTCCCCAAGATGACAGTTTGTGGCTAAGTCAGGATTGCGTCCTAATTTGACTCCCAAGCCGGCCTTAGTTTTCCCTTATTATCATCAGCGGTTTTGTCATGGTCATTGTCACTCCCTGTCCTTTTGAGCAGTACCCCCATCCCCACCAGCGCCATCACTGCATTGGAAGCACTCACGTTGCTGTCCTGACCGCCACCGGCTGATGTACTGCCCCCGGCCCCACTGCTTCCAGTAACAACACCAGAGTAATAACTCTTGAGGAGAAGATAAAATTTAAGTATTTGTTTTATTCCATGCAAAGGATAGTATTAGACATAGAATGGTCAATACATTTAATGTATCAAACAAAAAACTCACTCTGTATTTTATGTAAGTTATTAATACATTTTTCTTCTTGTATCTCAGAATGTATTGCACTTGCTGTCCAATTAGTTCCCTAGTATATAGACTTTTTAAGGACAAAAACCTTGTTTTATTAAAAAATAGAAACCATTAAAGAAAATAGTCTTTCTTGTGTCAGGCTTTAGATCTGATCCGAGAATGCAGTGCCGATCAAGGAGATGCAGGCACCACACAGTTGAGGAGCAGTTGTAATAATGTGTGTCAACTGCGAGGAGAGGGAATGACAAAGCACAGGCACCTCACATTTTCAGGGGTGGGGTGGAAAGATATCCTGAAGAGAGAGATCTTTAAACTGAGACCTAAGGGATGAGTAGGATGTGCAAGGAAAAAAGGGGAGCAGAGTGTTCCAGAACAAACGGCATGGACAAAGGCCCAGAGAGCAGAAGGGTATCTTTTTCTAGAAATTAATATTCACTGTGGCAGAGGGAAGGGCTGGAAGTGCAGGGGAGGTAAGTGTCAGGTCATGGGCACCGTGCTCAAAAAGGTGAAACCTCATTATGCAATCAGAATTGCATCTTAGCACTTCACTCAAGACTGCTGCTTGCATGTGGACAAGGAACTGTGGCATCAAGACTGGAGTCAGGGTTAGGATCATTATTCCCTTGCAGTAATCCACTGAAATGACCATCCTCAAGAATTATCTTACGTGAGATGGGGATAGTTTGCTTTCATCTTTATAAAGGCTGTGACAGGGAAAGAAATGCTCACATTTAGGAAATAATTATGAAGTAGAATCACCATGACAGGGCTGATTAGAAGAGGGACAGGAAAGAGAAGGAGGATTTAGAGATCACACCACTGCTTCTGCGTGGGCAGCCAGTGTCTGCTAATGTAATTCATGTAAATATGGAGCAAGGAAAGCTTTGGAGGAAAGAGAATGAATTAAGGTTTTTTGTGAAAAAACAGTTTTTATTTGGGAATAATTTCATGCTTAATGAAAAGTTGCAAAAGTGATACAGAGAACCTCTCAGACCCTTTATTCTCTCTGTCTCTCTCTCTGTATACAGATGTACCCAGACAGATAGACAGATAGATAGACAGACAGACAGATAGATAGATAAAGGTATAGATAGACAGATATTGCTGTCCCTGGATCATTTAAGAGTAAATTGTTCACATCATACATTTTTATCTCTAAATACTTCACTGTATATATTTTTAAGAACAAGCACACCCCTTTACATAACCACACTGCAGTTCCCCACTTTAGGAATTTTACACTGATATGACACTTCAATCTACTACCCATATTCCAAGTTTTTCAACTGATACAATAATGTCCTTTATAACATTTCTTCCTTTCAGAACTGGATCCATTCCACAATCATGTATTGCATTTCATTAGTGTCCTTTCATTGGAAATAGCTCCTCAAATTTTCTTCCATTTTTAAAATAAGAATATAGCTTCCCCCTTTATATAATAGGATATTTTCCATTTGGGATTGTCTGATGTGTTGCCCTGATTTGACACAGGATATGCATTCCAGGTCATAATATTCCGTAAGTGATGTCGTGTCCGTCTCAGGGGATTACATTCAGAGGCGTGTGATGTCCACCCACCCTCGTGGATGATTTTAGTTTTGATCATCTCATCAAGGTTTTGTCTTCTTTTTCTGCAGCAAAGTTACTTTTTCTCCTTTGCAACTTATGAGCATTTTATCCAGAGGTGCTCCAGGACCTATGAATAAACAGATGCTCTATTAAAATCTCTCTCCCCACCCCCGATGGTTAGCCATCCATTGACTATTCTTGTATGAGCCAATCTTTACTACAAGGTTGCCAAATGATTTTCCAGCTCCAGCACTCCATCCACGTTGGTCAGTTGGCATTGGATGCTAAGAGCCCTCCTTTCTCCCCCATGCATTTGATTTATCTACTTATTACAGCTAAGTACTTGTGAATTCCTGTTTTTCAATGGTTTATAATTTATTACCATTTTTAAGTATTTTGAGGCTAAAATTGTCCCATTTTTGGCCAGCTTGAGTATTTGCTTTCAGCTCTTAGATGTGAATTTTGCTGCTATGGATACTTAGTTTGAAGCCTGAGCATTTTACCATGGGATTTTCTGTGAAGCTGGTGCCGGTTGATAGGCTCAGTATTGTACATGCTGAGTTCTAGGACATAAAAGTGGAGATGTCGGAGAGGTTGTTGGATATATAGGTCTGCAAGTCAGGAGAGTAGTTCAGACTGAAGCCATTGCCTTGAGAACCCTCAACTATGTTGATGGTCATGGAAGTCTCGAAGGGAGATAAGATTGCTGAGGGTTTGAGTGAGCGGCAGTCTGGAGCATAAATCTAAGATGACCAATATTAACGAAAACAATAACAACAATAACCACAAGCACTGAGCTCATTTGAAATCACAAAAGTAGTAGATATTTATTGTAGAAATTTTTAAAAGATCAAACTAGAGGCATTTAAGAGACTTTTTAATGTCTTATGGCGACTGTATGATAGTGATAGGCACAAAGTTAGAATTCCGTGTTCCTTCTTCTTCCTCTCCTCTGCTCATTCTGTATTTCTCACTGAATGTTGTCTTTTAAGGCATACCTGGAAGAAACCTTCTGGTAATATTTGTGTCGATCCAAATTAAGCCTAAACTTACCTCAAACAAAAAATCCCATGTTAAAGCATTGAGGATTCGAACCAGTAGCAGCAGCAGCAGAACTCACCTCCAAGAGCTGAGAGCAAACGCTCCCTGGTCCGTCTGCTGAAATGTTCTCTTCTCCTGCTCCTTGTGGAGGGGCAGAACTCAGGTGCTCTATGAATCTGCGTTCAACGATGTCCAAGAAGCATCAGGAATGAGAGGCTATTGTTTAATGGAAATTTCCTCTAAAGTAGGCCCCACACACACAAAAAAACCATCATTAACCTTGGTGATTATAAATTTTGTGCATGTATTTGTTTTCTTGTGGGCAGAGGGCCTGTTGTGAATGAATGACGCCATGTAGGACTGAGAAATATGAAGTTAAGAGAGAGAACATTCCGGGTGCACACATGACAAAGCTCTCCTGTGGAAGATAAACTGGCTGTCAGGGTAAAAAAAAAAGAAGTCACCAGAACATATGTTTTTAGTCATGTGACTGAAAAACCACAAAGTTTTAGAAAGAGAGACGAAGTACACTCCTCAGAGGGATTCACAGAATTCTTGGGCAGAGTGTCATTCTTAGATGAGGTGATGGATTGGTGTGGCGGAAATATCAGAAGGAATCAGCATTCCAGTTAAACCTCCCAGAAAGTCACTGACTATTGTCCTTAATGCTCCTTATAACTCTATCCTTGGAAGTGCTTTACAATATGTTTGTAAAAAGAGATTATAATTCTTGAGCATTCTATATGTTCTTGAAACAGTTCCAACTGCTTACCATGTATTAAATTATTGAATCTTCAAAAAAATTTCTAAATTATACACTATTATAGTTTCCATTTTTCAGATGAAAACACTGAGCAATAGAGAGGTTGAATAGTTTGCCAAAACTTGTGCCACCAGGCAAGTAAATGCTATCGTGATTCATCTCACTTCTTCCCAAAAAAGCGAGCATAGGAGAATTAGCCATATTCTAAAACTTCTGTAAATGAATTGATTAATTCATGCTTAGCCATAGTAATATTTTTTTCTCAGTTAACCCTCCCACAAATAGTGCTAATATGTTCCACATCTGTTCTGAAAGTACTAATTATCTAATCTGGTACTGTGGTGTAAATTCATATTGAATGATTAGTATATTTTTATTTTTGCATACTGCTGAACACATAGAAGCTGTGTAAATTCTCAGAGTGGTACTATTTATGTATAATATAAATTTGCTGAGAAAGCCAATGATAATTGTCTTCATATTAATGAAATAGATCTCATTTTCCCTGTAGCTTAAGAAGAATGTCATTTAACTTTCTAATGTATCTTACAGATATGTCACATTATTTCATAATATTATAAATTTGATTTTAAAGTTTTAATCAATGAAGTAAAAAGCTACAATAATATCAATTTGTTGCAAAAATTCTTCTAAGAAATTTCTTTTGGAGAACTCCTTAATTCTATATACATAATATAATCTTAAATTCTTCTTCAGTATCTACATATTTTATAAAACATTATTCACAGAATTATTCTTAATTTCATTAATAGCACTACTAACATTCATTACTTTGTGAGCTCTTTCACGAGTCTTGAAGACCAATTGTTGCTATGCATAATGCCATGAATTACTAAAACATCTGTTGCTACTTTTTTTACAGTTTGTCATATACGTAAATTGCCTGTCAACCACGGCCTGGGCTCCATCTATTGCACAATGTATACCATTGGGAAATGGGCTTTTTCCAAGAATTAATTTTTAAGGCTTTCAAACATAAGTGACCCCTTTGTATACATTGTATGTAATTTTGAACATAACGTATCCACTAATACTTTTGCATTCCTTATGAACTTTACATTATGAGCCATGAAACTTTGTTATCAAACAGGATGGTTTCATCTATTGTAATCAAAATTTGCTTAACTGTAGTTCATTACTTAGCTGATCTTATCTACCTTTCTTAACGTTGTTGATTTTTCTTCAAAAAGAATCATTGCTTGCAGAAGAGAAGAAATTATTTCCTTTTTTTTCATTATCCTACCTATAAACCTCACTCACATGATAATACTAATTTTACTTGTTGTGGGGCTCACCACATTTTGTAATCATTTGTGTTCCTCTGTAGGAAATAAGTGATTAAAAGAGTTTTTTAAAAATTTTTGTTAGGTTTTGATATTTTATTGAAGTATAGTTGACATATGATATGATATTAGTTTCAAGTGTACCACACAGTGATTCAACATTTCTATACATTACGAACTGATCACCATGACAAGTCTAGTTACCATCTGTCACCATGCAAAGTTATTAGTTTTTAAATAAATCTAATGTTGCTATAATGATTATCAGTGTTTTTCTGTGAACCTCAGTAATATGAGACGTTTGCCAATTTTATCTTTTATATCTTTCCTGTCAGCAGTTTCTTTCTTTTCTTCTTTCCTTCCTTCTTTCTTCTTTCTTTCCTTCCTTCCTTCTTTCTTTCCTTCCTTCCTTCCTTTCTTTCTCTCTTTCTCTTTCCTTCTCTCTCTCTTTCTTTTTAAAAAACCTTGTGTAGAAGCAACAAAATAAAAAATAAACAAGTGAGACTACATCAAACTAAAAAGCTTCTGCACAGCAAAAAAAAAAAAAAAACTATCAACAAAGTGGAAAAACAACCTATGGAATGGAAAAAATATTTGCAAACCATATATTTAAGAGGTTAATAGTCAAAATATATAAAGAACTCATGCAACTCAATAGCAAAAAACAAATAATCCAATTAAAAAATGGGCAAAGGACCCGAATAAACATTTTTCCAAAGAAAATGTACAGATGGCCAACAGGTACATGAAAAGATGCTCAACATGACTAATCATCAGGGAAATGCATATTAAAACCACAATGAGATATCACCTTGCACCTGTTAGAATGGCTATCTTCAAAAAGACAAGAAATGACAAATGCTAGTAAGGATGTGGAGAAAAGGCAACTCTTGTGCACTATTGGTGGGAATGGAAATTGGTACAGCCACTATGGAAAACAGTATGGAGGTTCCTTAAAAAATTAAAATAGAACTGCCATAGATCCAGCAATTCTACTTCTGAGTATTTATCATTAGGAACCAAAAACCTAACTCAAAAAGACATCTGCACCCCTGTGCTCACTGGAGCATTATTTACAATAGTCAAGACATGGAAACAACCCGAGTGTCCATAGATGGCTGAATGGATAAAGGATTTGTGGTCTATATATACAATGGAATGTTATTCATCCATAAAAAACAAGGAAATTCTACCATTTGTGACAACATGGCTTGACCTCGAAGGTGTTATGTCAAGTGAAGTAAGTTAGACAGAGAAAGACAAATACTTTATGATCTCGCTTATATGTGGAATCTAAAAAAAAAACCAACAAAACCCAAAACACCAAGCTCATAGAAAAGAGATCAGGTTTGTGGGTACCAGAGGCAGGGGTGGGGGAAGGGGAAAATGGAGGAAGGTGGTCACAAGGTACACACTTCCAGTTACAAGATAAATAAGTACTAGGGTTGTACTTATGTACATCACGTACAGCTTGTGCATACAATGTACAACATGATGACAATAGTTAACACTGCTGTATGATATATAGGGAAGTAGTTAAGAGAGTAAATCCTAAGAGTTCTCATCGCAAGGGGAAGTTTTTTTCTTTTCTTTTTATTTTATCTATATTAGAAGATGGATGTTACCTAAACCTATTGTGGTAACTAGTCATTTCATGATATACATAAATCAAATATCATGCTGCACACTCTAAACTTATACAGTGATGTATGTCAAGTATTTCTCAATGAAACTGGAAAAAATATTTGATCTACCAAAAATAAGTAAAAATAAAATGGAAAATAAAAAGAAAAACAAAAAGCTCTGTGTATAGACATCAGCCATATTTTATTTAATTCATTCCCAAACAATGGTCATTTAAATTTACCTTAGTTTTTGCTACAAAAAGTTAACATAATCTTAAATATGTCTTTGCAAACTTTATTCAAATATATCTATAAAAAATCCCCATAAACAGGATTTTTAGAAGAAGGGACATGTACATTTCTTTGATTGGGGGGGCAGGAGCTAGAATAAGGCTCTCACTGGTAAGCGGATTCTAAATTCCCTTATTTTCCTTCATTCTTCATTCTTGGTAGAGTTTAAAAATATTATTTAAAATTTTTTAATTATACTAAGATACATGAATTAATATTTGATGAGAAATTATCTGGAGAAAAATTTTTGTTTCCTTTTTAATCTCTGCTAAACTGTTTTGTGTTGGAGGGAGCATGCATACACACACACGGATACAGATTTTTTTCTTTTTATATATATGGATTATACTATACATATTGTGCTAGGAATATGTCAGATCATTAGGTCAAATCTTTTTATGTTTTTCTTTTTAAATCAACTTCACTGAAGTTTAATTTAAATA
This sequence comes from Equus quagga, assembly GCF_021613505.1. NCBI lineage: Eukaryota > Metazoa > Chordata > Mammalia > Perissodactyla > Equidae > Equus > Equus quagga. Next base: position 2,803,945 of record NC_060269.1, on the reverse strand, counting down.
CAATAAAATGCATCCATATAAAATGTACGATTTGATGGGTTTCAACAAATGTTTATACCCGTGTAACCACCACCACAGTGAAGATATGAACCATTTCCATGATCCTACACAATCTCTTGTAGTTCCTTGCAGTCAGTCTCTTCTCTGACCTTGGCCCTGTGCAACCACTGATCTCATTTCTATCATTCTAGCTGGAATTTGCCAGATTTAAAAACTCATATAAATGGAATCACACAGGAAGTAGTCCCTTGTGTTTGGTATACTGATACCAGGCACTTGTTTTTTGAGAGTCATTCATGTTGTTGTGTCGATGGTTCATTCCTTTTATTACTGAGCATGTCTATATATGGATTTGTTTATGCATTTACCTCTGATGGATGTTTGGGAGTTTCCAGGCTTTGGCTATTATGAACAAGGCTGCTCTGTACATTTGTATACATGTCTTTTGGGGGACATATAGCATCATTTGTTTTGAGTAAATACTCAGGAGTGGAATTTCTGGGTTATATGGTAGGTATATGTTCAATTTTATCCAAAACTGACAAGCAGTTCTCCAATGTGATTGCACCATTTTATACTTCCTCCAGCACTGCACCTTCCGAATGACATCTTTGAAAAGCAGAAGCTGTTAATTTTGGTGCAGACCAATTTATCAACATTTTTTAAATGGTCTGTGAAGCTAGTTTCCTTACAAAGGAATCTTTGCCTAATCTAAGAAGTAAAGATTGTCTCATGATTTCTTCTAAAAGTTGTATAGTTTTAGCTTTAACTTTTCATTTTAAGATCATTTTAAGTTAATTTCAGTCTACGTTATCAGATAAGTATGGAGATTTACTTTTCTCCACGGGTGTATTCAATATTTTAGCACTATTTTTTTTTAAAGCGTATTCTTTCTCGATTGAAGTACTTTAGCACCTTTGTTGAAAATTAATTGGCCGAACACGTGTGGGTTTCTTTCTGGACTCTGTTCCATTCCGTTGATCTGAGATGTATTCTCAGGCCAGCATGGCATTGTCTTGCTTATTGTAGCTTTGAAATAATCCTCGAAGCCATAGGATAAGTCCCGCAACTTTGTTCTTTTTCAAAATGTTTTTACTATCCTAGATTTTTTACCTTTTCATATAAATGTTAAAATCAGCTTTTCATTTTTTTAAAGCCTGCTAGAATTTGAATTTTCTATCCCTGGTCTGCAGAAATTTGATCACGATGTGCCTTAGTGTAGCGTGTCTGTGCATGTTTATCCTGCTTTGGATTTTTTATTCTCTTTGGTTTATGATTTATACTTTTCATCAAATTTGTTAAGTTTTTGGCCATAATTCCTTCAAATATTTTTCCTGCCAAATTCATCCTGGGACTCTAATTGCACACTTTAGGACCATTTGATATTTACCCACATGTCCTGTGGCTCAATTGATTTTTTTTCAGCCTCCCCTATAACTCTCCATCTTTTAGTTTAAATATTTTCTGTTGAAGTTTATTAATCCTTAGTTTTCTTGCAGTGTCAAATCTGATGTTAATTGTGTCCAATGAACTTTTTATTTCAGGTATTGTACTTTTTGGTTTCAATTGATTTTTTAAAGATAGTTCTTCTTTTCACTATATTCATATTTTTCTTTAAATCCTCAAGCATATTATAATAGTTATTTAAACACCTTTTCTGCTAATTCCATCATCTTTGTCATTTTCCTGCCTGATTCTATCACTTATTTTTCTTCTGATTTAGGTCACATTTTCCTGCGTTTTGTCATTCAGTCTTTTTTTATTGGATCCTGGTGATTGTAAATGTTACATTGTTTAGAATCTTGATTTTCGTGTCTTCATTTAAAGAACATTTATTTTACTCAGGCAGGCTGATGAGTTACTGCAGATCAATGTGATTCTTCCAGTCATGCGTTCATACTCTGTTGGGAGGGTGAGTAGCCCCCATATTCTGGGGCTGTTCAGCCCTTCTATGGCTCTGCAGGGTCTGCTAAGGTCTCCTCCCTCTCGCTCGTCCACATTTGAATGTCTCTCGGCACTGTGCATCCCGAGACCGGTGTTGGCTTCTGTAGAGGGTCACTCTTTCACAAGCAGCCTTGTATTCAGCCAAAGGCTCAGAAGGCCCACAGTCAGACTCCTGAGGCTCTTTCTCTGCATGCCTCCCTCCTTCCCACTGCTCTGGCTCACACGTTGCAGCCACCTCAGCCTCCCACACTCTGATCTCTCCTTTCACTCAACGTATCACCATGGTCCTCCTGCACGAAGATCAGGAAAGTGCCTCCAGGCTGCAGCCGAGATGTTCATCCGGATCACTTCCTTGGTTTCCTTTTCCTCAAGGATCACAGTCTTGTGCTGTCTCCTGTCCAGTGTCTGAAAACACTTGTTTCATGTATTTTGTACAATTTCTGCTTGTTTTACTGGGAGGGCCGGTCTGGTACCAATTACTCCATCTTTGCTAGAAGTAGAATGATAGGCACATTTTATTTTGGTCAATTTTGTCAGATTTCCCTTCAAGAAGATTGTGCCAATTATCGTTTCCACTAACTCTGTATGATAGTGGGTACTTATTTTTCTATCCATCATCAAAACTGTTTCATTCAGTGTTTTAATATTTGTCTATTTGAGAGGTAACAAATGGCACTTTATTGTTATTTTTATTCACAATTCTTTGAATATGAGTTAGGTTCAGTGATTTTTAACTATACTGTCAGCCATTTGTATTTAATTTTTTTGTTTGCCTATTTATGGATCTTAGTCATTTTCCCATTTATATTGCTCCTTTTTTATTGATTTCTTAGCATTCTTTTCATACTCATTCAGTTATTCATTCATTCAGTCATTCAACAAATATTTATTGTATACCAGCTATGCTCTAGGCCCTGTTCTAAGTGATGGGGATACCCCGCACTGATGAAGCTTATATTCTAACGAGTAATGAGAACAGAGAAAATTACTGCTGCATAAACACATTTGATGTAGCATGTGATGATAAGTAAGTATGGAGAAAAGTTAAGCAGGGTATGGAAAATTCAATAAATTGGAAAGAGATTTTTTGATTGGGAAGATTCTGTTTTATATAAGATCTCTAGAAAAAGATTCTTTGATGGGTGATATTTAACTGAGGACTTGAATGAACAGAGGGAGCAAGCCATGTGGATATCTGGAGGAAGAACATTCCAGTTAGATGAAACAGCTCAAGGAAAGACCCAACGATGGTTGTTTTGGGGCATGCTGGAAGAATTGGAAAGAGGCCACCATGGCGGAAAGGGGAAGAAAGGAGAGGCATGGAGCAGTGGTGGCCAATCAGATAGTTGGGGAGGGCATCTAGATTTCATAGAACTTGGCAAGAAATTGTGAATTCATTGTTAATTCTTTTGTCTGAGTAAGATGGGAAGCCACTGGAAGACAATGCACAGAAGATGGGCGGAACTGGTTTTTGTTTCTGAATGATCCTTCTAGTAGCTCTGTGGAGAAGATGCTGTCAGGGAACAAGAGGGAAACAGAACAGCAGCCACGTATCTCAATACATTGTTGAATAATCCAAAACTAATTGCATTCAGTTGTAGTGTTGCCTTTGTTAAATTCTCAGATGACTTTGGCTCTCTCAGTTCTTTGTCTTTCCCTTGTCCTTCACTGGTAGTGTTAAACTTTGTCTTGCTATCTGGTAGGTCTATAACTAGGGTGATACAGTCCCTTTACGCCTGTCGTTGGTCAATGAATGCCTGTTAATTACTTCTAATATGCCTTCTCCCGTCACATGTCCTGGTCTGGATGGTAAGCTACGTGGTCATTCCATCTATAACTGGTTACTCTTCTTTCATTCCATGTTTTTTGAGTCTTCTTGTATATTTATTTTTAAAAACCCACTATGATTTATTTCCTATTATGTTTCAATAAAAAGTCAAGTTGATATTTTGTTTGGAATAAAATTCAATTTTTAAACTAATTTTGGTATAATCAATATTTTTTGTAATATTTGACTTTTCTTAACCACAAAAAAGAGTTCTGCATTTTTAAATATTGAAGTCTTCTATAGCCTTCAGTAGGTTTTAAAACTTTTCTTTATATGGTTTCTGCACAATTTTTAATGCTTATATCTAGTCTTTTAACAAATTTTTTTTTTTTTTGGAATCTTTCAAACATGAAGAAGTAAAAAGTAGAGGATAACAGCCCCATATAATCATCACCCAGCTTCAACTACCACAAACATTTCCCTAATTTTCTAGTCATTTTAACATTTTTTGCTTATGTTACTGAATTATTTTTTCCTGCTCTATTTTTAAAACAATTATCGTTCATATACTATTATAAACTGCCACATTTCTGAATTCTATTATTGCTTTGAAAATGTCTTTTCTCGTGAGATTGTCACGTATAGAATCCTGTCAGTTGGAAATGACCATTTTGATCCCCTTCTCTCATTATTTACAACAGTTATTGGGCATTCTTACCTCATGTTAACCAATCTCATTAACTGGCATAGATTGAAAAATAGCATTATAATAAGTACCTTGCAATATTATTCCGATTTTAAGGAAATATGTTGATAGAAACTTTCATACCTTCTCCTTCTAAGAACGAAAAATTGTTTGTGCTGAAATTATGTATTTGCTAGCTTTTGATAGAGATTTCTTTTTGTAAATTTAACAGTTTTAATACTATAAAAGCAACATCTACTTATTGCATGAATGTTGAAAAACACAGAATACTATAACAAAAAAACAAATCATGCTAAATTTCACCAGCAAAATATAACTTTAAATATTAATATTTTCTTTAGTAATTATTTTTTTATGAACATAAAAATGTATATCTGATAAGTTTCCCAATACGTGATAATTTGAGTCCAGATTTTGTACCCTTAACTTTACAAGCTAAGCAGTCTTACACCTTCTAAGAGATTCTCATAAGCACCTTTTTCAATGAATGCATACCATTCCGTTGGCTCCCCATATCGCTTGGTGATGGGCTATCAGTTCCAGGCAGTGCTTCACCCTGTGGGGAGGACGTCACTCGATTGCAGTGTGTGCAACAGGGCCACGAAGACAAATCACCCCAAGCCACAAACCACGTGAGCAGACTCTGCACGCCTGGCCTTCTCCATGTCACATTCTGTTCCATCACCGAGCAGGTAAACTGACTACCAATCTCCCACTTTTGAGCTTTAAGCAGTCACATTTATTTAAGCAGTCCCATGTATTTTATTCAATACATATGTTATGTATTGAGCATCAGTGACCTGGGATGGACAATGGATTATCTTTTTGTAAATGGTCTATCTAGTACGAGGATCTGACGCTTCCCTGGTGGTTTCCAGGACTGGACACACTGGGCTGTCCCTGAAGAAGCTCCCATGGTGAGCATATCCCTTTCCGAGCTGGAGAAAGACAGACCAGAGCCTGAGCTGCCCCAGAACCACAAAGGCTCAACTTCCCCCAGTTTCTCTCACCATGGCACTGGGATCAGAACAGTGAATGTGTGTTATGCGGATTATGTTGTAATATAACCTTTTATTGTCTCCTGGAAGTGCTGACAAGGGGCAGAATAAAACAATCTATTCTCTTGAATGTCTCTTTTTCTCAATAGTCAATACTAGGGCCAGGGTTTAATAAAGAGCATCTTTTTGCTTCCTCTTTTATGTAGAAAGAACACTAAGACAATTTTGTACATGGGTCTGATTGTTTCCCTAGGATAAATTCTTAGAAGTCAAAGGGCTGCAGGCAAGCATCTTAATTGTATGACACACTGCCATGTTGGCTTCCAGCTGTGCCGTGTCTACTTACATTCTTACCGGCAGCGTCTGAGGAGTCCTTTTTCTTCACTTCCCAGCCAACATGGGTGTTATCAACTTTTTGAATTTTGTGTATCTGATGCGCAAAATACGATACCCAGTACTGCTTAAACATCTATCTTTGTGATTAGACATATTTTCTGGCCATTTTTACCTCCACTATTAATCACTTATCCATATTCTCTTTGGGTCTTTGTATTTTTCTTATTGCTTTATAGAAGTATGGTTTTGATAAGGGATCCGACCATTTTATCTTCATATATATGATCCTTCTAGTTGGCCTTGTCTCATTGTTTGGAAATTGTGATAATAAATAAGTTGATAAATCTTTCCCTGGACAGCAAAATTTCTGTAAAGATCTGTCTAAAGTTTCTCCCTTGTTCTTCAGCAGCGAGGCAGGACAGCCTGGTGTGGGCATTTGCACCAGTCCTAGCACTGTCTCAGGAGCTTCATGCTCGGGGAAGTTATGCAATGTGGTCTCTGCTTGTGGGTCCTGCACTCGCCTCCCCTCCTCACACTCTGCTCTGGCACCCTGTCCTCTGTGCCAAGCTCCCACTTGCCGCGAGGCCTTCACACAGGAGCTATACTTTCCCCTGACTTGTCACCTTGTGATTCCTCAGGGCTTCGTGTAAATGTACCTTCTCATCCAACAAGAAAGGGTGGGTGTTTGGGGCAGACACTGAAAGCTAGCTCACTCAAAAACCGGTTCCAACCCCCTTCACTCTGCCGTCCTCTCCTGTACAGCAGGTTCTCAGAGCGTGGTCCTGAGACCAGCAGCATCAGCTTTTCTGTAGATCCATTGGAAATGCAAATTCTCAGGCTCCTCCCCAAACCTGTCTAATCAGAACTTCCGGGTGGGGTCCAGCAGTCAGTGTTTTAAGAAGCTCAAGTTGATTCTGATGCACTAAAAGTTTGAGAACCTAAACACTATTGAAAGTGGAATGCTAAATACCCATTCCCCAGCCTCCCTTGATGCTAAAAGTGGCCATGCCATATAGTTCTGGCTGATGAGAATTAAGTGAACTCAGCTGCCAAGGGTCCTGGGACACATTTTTCTGTCTGTAAAAAAAAAAAAGGACAGATGCAGCTAGGGTGGTCCTTTGCCTTTCTCCCTTCTTCTTGTCTAGAATACTTAAGAAAAGTCTGGAGATACAGTAGTCACTTTGTAACCATGAGGTGATATACAGTACATAACAGAAAAGCCAATACACTAAGAATGGTAAGATGGGGAGAAAGAATCTGGGGTACCTGATAACTTAGTTAAGTAGCTAAACTAGTTAGAAGAAATTAACGACTTTTTGCTAACATCTGTGCCAATCTTCCTCTATTTTATGTGGGATGCCCCCACAGTGTGGCTCAGTCAGCAGTGTGTAGGCCCACCGCCAGATCCGAACGAGCAGCCAAAACAGTGGGTGAGAACTTAACCTCCTGGCCACTGGGCTGGCCTGTATATAATAGTTTTTAATTTTAAAAAGTTTTAAAATACAAATGCAAGTCTATTTACAGCCATATGCTCTAGTAATTACCCTAAAAAATCCTTTAGCTCCCACGCACTCACACTTGTTCCAGGAGATATAAAACACCTTATTTAAACGTGGGTCTGGAAACCACATGAGAACTGAAGCTGGACAGGTAGGCGGGAGCGGAGGCTGCGGCTTTCCGGAAAAGGCAGTCGGAGACACGCTGCCAGCCTCGCCAACCAGGGGCTGCGGTGTAAGAGGCGCGCGGAGAAAGCAGACCCGGCGTCCTGCCCTCCGGACGCGAGCTGCGGCCCTCGCATTGAGCCGCGAGGCCTCCCTGGACGCTGAAGCCGCTCGCCTGAGGAGGCGGGCAGCCGGGAAAGGTAACCATCGCAGCCCAGGCTCTGGGAAGAGAAATCTCTCCTGACAGTACTTATCTGTGACTCTTCCACACACGGGTTAGGTGTTTTAATTTCCTGTATTATCTTGAAATTACCATAAAGAGCGGCCCCAAGTTAGTCACGCCTTTAGAGCAGACGGCAGGGGCAAAATCAAAACTCCCTGGAGGGACCCCCCTTCGAGCAGGCCGGATGGTGCTTCCAGAGAGAAAATCCCACGACATGTGAGGTCACGATCTAAAAGCACAAGGAACGCAAGAATGCAGTTCACTCCAAACAGCGGATAACCCAGGAGCAGCATTAGACCCCTCGGAATGTCTAACTCCTTAGGATGAAAAGATAGAGGGTATAAGATAACATGCTTAAATGATAAGGATTAAAAGACAAAAAAAATCTATGACTTGGACTTGTTACAGTGGAGGGAGTAAGACGTTAAGTTCTTGAAGTATCTTGAAGGTAGAGCTGGCAGGATTTGCTAATGGAGTGGATCTGAGGTGTGAGAGAAAAGAGACCTCAAATTTTGAGTATGGTTTTGGTCTGAGTAAATGGAAAAACAGACATTAAAACAAAAAAAATCATTAGAGATAAAGAAGATAAAATGATTTCTTGAATAAGAAGATACAAAGATTCTAAGTTTGTATATACCTAATAACAGACTTCAAATATGTGATAAAATTCACAGAATTACAAAGAGTTATTGAAAAACCCACTATCATAGTGGGGAATTTTAAACAAACTTGCCATAGTAATGGAGAGAGCAAAGAGAAAAAAGTTAAAACATAAAAGATTTCAATAGCACATTCAAAAATTGGATCTAATGGACATATATTAAGTTTCTGTACTCAATAATTACTGAGTACACATTTTATGCACACATGTAGTATTTACAGGAATTGAACTCAAATTGAGCGATAAAGCAAACTTAGCAAATACCAAAAAATCAATATCAAAAAGGCAATATTTTCTGACCACAATTGGTATAGTTTAGGTATAAATAACAAAACATATTTACTCCCTCCCCTGTATGTTTAGACATTCCAAAATATTTTCTAAATGATTTATGGGTCAAAAAATTAATAAAAATGAGAAAATATTTATGACATTTATGATAACATTTTATCTATCAAAATTTGTGTTGCAATTAAATTAGTATTTGAGAAAAATTTATAGTTCCAAACACTCGTAATAAAATGTAGATTTTATTGTCATCACATCTGTGTGACCCCATTTAAATTATTGCTGAAAATGTCGTATAGACATAGTGGTGAGCACTCCTTCCATGTTAATATACATAATAATGCTTTTTTGTATACAGTTTTAAGACCAACTGTGAATACACTCATCTGTATTATTAAAAAAAACCCACTTTTATATATGACGGATCATGTAAATTTCTAAACTTTCTGTCAGTGTTTGCCTTTATCTTAATGTTCTATCTGAATCACTTAGATTTTCCAAGCACACCACTTCCTCTGTTTGGAATGCCCTCTCCCTTCGTCCTCCTGGATAATTCCCACCTTTTTTTGACCTCTGATCAAAGTACCCTTCCTCTGATTGTGGGCTTTGGCTTCACTCTCCACTCATCACACTCCCTCCTCCATAAAATGTGTCTTGTACGTATACCTGCTGTTTTATATATAGAATTGTATTGCAGTGATTTTTGTATACCTATCTCTTCTACTGTCCTCAACTGTTTGAAAGCAAATACCGTATCTGAATCAGCATCCCCGCAGAGCCTGATGTAGTAGGTGCCCCGGGAATAGCTAGTAGACTCCAGCAAGGGGAAACCATGCGGTCCTTCCACACACTCTTTCTTCTTCCATGAAGCAAGATGGATGAGCTCCAAAATCTTCTTCTGCTCTAATGTGTATAATTGTAATTCTATATTGTCATGCAACTAATCTGCTTCTCTAGGGCATTATCACAGACGGATATAAGGAAATACAGGAAGACAGAGAGAGGGAAAGAGAGCAGATAAGGATCCATGTACTTCAGAGTTTAACATTTGCTTTAAGTGCAGGTAACGTCAGTGGAAGTTCAGGAGGAGGGACAGAGAGGGGAGGACGGGAGAGAAGTAGACAGAAAGATGTGGAGCATTGATACTTAAAAAGTGTGCAAAGTAAGGTCAATTCATGAGAGATTTAGATAGGAATCTCCATGGAGAGGAGAGGGAGGGCACTGGCAGAGAAGCTAAAGGAAGGAGTGGGTGTCCCCGAGGGAAAGACCAACACACCGTGCGTGATGCAGTTAAGAGGAGGCTTGAGGAAAGAGGCCACGCTGGGCCACGTGTTCATAAAGAGCTGCCTCTGTGCTGGGCCACAGTGGATGTTGTAAGAGCTAAATGGGGGATAAACATTCCGGGTGGACCATTGTAATTTAGAATGATTTAAAAGGAAAAAATAAACTTTGAAAACACTTAAAAAAACTTTTTTAAAGCAAACGCTTTTCAAAATCTTTATCCAAAGTGAAAAAGGTTTTAAGAGTAAAATCCTCATATATTTTATCATAATTTCTCTAATTATCTACATAACTTTATCTATTTCCTTTCTATTTATTCAGGACAAATCTTCTTTCTCTTTGGAGAGAAGAATAAACTCAACAAATGCTATATTGTTTCAAAAGTCTCAACTGCATTTTCCTGGCACTCTCCCTTACTTTACGTGCCTCCCTCCAACACTGACTTCTGACAGTTGATGGTTTCCTTGTATCACAGTGAAAGTCAGGGTGGGCTTAAGAAAAAAGAAGAGAACTTTCAGAAAGAACATTTGCTATTGATTATGAGAATGTGTCAGATATGTGCATGGGGAGGTGGGGAGGGCGAGTGGGGGGTAGTTGCACGATCTATTAATGAGAAACAGTTTAATGCGGGAGATCACTAAAGCATGGCCAGTTCTGAAGCCAAAACCCACACATTCTTAACTTTCCCCCCAGCTTTAGGACCAGTCTCCACACACAGTACAGGAACTGGACCATTATTCTTTGAAAGCAAAGCCAGTGTTTAGAAAATCTGAAATTGAGCTAACAGCAGAGCATATAGAAGTCACACAGGATGTTATTTTAAACTGTAATGCAGAAATGTCAGTTCATTTGATATCTTTATTTGTTACATGTGGGCTTGAAGAAAGCATATTATGTACACTTTTGCTTTACAGATACTCTGTTACAGGGTGTGTTCAACAGTCAGGGAAGTTTGAGGTCCATCAAAAAGACAGGATCTTTCCTGAATGGTTTTTGGAGCTGTGAGAAAAGAGCATACAATGATTTCTCTCATCCTTTCCCCTAGAACAATATATATGTTTTAAAATATCACCCAGGAGTCATTCAGAAAGGGTGTCTAACTGGGAGAATCACGTAACTGAAATGGTAATGCAATTTAAACAGCTAATTCATATTCTATCAGTGTACTCTCTCTCCATTGCGCATAAGTCAAAGGTTTAAACACACAATTGGATCCAAAGAAAGAGTTGTGCACTATTCAGTGTGATGAACCTCACATCGAGTGGGTTGCTCTTGACTGGTGTTTGTGCCATCACACAAACACTAGGGCCCAAAGAGCTCACATAAACCACATCCGGCACTTTTTTCTCTTTTTGCTGCATTATCAGTTTTGACTACTTCCAAACTGTTAAATCAGTTGGTTAATTATTGGCCTTCTACTAAATGATTAGCTGCTGTAAAAGGGAAAAAACAGAATGTGAAGTTTCAAATCAATGGCACATGCTTTCATGTTCATGACGGTCTGGAGACTATACATGTCTATTTTGTATAAAATATATAAAAAGCATTAAAAAATTAATTGAAAATTTTTTATGTCTCTGCACTACAGATAAGCAGAAAACTCTTTTGGACAGAACACTAACATAAAGCAATCCTTAGCAATTTTATTGGAACTGTTTCCAAAGGGAAAAGAAAAGAACAAAGTTATTTTTCTTTAACAAGGACATAAAGAGAGAAAAATACGGTGTGAGAAAGGACTTTGATTGTATCAGTAGGAAAAAATGAGAAATGAAAGTCTGTAAGCTATAGCTACACCTGTGTGCTGTACCTGACGGGATTGAGAAACTGAAATTCAGTGACGGGTCTAGCGAGGCAGGCCTACATACTAAAAACATAGAATTTAATGTGGGGAGACTTTATAACTATGTATATTCCTAAAAGGAAATTTCACTTCTTTCCAAATGACTGTATCGATGTTTTTAAAATATGTAAAGCTAAAGATACTGAATAAGTTTTATTTTAAAAAATTGATTTATTGAAAGCTGCTCAGATAGGAGAGGAAGGTATTGTCTACTCTCATGGTGCATGTTGGAAAACACCGGGGGAGTATACAGCACTCAAGAACAGTTTTGTTGATAACCATTAAATCACCTGCATGTTTTCGTCCTTGTTATTTTACATTTCTGTGTTTTTACTTATATCCAATTATCATTTGTAGTGAAGTGGAAGATATTTTATTAAAGATTTAAACAACAGTAGGTCATACAAATCCACTGTCAAAAATACATTTTGACAATGAATACGTATTTTATTCAAGACTCTGTCCTATGCTTATCTTTAAAATTATTTTATTTATTCATTCAGTTATTCATCCGACAAATATACATTGAATGGCCTTTGTCTACCAGGCAGTGTCTAGGTAAAGGAGACAGGGCATTCATTAATTAATATATTTTGATAAGTTTGTTGTCAGTCTGTTCCCTGGAATTTGTGTCTTGGTGGAAGAATCTCAGTCTGTTTTGAAGAGAATAAAAAGGGGAGTTTGATGAGAGAGAAACGTTGAACAATCACTGGGTTCTACTCTGCACCTTTTAGAGTTTGTGAGTTCCTCCTACTGGCTCTGTTAAAACCTCTCCCTTCTTCATGTGAGAAATACCCAGCAACAGCTGAGTTTACTTTGATTTGACAAGACTTGAATTTTCCACTTTCACTGACATGGGGGCATTGGAGTTAAATCCACAGAGATCAGTTTTAAAAAGGCACAATTTGGGGCCGGCCCAGTGGTGTAGCAGTTAAGTTTGCACGCTCCACTTTGGCAGCCCAGGGTTTGCCGGTTTGGATCCCGGCTGCAGAACAATGTGCCACTTATCAAGCCATGCTGAGGCAGTCTCACATATAAAGTAGAGGAAGATGGGCATGGATGTTAGCTCAGGGCCAGTCTTCCTCAGCAAAAAGAGGAGGATTGGCAGCAGATGTTAGCTCAGGGCTAATCTACCTCAAAAAAAAAGGCATAATTTTTGCATATATGAATTTGTGATTGTAAACCATATGCTCATTACATACGCACTGCAAAGGATTTTGTGGAAAGTACAAATAAGTTATGTATAAAACCTTCACTGAATTATCTTACTCTTCTTTTAGAAGGGAAAATTTTTGAAATTCTGGCGTTACTCAAACTTACTCTTTCAACAACCCAGGAAATCAGGGTATCATTAATTACATATGGACTTCACCAATGCATGGGGATTCTGAGAGAGAGAGAATTTCATTTATACATATATATATTTATTTTTTTTAAATCACGAATTTAAATGGTAAACAAAATAGACTGTTACTACTGAGAATGTTGCATAAGAAAAAAATAGGAGAAAGAGATTCAGGCTGGTAAAATTCTGTAACTCATAGAGCTGCTCCGAGGTGGAAAAAATTAGGTGCCTGAAACATCGTTATCGCCCAAGAATTATTAATGACTATCATTTTGCTTCCATTAGTATCTATTTCCAGCATCACCATTCTCCTGAGATCTCTTATTAGCCCTGCCCCATCTTGTCCTCAGCTGACAATCTCAATGTCCAATTTACCAAGATTATTGAATTCCTAAGGTGTCTTCTCCCTCTGCTTCCTGCCTCTTAGTAATTAGCTTATCTATAAAAAGAAACCTCATTACCTGGAATCTTCCAGGCTTAGTGATGAGATATCACTCCTCTTGTGGGCCAGCGCATCTCTATCCTTAAATTCATCTTATCTTTTTCCTTTCTCTTCCATTTCTCCTATTTCAATCCCTTACATCTCCCTTGGATGATTCCAACTTTCAATCTAGTTTCCTTGTCCTCTTCCAAATCATTCTGTGCTATGTGGCCAGACTGGACTTTTCAAGTTATTTTTGTTCAAGCTGCTCCTCTACGTAAATCCTTTCCGTGGTATCCCTTTGTTCTTAGAATAAAGTGCTAATTCTGTTACGTGGCTACATGGTCTGACTTCGGCCTACATCTGTCCCCGCACCTCCCACCACACTGCACCTCTGCCACTCTGTGCCTGCAGCTACCCTGCCCTTCTCTGGGTCACATTCACAGAGCAAGTTCCTTCTCACTCCAGCTCTGCTCACATGGTCCCCTTTCCTTGGAATATCTTTCCACCACTCCAGCATTTTTATTACTTGACTTGATGCTATCCGTCTTATTCCAATTTCAATATTACTACATCAAGGAGAATTTCTCTGACATTCCAAACTTGCCCATCATTACTTCCTCTTAAAGTATCCTGAAATTTCTCTTCCCTCCCTAAGGTATCCTGAAGTTTCCCATGATAGTTATCTAAATTACAGATTTAATATTTACTTGTTCAATTCATTAATAACACAACCAAAACTTCAGCTAAGTTTCAGACTGTGTCTTCTTGCTCACTGTTGTATTTCTGGCACAAAGTGACTTGTCAATTATTTTTTTAATAAATAAATGAACAAACGCTGCTGCCATCACTAAAAATTTTGATGTTAGAAAAATTCCTTTACCCTGCTCTTCAGGCTATCAGATTTCACAGTTTTTTGCATGAGTTTTGACGTTAGCCTCAGCTTTAAACTCTCTGTAACCTACAGAGAAATTGACTGGGAATTTTAACTATTTCAGATCGAGATATGATAATTCAATCTCCTCCCCCTTCCAAAATTCTTTTATGGATAAGTGATGATTTTATAATTGAAATGTACCATCATTGACCTTGGGTGCATTATTTCTGGCCATCTTATAATTTTGTGCTCAGTAAGTGAAACGTGAGCAGGTTGGTTAATCTCTGACTTGATTTCCTCATTTTTAAATGTGAGGATATGCTTGGCCATCCATCTGAAGTCTTTAAAGGCATTCTTGGCAATAAATGATAGAAGTTCTTTATGATTCATATTATTAATATTAAAGCCAGATACAGCAGCCGTACCTGAAGCCTGTTTTTTATATATATTCAAATATATATATATATGTTTGAAAAGCCTGTAAATCTGAGTATTACTTGCTAGGATACTCAATGTACTTAACCAAAGAGCAAATTATTCCACAGGAAGGGGCCAAGAACAGAATTTGGTATAGGTAGGCATGAAGTAAGTGTTTGTTGAAAGAATGAATTAATAAAAGAGTAATTATAATATTGCAGATCTTCCATTTTGTAGAAATACAGGAAAAATGGAAGAAGAAGCTTCAAAACTAAAGGCTTAACCTAGCAAAATTAGGATATTTTAAAATCTTATATGCTCATATTGGTTGGAAAATTTTATGTATATTACTTTGGATTTTTAAGTGTAATTTCAATGTAATTAAACATTTAAATTAAAAATGATAAAAAGTCAATAAAAAGTAATATGAATTGTTATTAATTAAAAAAAAAACTCTTTAATACTCCCTAGTTGTGGTGGAATCCGTCCCAGATGGTTTTAAGTCCTACACTATCATTTCTGACTATGGACCTTGGACAGCCTGCTTTTTCAATGTCTCCATAATTTTCTCGTCTTGGAGGTTGAGAGAAGAGTATAGGTGTCTGTTTACTGCCAATGTCCCACGAGTCATGATCAACAAGACAATGACTATGTAAGGTTTTCGTGTGGTAGTTGGCATTCCAGGTCTATCCTGTGGGTGGCAGCCTGAGAGGCAACTCTGCTCCCCACTTCTCTCGGGCAGTAGTGCTTCTCTCTCAACTAAGTATTGATAACATTGCCTCCCTTAGTGAAGTCATTGAACCAATGGTCATACAGCCCCTGCTTCTCTGAGCTGATCTTAGACGTAGTAAGCAAATGAAGGGTAGGCCCCTGCTTCTCTTGTATCCGAGTCAGGAGGTGGAAGCACTAAGAACGCACTTTCTTCTGGCGAATTAGAGTCGCAATTCACGATGCTCATGGTGGGAGGAAGGTCTGCGGAGTCCTGGTCACAAACCAGGGCAGCCACAATTGACACTCGAGATCTGTACAGCAGGGTGGTGACCAAGAGGCAACCGACGCGCCCATCTTTCTTTGTGCCGGAGCAGAGGATTCCTATACCAAACATGCTAAGAAGAGGCATTAACATCACATTAGTCAAAAGTCACATTTACGCTTAGGAAGAGGATCCAGAGCTATTCCCGGGATGGAACCTTGAGGCAGAAAGGAGAAATTGGAAATAGGTGTTATTGGTCCCACTTCCATTTGTATTCACTGCATGCCCTCTCTCCCTCCAGAAAATAAAGATTTAAAAGGCCTACTTCCTAAGTGCTGTGAGCTGAATGTTTGTGTCTCCCCAAAATTCACGTATTGAAACCTAATCCCCAGTGTGATGGTATTAGGAGGTGGGGCCTTTGGGGGGTAATTAGGTCATGAGGGTGGAACCTCTTGTAGGATTAGTGCCCTTATAAAAAGAGGAGAGGCCTGAAATCTCTCTCGCTGCACACACAGAGGAAAGTGCATGTGAGGACGTAGCAGGAAGGGGCCCTCACCAAGGACTCCACCACATCGGAACCCCGATCTGGGACTCCAGCCTCCAGAATCTTGAGAAATAAATGTTTGCTGTTTAACCTTCCCAATCCTTCGTAATTTTTTATAGCAGCCCAAACTGACTAAAACACGAAGTTTCTAAGATTGATAGCTCAATTCATCCAAACTATCAAGATCATTTTGAGGTTAACCGTCTTTCAAATTATTTAACTTTCTTGGGAGCACTCTGAAACAACCTCAGTTGAATTAATGAAAATGTTAGACTGGAAACACACTAACCTAAAGACTATTGCAGAAGTCTGTGCGTGCACTGAAGCGGAGAGATGGAGGTGGCGCAGACAACGCACGTCAGGTTTCTTACTCCTGAGTGAGCTCTACTGTGGAGCTCCAAGTGCCAGCTGCCCAGTACAGTCATCAACAAGAATTACAAGACGGGAAAGTAATTGTTACAAAAACCACAGGATTTGGAATCCATCCTGCCAGCCTTCCAAACCTGGCTCTGTGACTTAAAATTTTACGTTAATTTAAGACAATCTAAGTGAACGTTTAAATAGCAAAACATGGAAATTGGTGGGTAGAGGGGACAGGCATATTTTATAAAATAATTTATCACTTCACAAAATGTTTCACTGAAGAATCCTTGTTAAAAGAGAACACAAACGTGAAATGACAAATACTGACTGTCTTAGTAATGAATCTACTGTCTATTGTGAGATTCTTTCTCTTGTGCAAAAAGTCTCCATCTCCCATAAAATTAAGAATGTAATAAGTTCAGACCAACAAATTTCCAATTCTATTCCACGAAATTCTAGAGCTTGAGCAGTAATTTAAAGAGGTTCATTGAAATACAATGTGGGCACGGATGTCATGCTTGACACCACCACTTCAGGGACTTGATGCTGACAATGAGGGTACATGAGAGACAGCAAATAAAACTGTCTTCTCTGGTTTGGGGAATTTGGAGTTCTGCTAGGGAAACAGCAACTAATTTATGACAGGTATTTGGAGAGGAGATCGTCTGTCAAAATGAATGTATCTTTCCTCTTTTCTTGAGAGGAAGCAAGCTGTTTTATGAATTTCCTTGGAATCCTTAAAAATAACAGCAAGAGAAATGTTCCCATTATTCATGGCATACATTATTCCCGCAGGTGGAACAGGCCAAACTTTTGCACTTGTGCATGCCGGGCTAGAAAGCGGCACCCAGTGCAGCCTCTTGAGCTCTTTAGGTATGGTCTACACCCGCAGCTTCTCTCCCCCTGGGGCGAGGCCCCTGGACTTCCTCAGCCTAAGGACTGATTCCCAGTCCCATAGGGTTCTGACAATTAGGAGGGGCAAGCACAGTGGGGAGGAGAACAGAGCGCAGGGTGACCCGAGCGTTGTCGCACATGAGTGCTTACTGTCTTCCTGGGCATAAAAAAGGCAGAATTTATACTTCAGATACCTCGGTCACCTTGCTTCAGACTGTTTAATCTGCCTGAAAAGTCCCCATATTTTCTTTCCTCCATCCTCATTAAATTTAATCCTATACTTTGTGAAACTTCTGAAGACAAGTAAGCCTGGGGTTCAAAACACATCCTCACCTGTAAATTGGATGTGTCATCAGTGACTTACAGGGATGTGGTGGAGACTAAATGAAAAAATGCGCGTGCAGTCCTTCAGGAACTGCCTGGCACATCACAGATGCCCCCAAGATGAGAGCTCTAAATCACAGATACTGAGACCTCATCTCTAGTCTTCGAACTATTGTCATAACAGTCCTACCCCAAGATGGTTTCCCCTTTTCTTCAGTTAGTTCAGTGAGCACTAGATGTATTTTTCTTTCTATGGTCCTACAGACAGCCTGTAAGAAGATCTTAGCTTGAATTTGTCCTGCAGTCATATGATGCATTTTGTTAGCATGATTAGAAGTTTAACCAGGGTGGGAAATAATCAACCTCCTTTGTTTTATCCTCAGAGCCTATCTTGGACACACAGTAGGAGAGCATGTGATGGATCTTTCACTCTGACAGTGAATTTTGAGTATTCGAAGGCGCTCAGGTCATGCCCCTGACCATCTATCGAAAGTGGGACAGCTTACGTAAACAATTTCCACTCTACTAGAAACAAATGTGCAGGATAAATTTGTGGATGGTGTTTGGCAGATTTAGATCCTTTTGGAAGATATGGAGGAAAATAATGCTTCATAATGATTGTAAATTCAATTTAAAATTGATTTAAAAGTCTTCTTTTTGGTTATTATGACTGTTTAAGTTCTGGCCCTCCTCCTCTAATTGCCATGATTTCTGGCCCCTGTAATCCTCCTTTATTTCTTGCCAAGGAATAAAATGAAACCCGCTGTGATGATCTTTTCTCCTTTTCCCAAACAAGCATTGTCTTTTCAGGAACACAGAGCATGAAGCAGGGAAAGTGAACTTCTGGTTGAACTATTGGGCTCAGAAGTCCCCTCCTCTGAGAAACCTTTTTCTACACCTTTACTCTTTCAAATCTCTAGAGAAGCAATTACTCACAATTATTAATTTTCTGTGCTTTCTCTGCCCCCGTGCATATTGTCACGCTTCCGCTTTTCCGTGTTGCAGTGTCCCTTGTTTCTTTGCCAACCTGCTTCCCTGCCGGGACTGTGGGCCGCCTGAGGGAAGACTGTGCTGGGAGCCTCTCTGTATCCTCAGCTGCTGTTGGAGTACACAGGTGGTGAGGATGCATAGACTGAGCTCTGGAGTTCTTGAGTCATTACTGTCACTTTCAGTTAACACATTTTGAAAACATGTCCATTTTCACAAGTGATCAGTGATAACTATAGAGCTAAGCCATGATTTTGAAAAAGATTTCTTTCATTCATCTTTTTCTACTTTCAAAAATTAGTGTTGTAGTTGTTATGCTTTTTAGTCTCTAAGCTCTTGGCAATGAGTTCCTTCTGTTTTACGTGCAGCTCTGGGCCCTGGTGAAGGGTCCTACCTCTTTGCCTTTCTGATGGATGCTTTCCTGTCGGGTGTGTTTAAGTTATATAATTGTCCTGTAGTGACACATTCTGTCCCACGATATAGTGCCTCTCGACGTAAGTCGTTGTACAAACATCCCAGATTTAATTGTCCCCAGGGAACTAGCCTGATATTTAAAAGATTTATCTTCTCCCTGTTGTTCCTCTTATAAGTAACTTCAGCAAATACAGAAAGACTGTTCTTTGGAATATTATGTGCTAGGTTTTTTAGTTTAACTACCTTAAATTTTTTTGAAAAGATAAAGGTGAGAATATATAAATTAATAACTGAATTTTGTTTATCTCTCTTCTTTATTTTCAACTTTTATAGTTTAACTTTTTACTTTATAAACTTCCAAATGTAACTGCATTAGAATGTTAATACTAAGTTTTTCCTATACTCCTAAGAAAGAGAATAAAACAGGATATATATATATATATATATATCATAGCAAATGATTAATGATATGACTGCATATTAATAATGAATAAAATAATTTTATACATGCATTTAGGGAAAAGGGCAGGGATTAATTTCTCTATACAGAACTAATTATTTTCTGAATAACAGCAAACAAGGGAGCTCAACAAGTGTTTTAAAAATACTTGAAATTATATCTAAAGTAAAATGACCTCTGCTCCCGGTTATATTGCAGAGTTTAAATGGATGCTAATGTTAGTTGTCATTGTAAAGCTGAGGCTCAGTTACTGGCCCAGGTCGCACACCTGGTTAGTAACAGAGTTCTCCTGACTTTCAGACCAGTGTCCTCTTATAAGGAAATCAGGAAGATGCATTAAACCGTGAATTGTCAATGCATTTCAGTTCTCTCCTGAGTTATCATGAAAATTATGCAACGGGCTATGTTTTGGTGCCACATTTTTATTTATTTTCACTGTAAGGACAACTGTAAATATGCAGCAGGTTACTGCTAATAATTTCTTTCTTTGCTCATTAGACGTTTATTTGTCACCTTCAGCGGCTGCATGGTGTCGGGCATCCCAGATACCAGAGCTGCGGGGGCACACCCAGGCCTGGGAGCCCTGGTTTCAGCAGAAGAGCCGGCCATGTGGGCACACATTCTGAACATTAAAACGTCCTTTTTGATATCTGATGAAGAGTGCGTGTGAGCAAGGACAGCTGATGTTCTCAGAGTCGTCCAGGTTTAAGGAGACAGAACTTTTAGAGAATCATAACCGGACGCAGCTGACATGGTGAAATAAGTCAGTGGGGCTCTCCTGTCCGCTCCTGAGAGACTGATTTACTACGCTCACTGCTTTTTCCGCCTCCTCTCGTTCGTCGCCCGTAAACTTTGTGGTTGCTCAGCTCCTGCCATGTGCGTTCGCAGCTCAGCATCTGTGTTGCCCGCGGCCTCTGCCACCTTCCTGCAGTTCACCAATCCCCATCCCATCCCTACGCCTCTTGGAAGCATTTCCGGGCCCTCCAAAAGCTGAATGTATTCCTCAGCCGTTTGAAAGGCTACAGCTTGCTGAACTGACCGCTATTACAAAATCCTGGTCTATCTACTTTGTTTTATTGTGATTTTGTACTTTGTTAACTAATTTAAATAAGAATGACTCCTAACAGTTTTCTAATCCTACAAATGATATGTGGCTCTCATTAGGTAAAATATGTCCTCTTCCTTAGAAATTGGATTGTCATAATTTAAACAGATCTTGGGGTAATTTAAACAGATCTTGGGGTGTTTCCTACAATGATTGTTTAGATATTCACCTTGTGGTGTGGAGAGATGGGTTGACAAGGGTTTACTTCAGAGATTTCTCAATTTTCTGCAGTGTCATTACAGGGATGAGTCAATTCCCCTCTCTCAGCGTGGGCTCTGAAAACCTGGGTCTCTGCACCACTGAGGAGATGAGCACACCAAGGACGGCGGGTGGAGAAGAGTGTGTGCCTCAGGGAATGAAAACCGGAGGCTGCTTTAATCAACCTTTTTCTCAAAGTTGTTCTTTTTATCTTTAAACACAAGAAGAATACTTTTATGTTAAAATTGAATTGCCAATTTGCTTTACTAATAAAATATTGTCATAATCACCTTTATAAGTTTGAAATACCAAGCAGTGTAGGAACCCTCAACAGTTTTAATAGCATCGTGAGCTATCTATTTTATGTTGCTTATATTACTGATTCCTCAATGCGTCATTTGCCTCTTTCATCTTCCGAACTAATACTGTTTACTCAATTGCCTCATCATTGCTCTTTTTAGTAGAGATTCTTTCACTATGTCACACTTCAGGAAAAATATCAGATCTTGGAGAGCTTGAATTTTTCGCTTTAGTTGCCTCCAAAATTGCTTTGTAGATTAGGTCATAAAGATTTCCTGAAACTAAATCAGACACATTCAAGTTTGCATGGTTATAATTTTTTTTTTGGTTTAGATAAATATCTGCAGCAATCTGAATATGTTTTAAATTATTTTATGATGTCTTGAGAAATTATTTCTATTGTAACATCAGAAACAATTTTGAATTTTTCAATTGATCTGGTAGGTTAGTCATTGATGTTTTTCTGTTTTCCTTTTGTCCCCTGAAATTTCCAGTGAAACCAACATCTCTAAACAATTATCAGAGTGAATGTAATGTCTGGTTTGGTTCTAAAATCTTTATTTATTTCTGAAATATATTTATACCACACACCTATGAATGCTACAGAGGTATACTGTTGATTTCAAACTTTGTAAGACACCACGGACAGAATAACTTCAAGCATGTCTAATAAATCTTCTAGGATATTTATATTTTAGTTTACTCTTAATACAAACCAAAGTCTTCTGTATGGAACACAAATCATTCAATAATACTCTTAATGCATGAATAAATGATTCAAATCATTATGTTTTATTTCTTAATGTTATCTCTTATGATTTTGTCCTGTGTAAGTATTTCTGTGGTAATCAGAATAGTTTTTATATTACTTTCTATAGTAGAAAAATTAATCCTTCCCTCCCTGTGCGCATCCCTTCTGAAAAGCACCTGTCTCCACTTGAAGCTTCCACTCTGCGGGATGGTGGACCTACGGAGCTTCTTTGTACCAAGTGACCCTGCTGGTAAAGGGACCTAGACAGAGTTTCTTAGTTAGGAATGTGGAATTTAGAATGATCAAGCTGAGTGAACAAGCGAGGTAAGAAAAGCTGAGTCCAAGATCATAAAGAGATGTGACCGGAAGTTGGCTCTACAGCAAAGCCAAATCCGGTCACAGAGAGAAGACAGCCACAAGTCAGCAAAGAAAGGTGGTTTTCAGAAAGAAGCAGTGGAATAAGTAGAAGCACAAAGCCAGGCAAGAACAGGAGACAGGCAGTCCCGTGAAAAGCAGAGGGAGTGTTCTGGTTCTTGGCTTCCGGTTCTGGGCAGGTGCGACGAGCTGAGCTGGGCTCTTGTTTCTCACCCTCAGATGCTTGTGCTCTTACTATCAAATTGCTTCCACTACCTGCTTCAAAATAGGCTTAGATAAAAAGGGAAATTTCTTGGCTCTCATAATAGGATTAGACTTCAGGTCTGGCTCCAGCCATAACTAGTAATCTTTCTGTGTTCATCTCTTGACTCTGCTTTCCCCTGAAGAGTCTTCTTTCTTAGGTAAGTGCTCTCCTATCTTACATCCTGCCAGTTAAGAAATCTCGGCAAAGGAAACTTCTCATTCTCAGGGTTTCCAGCAAAACTCTGACCCTGCTGCTAAGAATCAACTTCTGTGGCCAGGGATAGCATGCTCTGAGTTGCTAGGTCTGGCTCCTGCGTCCACCATGCAAGTCACGTGAAAGAAGAATGGGGAAATGGGTGGTGTGCAGTTTCACAAAGGAAAACCAAGATGCTTTTACTGTAAGGAGAAGGACAGATGGTGCTGGGAGGCATAAGCAAAGATACCCCCTATAGGTACCCAACATTCGACCCTTTTCTGTACTCATTCTGACTCTGCATGCCCACCTCAGTTACTATGGTTTTACTGTTGTCATTTATGGCCTGTTGACCTACACATTCTTATGCACTAATAGTGCATTCTCTTTCAAATGGGATCCACCAATTCGAAACTCTCATTCAGTGATGGTCTTAGGAGCCAAGACCTTTAATGTGATGTGATTCAAAGCATGACTGGAGATTTCCTCTTTTTTCCAGATGGTCCCTCCTACTGCCTGACACAGAGTTGTGCTTTTTTGGAACCTAGGGATCTTGGAGCTTTCCAGTTTTATTCAAGCACAAATATCCCCCGAGAGCAGCAGTATCTTAAGCCTCTCAGAGTTGGTGCTCTGGCAGGGCTTAGTTGATGGCTAGTGATAAAACATTCTGAGGGGCAGTGTCTAAAGGAGATGGAATATTAGATGATTTTTAATTTTTTTTTCTGCTTTATTTCCCCAAACCACCCGCCTCGTACACAGTTGTATATCTTAGTTGCAGGTCCTTCTAGTTGTGGGATCTGAGACGCTGCCTCAACGTGGCCTGATGAGCGGTGCCATGTCGGCGCCCAGGATCCGAACCCTGGGCCGCCGCAGCGGAGCCCGCGAACTTAACTACTCCGCCACGGAGCCGGCCCCTATTAGATGATTTTTGTTGGCACAGCATCCAAGATTTACTTAATCCAACTTCACAATTTTGCTTATGGTTATTCCTGCTCTAAGCCGTCTTTTATACTTCTTCAACTCCAGTGGAAAAATGCAGATAAAGTATAATGGATATAAAAGAAGAGAAAAAAATGATAAGAGCATTTCTTATTCATGGATGTTGAGAAAAATGAAGGTACTTCAAATGCCAAGTGACAAGGAAGACAAGATATGATAGTTATCCATCAGTGTTTGTGGGACTGTATGTCAAATAAAGAAAACGTCGTTATCTTTGCAAGTTTTTCTGGTAGGAAAAAGTCATTTCAATAACAGATGTTGAGATTATGAAAATTATGGTTAAATTCAAGTACAAAACAATAATGTTTTATAGAATTGAATTGAAGAGGATTTAATTAAGTCTTTTAGCAATTAGTGCCTTTTATGTGCCAGGCATTAATCTAGGTCTTCAAAATACGTTTATATATAAATGAGACTAAAATCTTCATTGAGCTTATATGCTAGTAGAGGACACAGACAATAATCCACATAATAAATAAGTCAAATACATAGAATAATAGAAACTTATCAATTCCATAAGGAAAAGAAAATATATAGCGTAAGTTCACAGAGATAAGGAGGGCTATGGGGTGGGTGGTAATAGTACAATCTTGAGTAGGGTAGGCTTGATTGGGAAGATGACCTTTGGGCAAAGACTTGACACCACTGAGGGAATGAGCAGCACAGATGTTGGGAGGAAGAAGTTGTGTGCAGAGGGACCAGTGAGTGAGAAGTTCTTAGGTGAGAACATGTCTAGAGGGTTCAGAAAGAGCAGTGAGGCTGGTGTGTTGGGCACTGAATGAACAAGGAGGAGAGGAGAGGGAGATGAGAACAGAGAGGATGTCATTATATATTTTCTGCCAAAATACTTTAGTGCAAATCGGTTATAGCCCCTGAGGTTCTAAAAGTTTAACTATTACATTTTAAAAAATGTTTCACTTAGCAAATGTGATTGCATTAACCAGGACTGACCTATGGTCTACTTTGGTTAGACGTTATCTTTACCCATTTTAAATTTCCTCAGTTTAGAATCTCATTTTGTAAATAAATGTGAACTACTTCCTAAATTGGTGTCTTTCCCACATATGTTAGAAGAGTGTTCTTAAAAATGTGTTTTCTTGATAGAGCCTCAGGCTGCAAAGCTGCCACGTGTGACCATGTGCAGCCATAGACTGGATAACCATCAAAGGAAAGAGCCTTGCTGTAAAATGTGCCTAAAAGTGGATAACAGCAAACAATCTCCCTCTAGCGTCCAAGACGGAAAATGTGCACACCTTACTTGAGTGGAATTTATTGGAAGCATTGCTTAAGTAAAGTCAGACCGTGGAGTTCAGGTTGGCCTTTGCTACTGATGTGCTGGGCAACTGTGGACCAGTTGTTGATCAGAATCTTTAATAAATGAAAAGGTTTGATTGCATCACTGTGAAGGAACTGACTAGCTGAGAAAATCTGAGGTCAATTTTTACTATGTGTGTTTGTCAATTGGCAATTGTAATTATATGTATAATGAATTTCATAAACATTTGTTAAAGTCAAACCCAGTGGATGGAGAAAAGGTATTTTGGGAAGAAATTGCAAAAACAAAGTCAGAGTCCTGACTCTTGATAACTATAATATATTTTGGATTTTCTGTCCTGAGTGTTTATTCCCAGCCCTGCCTGGGCCACTAAGCGACACAATTTATGGCTTCTTTCTTCTGGGGAATGTAAATGCTTAGAGAATAACAATTCTTTCAGTGTCAGCCTAAGTAAACACAAGAAAGCAGGTCTATGAAAGGAATAAAATATTACATTCCAAAAATGGGTCTTATGCTATCGCTTGTCTCTTTTAGTGGTAAAGTTGAGAATTGATAGAATTTTTTAACTGATAGAATTTTAGATCTTTTACTAATTGTTATAAAGTCAGATTTTTTTTTCCCTCTGGTCCTCGAGTTCTTGTTTGGTGATTCTGGGATATAAACATTTTTAAATTTTGTTTTTCTACCTGCTCAACTAATACTTGAATATAAGTATATCTTAAAATTTACATAAATAAAACAAACGATCTATAAAAATTTAAATAATATTGGAATGTTTGTAATAAAAACTACCCCTCACCAATTCATTTCCCTTAGTCCTACTTCCCTGACCAAACCAGAACCAATAATAGGAATTCAAGTTTTGTTTAAGTGTTCAGCTTATGAGCACACACAGACACAGCTAGACTCTATTTGTCTGCACTGTATTTTCTCACTTAACTATAAAACTTGGAGATATTTGCATGTGATAGCTATTCATTTGTTTATATTGCTTTATCGTTATCTCTCTATCGATTTACCTATCCGTCCATCTACCCATCCATCAATTCATCCATCCACCAGACATCCCCCCATTTGCTGATCTAATCTATTATTTTCGACAGCATGTGGTAAGTCCCCTCTCTCCATCATTCATCTCCCCCTCTTTCTGCTCATCTGCATCAATCTCTCTTATCAAAGACTGACTTTCCTTCCTTCCTGTTCACATGGCAGAATGTTCTACCAACAGATTCTGAGCTTGCATTTTCTTATATCAAGAACACATGTAGATTTATACCATTATTTTTAGTGCTAATTCCAAATTTCACAGGGAAGAAAGAGACTTGAAAGCTTTATTGGTTCAGATGTAACACCAAATCCATTACTGTGGCCAGGAAGGCAGATGGTATACCAACAAGATCAGCAGAACACTTGCCCTGAAGCTGCAAGAATTGTAAATGTGAGGCAGTTCTCAGGGAAAAGGTTCTCTGAGAAAAAGGTGAGTCTGGGCATCCAATTCAGGAAGTGTCTACTTATAGGTAAACTTCCCCTTAAAAAATCAATTCAGTTGTAAAACTTTCCTCTCATAGGTGAGCTCTAATACCAGTAGCATTATTTTGGATATTCTTTTTTATTCTTTTCTAGCTTCTGGACCTGCATTACCATTATCCATTCCACACTACAAAATGCACTTCTTTGGGATCTGAGCCAATGAAGTACGCTGGCTATTTTTCCCCAAACTAAAGAATTCATTGTCTGAAGTGTTATTACTGAAACAGAAGGATAGTACTGTTGAAATCAGATGCCACCTGAAAAAAGTCAAAACATATTTCTCCTAGTAAGAAATATATATAGATAGTCACGGTGAAGCCAATTTGTCGTTTCAGAAGAGTTTAGAAGAGGTTAATTCTTCGTGAGGCCTTTAGGATACTTATAGATTCAATGTTTCAATGTTTTCAGTTCTCTTCAAGAGTTTAGCGGAATATAAAATGCTATAATCACTATTCATGAAGACACTTTGCCCCAAAGGCCACCTGTTTGTTTAATTGGAGGTTTTACTTTAACATTGTTGTCATTGCTGTCATGACTTTTGTTTATAGAAACTGTCAAAGCTATAACAATAGAGGGAAGAGTATAATGAATCTACCTGTAGACATCACCAGCTCCAACAATTACCAACTCGTGACCCGTCAGGCGTCACTCACGCTTCAAAACGCTCACCCCTCTCTCAGATTATTTTGAAGCAAATCCCAGACCTAAAGCCATCTCATCTTGTAAATACTCCAGTATGTGTCTTTAAAGATAAGGACTCTCTAAGAAAACTCATTTGCAGTAACCATGATCAACTTTAAAAATTAACAGTAGCTCCTAAATTTATACCCATTTTTTCCGTTTGTTTGCTTGAATCAGATCCTTACAAGATCCTTGCATTACAGTTGTCTAATGTGCCTCTTAATGATCTTTTCATTTACAGGGGTCTTCCTCCATCATCTTTTTTTGCATTTCATTGTTGTTGTTACATTCATAAAAACTGAATGATTTGTTATGCAGAGTTTTGCACATGACCAGGATTTTACTGATTTCAGCCCCAGGGTGCTATTTAACATGTTCCTCCAGTCCCTGTCTATCTGAAAATTTGTGCTTTGGTCTAGAGGCTTGATTAGATTCAAATTCAGTTTTCTGGCAGGACCACATGAGAGGTGGTAACATGTATTTCTATCAGGCAGCACATAATATGTGGCTGTCTCGTTTCTGTAGTGTTATCAAACACTGGTGGTGACTGCCTAGATTCCATAACCCTTCAGAATTGCAAAGTGGTGATATTGTAATTCATTTGTTCTCTATATATTAACCTCTGTATGAAGACAACTTCTTGGCAATTTATTTGGCCATCCTGAGGTCAGGTGAGAATAGGAAAGGCAGAATAAATGCTTGTTTTTTTCCTCTTTATCATTTTTCAAAATAGTAAGCTGGTTATTTTGCATCCTCCAGAGGTGACCAATGGTTTTTGTAACAGTGTTATGAACTGATGGGTCGAAATCTATTTCATGTGCTTCAGTATATTGCAGATATTCTCCTTATTGATGCACATTTTCCCAACTGGGACTCTTTAAGTTGGCTCCTAAATCCTTCATGCTTGATCCCAGCATCTTCTATAATTTCCTTGTGATCTGATTTATTGAGATGTTTTGTATATTTCCTACTTCAGACTTGCAGTTGGCCTTTTATGCAAAGAGCCCTGGATCCTTTTAGTAGGAAGTTAATAGCGATGCTGAAAATTCAAATTCCAGTATACAGGGCTTATTTATCCTTAGCCTCATGGATCTTGCATATGTTTCTACTTTCTCCAATATCTAAAATCCTGGTCCCTCACCACACAGAAGTAATTACAATCCCATGGAAGCCACAGAACAGTCTCAGGATAACGACACCAACCCTACCACTTAGAATTTGATTATTGAAAATAGTTCCATAATGAATAATGATTTCATAGTTATGTAAAACGTTTATATGTTTACAAAGCCAACTCTAAGAAATAAGACTAGTTTATACCCATGGTCTCCTGCACTCTATTCCTGTCCTCCATTTGGCTTTTGTGATGGTTTGTCTCTATTTTTTTTAATCATAAGCAAAGACATAGATAGAGATACAGTTACAGATATATTTTTTGTAACTGACGCTTTCTTAGTTAAATGATAATACTCAGCTTTCCATTTTGCTTTTTTTCACTTTATGATACATCTTGAAGATCACGTCATAGTAATATGTAAATATATTACTCATTCCTTTTTGCAGACACATAGAACTCCATTGTGGATGTGTCCTGGGTATATTCAACCAATGCCCTGCTTAAGGACATTTAAATTCTTTTCACACCCTTGATATTATAAATAGTGCTATAATAAATACCTCTGTGTCTATGTCTTTTCCTATTTTTACTGGTGTATTTTTGGAATAGATTCCTAAAAGTGGGATTACTCACTGACTCAAAGGGAAAATGCAGATGTAATTTTGTTAGATTGCCAAATTCACCTCCTTATGGGGTAATGCCATTTTGTATTCCCATCCACAGTGTAGAAGGGTGCTCGTTTCCTCACAGCCTTGCTGTAGAGATATTGTCAAACAGTTGGATTTTTGAAGTCTTATAGGTAAGAAATTATATATTGGAGTAGTTTTAATTTGCATTTCTCTTATTATGTACAAGCATTTTTTTCATCTTTTTAAGAGTCATTTAGTGTTTTCTCTAAAGTTCTGTTCCCATCTCTAGGTTATTTTCCTTATAGAGCTGTTGGACTTTTCCATTTTTAGAAGCTCTTTATACATCTGTCTCTAATATAAGATGCAAATATTTTTTCCTATTTGTCATTAATCTTTTAGCTTTGTTTTATGGTGATTTTTGCCATGGAAAAAATCATCTTTATGAAATCAAATTTTTCCATCTTTCCTTTTATTACTCCTCGATTTTAAATCAGAAGAGCATTTCCCTGGTTATGGAGGGATTTAGTTTATGGAGGAATTCATCCATATTTTCTTTTTACCTCTTTCATTGTTTAATGTTTTTTTGCATTTAAATTTTTGATCCATTTGGGACTTATCTGTTAGAGTGTGAGGAATAGATCCAGTTTGAACTTTTTTCATATGACTCTCTAGTTAAACCAACGCCTAAAGAGTCCATCGTTTAGCCCACAGATTTGGAAACCTGCTTCTATCACATACCAGACGTCCATATGCAGTCTCGAACACTTCTCAGTGTTCTATTGTGTCACGCTGGCCTGTGTGTCTGTTTGTGTGCCAATAACAATTAACACCTTTTCTACGGGCTTGAATTTCTGCTAAGTTGTCTTCACCTCTCCAACCACTGCTCTTCTTTTTCAGAGTTTTCCTGACCATTCTTGTTTACTCTCCTCAAAGATTTTTTTTATAAAAATCCAATGAATTTTTGAATCAACTTTCCCAGTTTCGGGGGAAAATGAACATAAAGTATTTTTATTGAGATTATATTAAATTTATTAATTACTTCAAGTATAACTGTCATTTTTATAATGTCAAGTCTTCTAATCCAAGAACATTGTATAACTATCTATTTGCATAAGTCTGCTTTTTTATTTTCTGGGAGTATTACTTGTTTTCATATAGATTTTGGACATTTCAGGTTTATGTTTTTATACCTAAGAATTGCATTATTAGTTTTTGGCATTGACATGGGTTCTTCTCTTCCATTATAAGATTTTTTCTTATATATGAAGACTAGTGATTATTGGATATTAAGTTTAAAAACGGCTTCTTCAGTAAATTCTGTTGTTTTGATTTTCCAGATATAGACTTACATTATCTGCAAATAGAAATAGTTTCCCTTTAACCTTTCCAATTTCCACGGCTGTAATTGAGTTCTGTTCCTGAGTTGAATGACTGTTACTGATAACACAGTGCTCTGTAGTAGTGGAGATTGTGGTCATCTTCGTCTTGTTTCTGACTTTCTCATCTAAGCGTCAAATGATTCCATATTAAGTAAAGATGCTAACTTTTGTGATGAGGTATATATATGTATTTCCATAAATTTGCCTTCTGTTGGGTAATTTTTAACACAAATAGTGTTGGTTGAGTGCTGCCAAATGCTTTTCCTGCGTCTATGGAGATGATCATATTATTCTTTTCCTTAGCTCTGTTATACTGATAGAGCATAATAATGTATTTTTCAAACTTATATTTCTGAATAAACCCCATTTAGTTATGGTGTATTGTTTAAAAGGACTGGTGGAGTTTACTACTGCTTTAAGATTTCTTCACATCGATATTCACAAGGAGATTGGTCTGTTGTTCTCACTCTCTCTCTTTCCCTCTCTCTTGCGTAACTTGTTACTGCATATAGCCATTATATAATACTGTCTCTCTCTCCCTCTCTGAAGACCATCTTGTATGCTTAGTTCTACAGGTGATTGTATATTTTGTAACAGTGCTTATTTCAATGTCTCCCCAATCAGTGGTTGTCTAAATCTTATTTTCTGATAAATTTCTAAGGAAGGGCTTATGTAATAATATTCTCCAACTTCTTGGATTCACAAACCATTTTGTCTGGAGCTTTTGTACGTGAAGATTGGTTTAGCTGGATTCAAGACCCTTGGTTCATATTTTCTTTCTTTGAATATCTTAAATATGTTACTTAATTGTCTCCTAGTAGAAAACATAGTTGTTGAAAGTGACATGATATTTTTGCCTACTGGCTGAAGGATATCTTCTCCAGTTCAGTAGTTTAACTAGAATATGTTACAATGTTTTCCATTCTGGGTTGACTTTCCCCCATGTAACTTTATGTATGCAGTTTCAAACTTTTTGTTTTTGTTCATACTATTTTAGAACATTTTCTAAAATTATTTAGTTAGTGTTTGTTTGTTCCACTGCTTGGGTTTTTTATTTGGGGAAAAACTATTATAAGCATATTGGGTCTTCTGATTTATGACACTTTCGTAGTTTCGGTTTTGGTCTCGGTTTCTTTACATGTTTGGAATGTTAGGTTACTGTTTCTATGCGTTCATTGGGCATGGTTTTTTGGCTTTTAGTGATGCCCTTCTAGTCCTCATTCTCTTCTTTTCACATGTTAAATTCATGCAGGATTGGGCTACAGTCCTTTTCTGTTGCCCATTTTAAAGTTAGTTAAGTTTTCTTTGCTACGAGAGAAAGGGCTGGGCCAGAATAACTTTTCTAGCTACATCGCTCTGACGCTCCTTCTTCTGTTTTTATGAGTGACTTTAAAAACGGCCTTACATTCTTGAGATCAACTTCCTCCCTTTGCTCATTTCTTTCTAGGCTTTTTCTTTTTGTCCTGATTGCTCCTGGCCTGCTCAATTTGGATTCTGTTTCCAAGAGTTTCTCTTCACTGAGAAGCTTTGCTCCCTGACGTAGAGCCTGCGGGACCCATTCCCTGCTGGTTTTGTCTACTGTTCTAAGATTGGCTGCATTCTCTCCAGTGAGGAGCTGGTGGAGATCTGAGGGGTCTCTTATTCTCAGAGCCTC